>NC_042616.1:52616465-52916293 GCF_901001135.1 Rhinatrema bivittatum | reverse complement strand
GATTCCAAAGGTACAAACTAATTATACTACTAATTATCATTCCCATAATGCTACTAAATGTACATAGCACTCCACAATAACATATAAGAGACGGTCCCTACTCAGTAGAGCTTACAATATAATCAAGATAAACACCTAGATAACAATAACATCCTATATCCCTCACAACATGGATTTCGAAAAACATTATAGCACAGAGACACTCCTACTGGCGCTGACAGACAACATCATGAGGGGATTTTAAAATGGTAAACAATACGTTCTAGTGATGCTAGACCTCTCAGCAGCCTTTGATACTGTAAATCACAACATACTGTTAAATAGACTAGAAGAAATAGGACTAGGCAACAAAACAATCAGCTGGTTAGATCATACCTAAGCAACAGATATTTTCAAGTTCAAATCAAAGATTCTATGTCAGAAAAAATAGACCTTCAAACAGGAGTGCCACAGGGATCCGCCTCTCTGCTACACTTTTCAACATATACCTGATCCCATTATGCCACCTGCTAGCCGGCCTGGGAATCACTCACTACATATACGCAGACGATATTCAATTTATATTACCCATTGACGATACACTTGAGAAAACATTAAACATAGCAAACATATATCTAGACATTATCAAACAACTATTAAATCAAATGGAGCTAGTAATTAATATAGAGAAGACAGAATTCCTTCATTTAGAAAGGAAAAAAAACATGGAGATCTCACACAACCCAATCACACTCAATAACAACAAACAAATAATACTTGCAGAGAGAAAGTACGAAATCTAGGAGTAATAATCGACACAGAACTAAGCTTAAAACAACAATATCCATAAAAGTAAAGGAAGGATACGCCAAACTCATGGTCCTCAGAAACTTAAACCACTTCTAACAACCACCAACTTTCGATCAGTACTACAAGCGCTATATTTGCAAGCACTGATTATTGCAATACCCTTCTAAGGCTTACCATACACCTCCATAAGACCACTACAAATATTGCAGAACATGGCTGCAAGAGTATTAACTGGAAAAAGGAAAAGAGACCACATTACGGAAACACTGGCTGAGTTGCACTGGCTCCCCATTGAACAAAGAATACAGTACAAGACACTATGCACCATACACAAATTAATACACAACGAAAATGCAGACTGGCTGAACACAGCCCTTCGCGTACACATCCCCAAAAGAAATCTAAGATCAGCCAACAAAGCACTTTAACTATTCCATCAGTCAAAACAGCAAGATTAACCCAGGTAAGAGAGAGAGCGTTATCCTTAGCGGGACCCATACTATGGAACTCCACCTTAGAATTAAGACTACAACGAGAAAACAAAACATTCAGAAAAAATCTAAAACTTGGCTATTTAAACAAGCCTTTCAAAAAGAGAAGGAGAATAGAATCCAGGGACTTGCTGGGAAGTTCAAGATAAAACACCCTCACAAACAGGAATCACTAAGGGTGTATGTTTTAATAGAATTCATCACTAAAGGATAAGTTACATTTATAGAATGAGTCCTAGACTCAAAACTGCTATAGAATTGACCTGGACATGATAGTGTTCACACTCATTTAACAACTAACATTGATTAAAAACTATGTTACCGAACCTTATGGCACCTGTGTAAACTGTTAGATTTTAATAGCATTACTTTTTGTGCCTTACTGTAAACCATTGTGACGGTACCCACCTTAATGATGGTATAGAAAAGATGTAAATAAATAAATAAATAAATAAATAAATAAATACAGGGCAAAAGAGACATTAGGCATTTTATTTCACCTTTTAAGGAAATGGATTCGTTTGTACCCCGGATCAGTCCAGACGAGAGGGTTTATGCATCCCTACCAGCAGATGGAGGCAGAGAACAAAACTTTGAGGCACAGCTACATAAATGAGAGGGCCACCTGCAGTCCAGTATTTCTCTGTCTCCAGCAGATGATAGAGTGAAAACCTGCAGTCTGGAATTGTTTAAAAAAAAAAAAAAAAAAGAAGAGGGTTTGGCTCCCAGAGGTGTTAGGTTCCTTCCTGGGCTATTCCTCGGGTGCAGCAGGGCGAGTGGGGGGGGGGGGGGGTGTTGGTAATCCCTGTCCAGACTCGGCCCTTCTTGACAGGGGGAGTAGATAGCCAGGGGTCTTGGTTTCCCTCCCCTCTGGGCCCTCTCTCCCTCAGTGGGCCTGTCTCTTCAGCCTCCTATCTCCAGAAGCAGGGAGGAGTTCTTTCCCCCTTTTAGTTTATTTGAAGCAAGGAGACGGGCAACAGCGGAGGCTCTGTGCTGGGCTGAGGAGCGGGTATTTGTTTTCCTGCCAAGAGGCAGGCCAGAGGGTGCGGGCCGAAATGGCTGCCTTTATCGGGGTCGGCTGAGTGCTGAATTTCAGCATCGGGACAGTGGCAAGTGTGATTGCGGAGGCTCTGTTTATTTTTAGGCCTGACCGCATCTGCAGGCCCGACTGCCCCAATATGCCGGCTCCAGCGCAGTGCAGCAAACTTTGCCACTGCTGCGGATAAGGCAAGCTCACCTCGATGCGGCCTTGTTTTGCAGTGAATGGGCCTGGGGGGGGGGGGGGGGCTGGGATGTCGGCGGCTGGGACTGCTCCAGACGCTCCAGGGGGTCAGAGGTGCCGGCTGCCATTTTGGCAGCACATTCTGAAATGCAGGCTGCCATTTCTGAGCCCGGAATTCTCCCCCACACTTTTGCATGTGGGAAAGGACCCTGCTGGTGGCAGGGGATGGGGAGGGGCTCATGAATTCCTCAGACCCGTTGTCTTTTTCCACAGGGTTTGTGCTTCTCCTTCATAAGGCTTATTTAGCCAGGAAGGAGCTAGGGGCAGAGACCCTTGCCTAGAAAGTCCCGGATGGCCAAAAAGTCTAGAAGGCCCACGGAGTCAGAAGGGATCCTGCGTATAATGGGACTCGGGCGTCCCCAGAGGAGGATGATTAGTTGGATAGCATGGATGATCCTGCACAGGTTCAAGGGGGTCCGGTGGGACCAGACAAGGACCCCTGTTGGTGCCCTGGGAGATCCGGCACAGGACCCGGAGCAGGATGCATTGGATTCTTTGGGAGGCCCCGTGCAGGATTCGGGTGCTCAAGACCCAGATGCTCTTCCGGTCGCGGAAAGAGATGACCAGCGAAAGGTTCGGCTGTTCAGGAGGGAATTAGGTCCGTTCATTCCTCATGTTCTGGAGGAGCTCGGGATCAAAGCCGCCCAGGAAGACTTGGACAAGGAAAGGGTGAGTCCGCTCCTGGAGGGGTTTGTAGGGGGCCTCCTACCACTTTCCTGTTGCCGAAGCAGGTGAAGAATTTGGTAGATCGGGAATGGTAATCTCCTGAGGCGAGCCTGAACGTCACTAGGGCTATAGGGAAGCTAAATCCCTTGCTGGAACAGACCTTGAAATTGTGAAGAATTCCCAAGGTGGATTCAGCCATGTCAGCAATTACTAAAAAGTCGACCATCCCAGTAATGGGAGCGGTGGCTCTCAAGGATAGCCAGGATAGGAAGCTGGAGATCCTTCTCAAGCGGCTCTTTGAAGTCTCAGCTTTGACCCTTCAGGCAGCTGTGTGCGGAAGTCTGATACAGAGAACCTGTTTGTCCTGGGTACAGAAGGCACATGACAAGTGTTCAGGAATGGCATCTGAAGCAGCACAGACGGCCTGTTTAGTGGCAGAGATAGCCTATGTGCTGTATGACATGGTCCAGACTTCTGCCAGGAGTATGGTCTTCAACCAACCTCGTTTCCTTTAGTGCCACAATTCTACATCTCCAAATGTCAAGGAAACCCCTTGATATGTGGTTTATGTGCGGTTGCTATCAAGAGACCAGCCACTTTGTAGCTGGCCTCTTGATAACAACCGTGTTTTATTCTTTAATTTTCTTACTGAACAATTTTCTTTTTTTCTTGTTCAATTTTGCAATTTTCTGTATAACCTGTGTGCTTCTGTTCTCCCGATGTGCGGTACGACCCACCATTCTTTTATCGTAGACAATGGCCATGTTTCGGCAGCTATCTGCCTGCTTCAGGGGCCACGGGAAAAACTCTTCAGGCGCCGCTCACTTTAAGAAGTTGACATACGAAAATAAAGAATTTATGTGCTTTCTGACGGAAGATCCGGTTCCCGGACATAATAGAGCTTTTCCCGTGGCCCCTGAAGCAGGCAGATAGCTGCCGAAACATGGCCATTGTCTACGATAAATGAATGGTGGGTCGTACCGCACATCGGAAGAACAGAAGCACACAGGTTATACAGAAAATTGAAAAATTGAAAAAGAAAAAAAGAAAATTGTTCAGTAAGAAAATTAAAGAATAAAAACACGAGAGCTATCTTAACAGGCCAGCTACAAAGTGGCTGGTCTCTTGATAGCAACCGCAAATAAACCACATATCAAGGGGTTTCCTTGACATTTGGAGGTTGTAGGAGTATGGTCTTGGCAGTGGGGGCGCAACGGCTCCCCTGGTTGTGAAATTGGTCAGCAGACGTGTGGTCTAAAGTCCAGCTGTCAAACCTCCCCTTCAGGGGGAAGCTGCTCTTCGGAGAGGACTTGGAGCAGCTCATGAAGCAGTTGGGAGAGTCAAAAGACAATAAATTACCCGAAGTCCTTTCCGCCGTGAACCCATTTTCAAGAGGCTAGGAAATTGCGGGTGAGCAGAGCCCCAGCACTGGGATCATAGAAACAGAGTTCGGGCAGACAGCAGCCCTTTCGGATTCAGCACAGATCCCCGAAAGACAGTGGTTCCCAAGGGAGGAAGGGAAATACGATTGGACAATGAGTGGGTGTTGGCCCACTCCTCTCTGAAAGCGGAGGGAGGCTCTCTCTCTTTTAAGAGGAGTAGACCAGAATCACGTCGGATCAGTGGTGTCTGAGTAGCCATGTCAGCCATGGTTTGCGGACCTTCTGCATCTAGCGATAGAAGGGCCTGTGCACATGGCTCATCTCTCAGGGTTACTTGACAGGGACCCATATTTTCAGACTGGGAGGATCACATCTGTCTAGTGGCTTGGCTTTTGAGAGGTGGTGGCTCCATTTGAAGGGATATTCAGAGCTGGTGATTGCAACAGCAAACAGGCAAGGAGACCTTCCATTTCAATGGCTTATGTCCAGTTGTGGAGAGTTTTCAAATCCTGGTGTTTCCTGAATAGAGTGCAGCCCTTAAAAGTGGACATCCCGCAGATCTTGGCCTTCTCGCAGAGTGGGTTGTCTAAGGAGTTAGCGTGTAATTCCGTTCAAGTCCAGGTAGCAGGCTTTGGGTTCCCTACGTGATAGGATTCAGCGAAGACCGTTGGTGTCTCATACGGACGTGGTTCGTTTCCTAAAAGGACAAAGCATCTGCATCCTCCGGTGCAGAAGATCTATCCGGCATGGAATCTGAATTTGGTTCTTCAGGTGCTGTGTAGCCCTCCTTTTGAGCCAATGCGGAGGGCGTCGTTGAAGGATTTAACTCTGAAGACTGTTTTCCTGGTGGCTACCTGTTCAGCTAGGCGAATTTCTGAGTTGCAAGCATTGTCATTTAGGGACCCTTTCCTGTGTTTTTCAGACGATGGGGTTTATTTATGCACGGTTCCTTCTTTTTGCTGAAGGTAGTGTCCTCTTTTCACCTTAATCAGGTGGTCGAGATTCCTGTCTTTTGAACTTGACAGCCAATTCTTCGATGGCTAGGGAACTTCACTTATTGGATGTGCATCGTATCGTATAGTGATAGGGGTATACTACCGTCCACCTGATCAAGATGGTGAGACGGACAGTGAAATGCTAAGAGAAATTAGGGAAGCTAACCAAATTGGTAGTGCAGTAATAATGGGAGACTTCAATTACCCCAATATAGACTGGGTAAATGTATCGTCGGGTCACGCTAGAGAGATAACATTCCTGGATGGAATAAATGATAGCTTTATGGAGCAATTGGTTCAGGAACCGACGAGAGAGGGAGCAATTTTAGATCTAATTCTCAGTGGAGCACAGGACTTGGTGAGAGAGGTAACGGTGGTGGGGCCGCTTGGCAATAGTGATCATAATATGATCAAATTTGATTTAATGACTGGAAAAGGACCAGTGTGCAAATCCAAGGCTCTCATGCTAAACTTTCAAAAGGGAAACTTTGATAAAATGAGAAAAATTGTTAGAAAAAAACTGAAAGGAGCAGCTACAAAAGTAAAAATTGTCCAAGAGGCGTGGTCATTGTTAAAAAATACCATTCTAGAAGCACAGTCCAGATGTATTCCACACATTAAGAAAGGTGGAAAGAAGGAAAAACGATTACTGGCATGGTTAAAAGGGGAGGTGAAAGAAGCTATTTTAGCCAAAAGATCTTCATTCAAAAATTGGAAGAAGGATCCAACAGAAGAAAATAGGATAAAGCATAAACATTGGCAAGTTAAATGTAAGACATTGATAAGACAGGCTAAGAGAGAATTTGAAAAGAAGTTGGCTGTAGAGGCAAAACTCACAGTAAAAACTTTTTTAAATATATCCGAAGCAGAAAGCCTGTGAGGGAGTCAGTTGGACCGTTAGATGATCGAGGGGTTAAAGGGGCACTTAGAGAAGATAAGGCCATCGCGGAAAGATTAAATGATTTCTTTGCTTCGGTGTTTACTGAAGAGGATGTTGGGGAGGTACCCGTAATGGAGAAGGTTTTCATGGGTAATGATTCAGATGGACTGAATCAAATCACGGTGATCCTAGAAGATGTGGTAGGCCTGATTGACAAACTGAAGAGTAGTAAATCACCTGGACCGGATGGTATACACCCCAGAGTTCTGAAGGAACTAAAAAATGAAATTTCAGACCTATTAGTAAAAATTTGTAACTTATCATTAAAATCATCCATTGTACCTGAAGACTGGAGGATAGCAAATGTAACCCCAATATTTAAGAAGGGCTCCAGGGGCGATCCGGGAAACTACAGACCGGTTAGCCTAACTTCAGTGTCAGGAAAAATAGTGGAAAGTGTTCTAAACATCAAAATCACAGAACATATAGAAAGACATGGTTTAATGGAACAACGTCAGCATGGCTTTACCCAGGGCAAGTCTTGCCTCACAAATCTGCTTCACTTTTTTGAAGGAGTTAATAAACATGTGGATAAAGGTGAACCGGTAGATATAGTATACTTGGATTTTCAGAAGGCGTTTGACAAAGTTCCTCATGAGAGGCTTCTAGGAAAAGTAAAAAGTCATGGGATAGGTGGCGATGTCCTTTCGTGGATTGCAAACTGGCTAAAAGACAGGAAACAGAGAGTAGGATTAAATGGGCAATTTTCTCAGTGGAAGGGAGTGGACAGTGGAGTGCCTCAGGGATTGTATTGGGACCCTTACTTTTCAATATATTTATAAATGATCTGGAAGGAAATACGACGAGTGAGATAATCAAATTTGCAGATGACACAAAATTGTTCAGAGTAGTTAAATCACAAGCAGATTGTGATAAATTGCAGGAAGACCTTGTGAGATTGGAAAATTGGGCATCCAAATGGCAGATGAAATTTAATGTGGATAAGTGCAAGGTGATGCATATAGGGAAAAATATCCCATGCTATATTACACAATGTTAGGTTCCATATTAGGTGCTACAACCCAGGAAAGAGATCTAGGTGTCATAGTGGATAACACATTGAAATCGTTGGGCTCAGTGTGCTGCGGCAGTCAAAAAAGCAAACAGAATGTGGGAATTATTAGAAAGGGAATGGTGAATAAACGGGAAATTTCATAATGCCTCTGTATCGCTCCATGGTGAAGACCGCACCTTGAATACTGTGCACAATTCTGGTCGCCGCATCTCAAAAAAAGATATAATTGCGATGGAGAAGGTATAGAGAAGGGCTACCAAAATGATAAGGGGAATGGAACAGCTTCCCTATGAGGAAAGACTAAAGAGGTTAGGACTTTTCAGCTTGGAGAAGAGACGACTGAGGGGGATATGATAGAGGTTGTAAAATCATGAGATGTCTAGAACGGGTAGATTGAATCGGTTATTTACTCTTTCGGAGATCTTTGGCGGCTGGGTCCAGAGGATACATGGCTGCCAGAGCCGACCCCTTTGAACGTGGTTTCTAGGGCATCCCATTCCAGGTCAATTAGTTGCTGGACGGCTTGTAATAGTTGGAAATGGCGGGAGGTCTGACGGAGTCCCTCCAAAAGTGGGTTCATCTTAGGTTCCCCCAAGGCACTTGTGCCCGGGATGGCAAGCTCTTTTAAGCTGTGGTGACCAGGTCTGGAAGCTCATCCTTGGTGAAGAAGTGTCTCATAGTTTGTTGGGGCTCTGTCCCTGGAGGGAGTTCCCCTTCCTCCAAGGGTTATGACTCCTCATCTGAGATGTCCGTGTCCCGAAGGTGGGGCTTCTGGGCGATGGGATCACTTCCCTGGGCATAGAGGGTGCCGGCCTGTTGAGGTCCTCTGGTGGAGCCTGAGGCCACATTATATGAGGCCCCGGTTGCATGTGGATGAAGGTATGCAGACCTTTGAAGAATTCCACCCAGGAGATAGATGGGTCTAGACTAGGGGGCGCCATGTCCCTGGGGAGCCCCGTTTGAGGGGGGGTCCCGCTGTGTAATACTAGGTCTGGCGTACTGCTCGAGAGGCTGGGGTCCGGTACTAGCTGGGGAGGGCAATGAGTTGGGTCCCCTAGGGCCTCTTCGCACTGTATATACAGGGCCGTGGCTTCCTCATGCTCTGCAGCTCTAATGTGGCATCGGGCAAAGGCCCTGAGCTTTGAGTTTATTTTCCGGTGGTGCCATGGCTTGTGCTCGTACAATACAGTTGTGCGCTCCGGTGTACGAAGTTGTGCGCATAGATTTGGTGCGCGCGTGCAGAGAGATGTGCGCACTGTTGTGCACACAGGTCGAAATTATGCACCCGGCACAGTAAGCGCGTGGCTAAGCGTGTCGCTTGTGCGCCCGGTACTTATGCGTGCGACGTTGTGCGCACAAGGTATTTGTGCGACGGCTCGCCTCTGTGCGCACGGATCGAAACGGTGGACAGGGCGGCGAAGAGAGCCAAAATGGCGACGGTGACCACACGGACAATATGGCGACCACCTCGGAGGGTCTCCACATGGAAGGGCCCTCTGATCTGACCGGGGTCTAGCCCTGCTAGGGCCGATCAACCCGGTGGCACTGGTCCCGGCTGGCGACCTGCGCGTCTCCTCGAGCTTCGGAGACCGGAGACTTTTAAATAGATTTCTATCTTACCTTGTCTCGGCGCTTCCCGGTTTCGTTCCAGGTGGTCTCCGGCTGCGGGGGGAGAGGGAAAATACCTTCACCGTCGCGCTCGAGGTTGCACCCGCTGCTTCTCAGCCTCACTCGATGTCGGGGGCTAGGTCCCCATTGAGGGTCGGCCGCCGGATCGAGGCTTACCTCAGATGGATCGCGGAGAATCACCTCGGGAAATCTCAACTGGGGGAGGGACCCAATGGGTGTCACCGCAGGAGAGCGGGGCTCGTCTGGAGAGGTAAGATTTTCATTCTTAATTTATGGTTTCTTGGTAGATTACTTTAAAGCTGTGCTAGCGTGCATAGAGTCCCTAACTGCTATGGAACGGAAAATACTGAAGAGCTGCACTTCCTGCAGGGGTGTATGTACTAGGTCTGACGTCAGATTGAAATCTGATCCGTCTCCAACTGCTATCAGGAGTACACTATACCATTGGTCCTGAGTCCATCTGCTACACGCTAGGAAATAAGCCAGCTGCAACAAAATATGTTAGCATGTGAGCATCTGACAATCTCCTGGGTGTTTAGAATTAGTGTATTTAAAATGAATCTTTTGCCAAAGCTACTGTACCTTTTCCAGCATATTTCCTGTGTGTCTATCCCTGTCCAAATTTATATGGCAGAGTCGACAGGCCAGAATAAACTTAAGTTGCATATTGCTGCCACCAAATCAGGGTGGTATGGCTGTACCTAATCTTTGCATATATATTGGGCAGCCAGACTTTTTTTTTTTTTTGTAAGCATGGTTAACCTCCTGAGATGAACCTTGGCTTATGCTGGGAGAGGATCCAGACTGAGGGCAGTCAATTTATTTCGATGCTTTTATTTTTTATTTCGATGCTTTTTTATACCAAAGTATAGCGGGATGCCTTCACTCCGGTTTACAGGATAAACAACTTATACATAGTGGTGACCAATTGGTAACTTATACAAATACGAATATAACATCTTAAACAACTTAAATAACTTTGTAAACAGACTGGTGACTAAAACAGTCACTGGGGCACTCTAGCAGGGAGCTGAGATAGGGGGGGGGGGGCACTTCCTTTCCTGCCTCGTGATTCCCTAACAGTAGAAGAGTATGCAAGAAAAGTCCTCTATTCTTGTATATTAGACCATACAATTCAAATGTGAGGCGGGTGTTTAAAATGTTTGGGTAAGTACAATGAAACCATATCTCCTGCTGCTCCCTATTTATGAAAACACATTTCAGGCTGCACGTTCTCGCCAGTATTTAACGCTCGGAGAGATAAGGGGTGGTTTGTATAGCTCAGTTATGGGATGATGGGGGGGTTTCTTACTTTTCCAGTCTTTATGTGAAGAATTTAATATTTCCCCAGATTCTCATGCTTTTTATTACAACTGAGGCGTATCTTGGGGGCTCAATTTGATCTGATTGCCAGCTGGACTTTCTTGAGGATTTTTTTTACATGATCCAGACGTTTATGTCAAAGGTATCTCACTTATGTACCTGGGGATTCTTCAGAGTAAATATAGTAAAGAAACCCCACGATTTATTATTAATGCATGAAATAAAGTCCTGGGTGTTGATGACTTTATTTATTTATTAAAAAACATTTATTGCCTGACCTTCCTATGTTCAGAGTGGGGGTAAAATAAGAACATACATCATCAACTAAATGGAGAGAACAAGGCAATGCATCAATCTTACGAAGAAGGGGAATAACATAATTCTTCAAGATGGGGGAGAAAATAATCACCTAGTGAGTACATTTCTAAGATTGTGGCCAGATGTGAGGGCAGTAGTCTGCTCTGTATCACCTTCCAAGTAGAGACAAGTATGCAGTGTTCCATTATCATTTGGGATTGGGAACTCCGTCTTGAAGAGAAAAGATTTTAGGGGATTTTTAAAGAAGGTCTTTTCTTGGAGGCATCTCACTTCTTTAGGTAGACTGTTCCATAGTAGTGGTCCTGTGAAGAAGAATGCTCATACTCTGGTTTCCTCAAGGTGGGTGAGCTTTAGAGGTGGGGCATCTAGAAGCATTAGGTTAGACGATCTGAGTGGTTGAGAGGGGTGTGGATTTTTGTTGTTGAGGAGAACCATGGGGAGTATAAGTTGTGGACTGATGAGGGTCTGATCATGGCAAACTGGTAAGAGATAGGGAGCCAGTGTAGAGCTTTGAGTACAGGAGAGATGTGATTGCGCATGGGAGTGCTGGTCTGGAGTCTTGCTGCCGAGTTTTGTATGATCTGTAGTGGGTGGATTGTGTAGGCAGATAGACCTGTCAGGAGTGAGTTGCAGTAGTCTATCCTGGAGAGTAATAGAGTCTGAAAGACCGACCTGAAATCAAAATGTTCAATAAGGAGCTTAAGGTGACGGAGCAGGTGAAGTTTGTAACAGGAGGAATTAGTAGTGGTTATGTGGTCACATATGGAGAGAGAGGGGTCAATTGTGACACACAGATTTCGTACACTTTGGGAAATGGAGATGGAATGGGACTCAAAAGAGAAGTGTTTGGGGGTGTCAGCAACAGGGTGGCTTGATAAAATAAGAATATACATTTTAGATATATTTAGAGCTAATTTGTTGCTGTGAAGCCATTTTTGGATGGTTGTAAGACAGTGGGTGAGGAAAGATTCTATAAGGGCCATGTTTCCTTGAGGGGAAAGAAGAATTGAATAGTGCACTCCAAGGTCTTTAAGGTGTGCCAGCATAAAGGAGTTAGGTATAGGTTAAATAATGTAGCAGATAGGGCAGAACCTTAGGGTACTCCAGAATTCACAGGTGTCAAGGAGGAGGTAAAGGAATCAATTTGGACTTGTTGGGGCCTGTTATTGAGATATGAAGAGAACCAGGCAAGCATGGAGCCAGTTATACCAATGGAATGGCAGTCTTGAGAATAGGATAAAGTGACTGTCAAATGCAGCATCGATTGTCGAGAAGACAAAGAAGGAATGATGTGCCTTGATCAAAGCCCCGACTTACCGTATCAAAACTGGAGAGCACCAGTAATTCAGTGCTGTGGTGTTTCCTGAAAGCGAATTGTTATTGTTTGAGGATGTTATTAGCATCAATGAAGTTGCTGAGTTGGTGGAGAATGGTGTTTCTAATCCTTTGGCCTTGAAGGGTAAGGCGGAGATGGGGTGGTAATTGGAGTGATGGTTGGATCTGCTGAAGGTTTTTTGATTAAAGGTCAAACCGAAGCTTGTTTTAGAAGGTCAGGGGATGACCGCCATATTGTAGTGATGAGTTCATGAACTTAGTGATAAATGGATTAATATCCAGTTTGATCAGATTAAGAAGTATGGCATTGGTTGAGGGGATTAGATGATGGTTTCAGGATATTGATAATCTTAGTGGTGTCAAATGTTGTAACATCATCACAAGCATTCCCAGGTTGGACCATCGGTATTCAGATCGTCAGAATCTTCAAATGGGGAATTATTGAAGGTGCTGTTGACAGATGCCGTTCTTATTAGAAAAGTAAGAGGCGAATGTTTCCGCAATGTTCATCTCTTGGGAGGGTGGGAGGAAAAGTAGAGGGGGTTGAGCTGTGGTTAATTACTTTCTTTACAAAAGCACATAATTCTCTGGGGTTATTTCGTGCAGCTGACAGCTTTGAGTAGCTATAAGATTTCTTAGCAGAGTTGATGGCCTCTTGACATAATGCCAGTTTATCATTGTATAATATTTTGTTTGTGTGTGTAGGGTATTTCCGCTATTTCCTCTATTTCCTCAGCTCACGTTTTTTGGTTTGGAGCATGGTATTATACCACTGTGCACAGTGTGTTCTTTTAATTGAAAATGGTTTTAAGGGGGCTAGTTTGTCGAGGGTTGATATAAGGGAGGAGTTCCAGTATTCTAGGAGTTCCTCAGGTGAGTTAGAGGAGATATTGTCTAGGATCGGTGTGAGGTTGGATGCAAGTGTCACCGGGTCTAGATGACCTCGTTTCATGGCAGTGGTATTTCTATGGGATATACATTTGAGGGGTTTGGATTTTAGGTGAAGTGGCCAAGGAAGTGGTCACTACTCCAGGGAATTTCAGTTATGGCTACATTCACTTCATTTATGTAGAAACCCGAGGGGTTAACAAATACCAAATCGAGGCAATTGCCTTTCTTGTGAGTGGGGGAGGAGATGATTTGCTTCCAGCCACAAGAGATGAGGGTAACAAACAAGCTATTCGTAGGGGATGCGATCGATGAGGTAGGTGTGTGGAGACTGAAGTTGCTGAGAATTATAGTTTTAGATGGATTCAGATTAAGGATTGCCTTGCATAGGGAGAGTGCATTTTTGGCAAGGAGCCCAGGAGGGCTGTAGGTCAGACAAAAGGTTATTGTGTTGGGATTTCGGACACAACATCTCGTAGGGATCAGGGGCTGAGACATCTAACATAGTAAATTTCAGGTGGGATTTAAAGAACATAGCCAAACCTCCTCCTCTTCATCCCAGTCTAGTTTTATGAAAGAATGAGAAGTTAGGTGGGCAGCAATGGTTAATTTCCTCAATGGAGAAAGGGGAATAGTGGAGTGTCCCAGGGATCTGTACTGGGACCGCTGCTTTTTAACATATTCATAAATGACCTAGAGATTGGAACAATGAGTGAGGTGAAGAAATTTGCTGTTGATACAAAATTATTCAAAGTTGTTAAATCACAAGTGACTTGTGAGAAAATTTGCAAAGGGACCTTTCAAACTGGAAAACTGGACATGCAAATGGCAGATGAGATTTAAATGTTAGACAAGTGCAAAGTGAAACATGTAGGTAAGAGCAACCCAAATATAGCTACACAATACAAAGTTCCACTTTTGAAGTAACCACTTTGGAAAAGGATTTAGGTGTAATCATGGATAATATATTGAAATCCTCTCCTCAGTGTGCAGCGGCGGCCAATAAGGCAAATAGACTGCTAGGAATTATTAGGAAAGGAATGGAGAATAAAACAGAATATCATTAACGCAATGGTGCTACCTCATTTTCAGTGTTATGTGCAGTTCTGGTCACATCTCAAAAAAAGACATAGCTGAATTAGAAAAGGTACAGAGAAGGGCGACCAAAATGATAAAGGGGATGGAACGATTCCCCTATGAGGAAAGGCTAAAGAGGTTAGGGCTCTTAGGCTTAGAGAAAAGACAGTTGAGGGGAGATATGATAGAGGTCTATAAAATAATAAGTAGAGTGGAACAGGTAAACATAAATCGGTTTATTCCTTCAAAAAGTACAAAAAGTAGGGGACATTCAGTGAAGTTACTATGTAATACATTTAAGACAAATAGAAGAAAATATTTTTTTCAGTCAACATATAATTAAACTCTGGAATTCATTGCCAGAGGATGTGGTGCAAGCTGTTAGCATAACTGGGTTTAAAAAAAGGTTTAGATAAGTTACTGGAAGAAAAGTCCATAATCCATTATTAAGGTGGACTTGGGGAAAGCCACTGCTTATGCTTGGAATAAGCAGCATAGAATCTATTGACCAGTTGGGATTCTGCCAACTGGATACAGGTTTGGAAACAGGATACTGGGCTTGATGGACCTTTGGGCTGACCCAGTTTGGCAAATCTTATGTTACGTACAAAACTACATCAGGCCAGGTCAGCCTTATTATCCCATATGTGTACGGTGACAGAGCCCTCTTACTAAACCCAGAATTGCTGCAGTAGGATTCCTCTATGTACCCTGACACAGACAGTAGAGCTCTGCTGGGTGCAGGTACAGTACAGAGTGCCAAGATCTTTACCTTCAGATCCCCAACAAGGGCTTGTGGGGTTAAAAATCATTGACCCAAGCAGTCACTCGGGCATACTTGGCCCGGTTTGTCTGTTCTACACACAAATATCCATCTACAAAGCACACATTTCTTACAGAAACAGATGCCAGAAAGCTGACTCTGTAAAGCTGAAGCACGCCACTTCCTCTCCAACATCTGTAATCTTGTGTGTCTGCGCAGCTGAATTGCACATTTACAATGTTCCCTGAACACACGGGGACATTTTTGTAACAGGCATGGTCCAGTTCTCATCCAGATTACAGAGCGGGCCGAACTCCGGAGCACACACAGCCATGTCACTGTCCCCCTTCCCATCAGAAGGATTTTGAGGGAAGGGGATGATCTTAGGCATACAGTGAAACATTGTGAGAGAGTAGCTCGCTCTCCGCTGCTGTCGCCGGTCGCTCAGGTCCTCTTTAACCGTTCAAAACCTGGTTAGGACTTGGTTAATATGGGGCAGGCATGGGAGCTCGTTCTCTCCCCCACTCAGTTTTGTGGCTTTGGCGTTCGTGGTTTTTTTTTTCTTCTTCTGAGCTACAATTTTTCCTTTCGGGTTGTCACGTTGGCAGAAGAGGGTGTCATGATGGCAGGGTCCTGCAGGTCCCATTGTCTCTCCTTTTGAAGAGTTTACTGATGAATTAGCTTTCAGTCTCCCAGGAGACGTGCCCAAGTTGGATGGAAGGAAGCCTCGTGGAACTGCCGTCTGTTAATGCAGTTTGCATAGCTCTGTCTGGCAGAGTTCAGTTTATACAGGAAAATTTCCTTGCCAGAGGATGTGGTGCAAGCTGTTAGCATAACTGGGTTTAAAAAAAGATCAGATTCTTTCCTGCAGAAGAAAAAAGTTCCAATGACAGTTTATGGAGACAAAATTTGCGGAGTGGCCTAAGTTATTGTAAGGAGACACACACACTCTCTTAACCATGTTGATACATCCATAACTCACAGTTATCACCGCAAGGATGTTAAATCTGCATGCGTAAGCTTTATTCCTTATGGAGAGGGTTTGGCCAGTTCGTCTCCTCTTTGAGGCTCGGGATGCTTCTCTTGGCTGTAGAGCTGCCACCATCCCCCAGGTCAGGCTTGACTGTTTTTGCCCTCATCCCATCTATGAATTTACAGCTCCTGCTTTTCTCTGAGGAACTACAACTAGGAATGCATAGATGCAATGAGAAGCATCAGAGGCAATGTTGGCCCTGTAGTTCCTATTTGTTACACAATCTTGCCCATTACTAAGCCATCAGGAAGGGCTTGGGTTTCATCGTAAACCACCTTCTCTGTAGCCTTTCAGGCAGTTTGTACCAACTGCAGGAGACCCCCTGGTTTTCTTCTGTTTTATGTATTCCTAGAATAGCACTGTTGCACGTATTTGAAGATCTTAGTCTGGCTCATCTATGAATTCTGTTGCCTATCTTACATGTTTCTCAGAGAATTAGAATTCACGTTTTCAGTTTCCAAAAGGCATCTCAAGAGTGATGACGGATGCTTCCTTGGATGGTTTTTGGTTCATAGTGTAACCTTTGGAGACAACGATGATACTAAGTAGACTTGCAAGCCCACCATTAGCAGCTGCGTGTGCGTACACATAATCTATTTCCATAAGGTCCAGGTCTCCTTCAGCGCTTGGGATGTACAGTCTCAGCATACACTGGTTCTAACATATTAGCTGGTGGGCAGGGAGAAATTTTCTTGTTCTTACATTCAAATGAACGAGGTCTTACTGGGGTCCCAGTGTAGGATTCCAGTATTTTAAGAGATCTCAGAGATTGCCAGTTGGTGGATGGCACTAGTGTCAACTATCATCACATTCTTGTCTCTCACGTGCATGGGTCTTCAGGTGCTTTGCAAGGCTCCATTTCTGCCGGAAACTTTTCCTGCATTTGCCACAAGTGAATGGTTTCTCACCCGTGTGGATCCTGTGGTGCTGGAGCAGCAATGACTCTTGATCAAAGCTTTTCTTGCAAATAATGCAGACAAGCGGTTTCTTTCCCGCGTGGACTCTCATGTGCGCAACAAACTGTGCTTTCTTGTCAAAGCTTTGCTCACAGTGCCTACATATGTAGGGTCTTCCCGTGTGAATTCTTTGGTGCTCCAGAAGACTTGATTTCTGAGTGAAGTTCTTCTGACAGACACCGCACTGATAGGGCCTCTCCCCTGTGTGTATCCGTTGATGCATATAAACAGCCGATTGGGATTTAAAGCTTTTGTCACATTCTGGACACGGATATGGCCTCTCCTCCATGTGCATTCGCTGGTGGACCAAGATGGCTGACTGGGACAGGAAGCTTTTCTCACATTGGGAACACTGAAATGGTTTCTCCCCTGTGTGAGCTCTGAAGTGGGCGATGAGCGCCGACTTGTACATGAAGCTCTTCTCACACTCCGAACACTGGAACGGTCTCTCCCCCGTGTGTACTTTCTGATGGTTGATTAGCTCAGCTCTCCGGATGAAGCTTTTGCCACAGTCACTGCACTTGTGAGGCCTCTCACCCGAGTGCAGCTTTTCGTGGCTAAGGAGCGCCGAACTGGAGCTGAACCTCTTCTCGCACTCCGGGCACTGGTAAGGTCGCTCTCCCGTGTGGCCCCTCTGGTGGTAGATGAGGCCAGCCATTTGGCAGAAACGCTTGTCACACTCCGGACATCTGTACGGTTTATCTCCCGTGTGAATTCTCTGGTGGATCGCTAGCTGGGATTTGTTTCGGAAGCTCTTCTCACATTCAGCACAGGAGTATGGTTTCTCCCCGGTATGGATCTTCTGGTGGCTCGCGAGCTGCTGCTGCTGGATAAAAGCTTTACAGCACACGAGGCACGTGAAGGGCTTCTCGCCCGTGTGGATTCGCTGGTGCACCTCGAGGTTGAGCTTCCGCATAAAACTCTTTCCACATTCCTTGCATGGGTACGGTTTCTCTGGCTCATGGATTTCCTGATGGACTACAAGGTCGTACTGGAGGGCAAAGCTGTCCCCACATTCCTCACACACGAATGGTCTCTCTGTTGCCGGGTTCTTCCCGGACTCGGCGATGGCTGTTAGGTCCCCATGGCTGGTTTCACGCCGAACGGAGCTGCACCTTGTGTTTCCCGGCTCCTCCTTTGGGTGGCTCTGTAAAGCTGGGAAACGGAAGCAGGGCGACACCTTCTGTTTCCCGGCTCCTTCTCTGGGCGGCTCAGAGCTTTGCAAAGCCTCCCCGTCCGCTTCTCCCGACACCTCGCGTGCTTCTAACTCTTCCGCCTGCTCTTCCTCGCACTTCTTCTCGCCACTTCCAGTCTGATCCTTTCCTGAATTAAAACAAACCAAGGGAGCTGTTAGTGCAACGCTAGAGGCCACAACCTGTCCCCCCAACGGAGAGCACGGCTTTCCCGTGCAAAAGCAGCCCAGCCAGCGCGCAAGGCCAGAGTACAGGAGAGGAAAGCGCACGCACCACAGGCCGTGCAGCGTTTTAAAGAAAAGCCACCCGGCAAGCGGCAGCACAAACCCTGCAGCAAGTCGTTTACGAGCTTCTTGCAGCCGCTCCCCTGCGATGCCTCAGAAAGCCAGGGGGCGGCAGCGTTCAGAACGGGGCCCTGCTGCTGTACCGCGCAATTCGCATCTGAATGGTCTCGACAGTGGCTGTGAATTCACAGCAGGTGAACCGACCAGATACGCTCCATGCTGAAATCTGGGAGGGGGCTTGTTTAGTTTAGTTTTGTTTTTTTTGTTTACAATTTTTAGTAAAATTCTGCCATAAAATGATGAGCAGCATCATTCCACCAAACCCTGCGACTCTCCTTTAAGGAGACAGCAGGAACCCTACGGCTGGCACGGTCACCCAAGTATCGCCAGAGCAAATCCTTTATGAATACCCCCCACCCCTGCCTGGTGACAGTGCTGTCAGCAATCACAGTCACATAGGGTCAGAAGTACTCGAGGGATTTTCCTTTTTTGGGTCTATAAACTGTACCTGGTCCTACAGTAACACAGTCAAGAAGCTTCCATTTTTAGCTAGGTCGGACATTAAAAGCTGCTGAAAACAGAATTAATAATTACTGTTAGCTCGGTCTGAGATTAAAGCTGCATTGTGCTAGAGATTTCTGTTCCTTGGCTCTAATGCTTCCTTTTGATTTTAATTGCTGAGTTACCCCGCCATTCACATTTTTTTTGGAATAAGCCTGTTCTTATCTGCTTTCAGGTTCACTGCCTATGCCCTGTTCGTACTTGATGTGCGACAGTGTGATACCTGCACAGGGTCCTGATGAAGATCTGATTTTCAACTGTTCATGCTGTATTATTTCCGCTTTATTTATTTGTTCATTCATATTTATAACTGACCCCTCCCCCAAAAGGTGAGAAAGCATAACACAGAACATAAAATTGCATTCCAGAAGAAATCAGTATAACATGAAACCATGAAACATATAAACTTCGAGGAGCAGGTTATTACAACCATGGTAAAAAAGGATATTATTCTGCATCCATGACAATCTATATCATATATAAAAGATATATATTGATTGTCATGGATGCAGAATAATAACAATCCTTGTGTATATATATATATATATATATATATATAAATAAAAGGATGTCAGTCGGTCAGTCACACTGTTGCATCCGTAACAGTGGAAGGTGCTCTCTGCAAAGATAATATGCTCTGTCTACAAAACATTGTCGCAAATACACACAGGCACACGAACACACACCCATGGACACAGGCACAAGCACACACACAGATACAACACAAGCAAAGGCAGAGACATGCCTGCACACGAGAACAGGCAGATATTCATAGAGGCACAGGCACCACATGCCTCACACAACACATCCCTACAGGCACAGGTACACATACACAGACTGTTACTGACCAGATGACTCGAACAATGCCGGGTAATGTTCACAACTCCAGAAATATCCCTATTGACCCGATATTTATATCAATTTATTTATTGTATTTCTATTTGTTGCTCACTAGCGGGAAAAATTGCTCCCTTTTGTGCGGTATTACGAATCAATTTAAATATATTTACTTATTCAAAACACCAAAACAATTTGTTTACAGAAAGGGTAATGTTCAAAGGCATAGGCACACTCAAGCTTGCACACATACACACACACACAGATTTCCCCAAACACATACATATATATGCAAACACATAGGCAGAGACATCCCCACCCACAGGCACACATACAGATTGTTATAGACCAGACTACTCATTAATGCTGTGTATTTTTCACTAGTTATACATAGATTACTAAACTTCCACAATATACAAGGCAACTCCCATCAGTCACAACCCAAAATATGTCAAATCTGCACAGAAAAGGAAATATTTAATGTCCTTTACCGAAGGAGCAATCCATAGAACCTCCTGAGGCCACCACAGTAGTCTAGATGGAACAAAGCTTATTAAAGGCACACAAAGGAATGGAGGACCCAGATCATTCATGGCTTTAAAATTCCAAGAACGTACAATCGGGCCGATACAGTAAAATGTGCGGGAGAGCCAGCGCTCCAAGGCGAGCGCCCTAGCGCCTCCTTATTGACAGAAGCGGCAGCTGTCAGCGAGTTTGACAGCCGATGCTTAATTTTACCGGCGTCGGTTGTCGAACCCGCTGACAGCCACAGGTTCGGAAAACAAACGCCGGCAAAATTGAGCGTCCGTCTTCCAACTTGCGAGCCGCGGGCTGATTTTTTTTTTTTTTTTTTATCTTTGGGGCCTCGCTATGATATTAAGTCGGAGGCTGCACATTTTACTTTCTGTATGGCGCGGGAATAACTAATAGGCTCATCAATATGCATTTGCATGTTGCAGGCACTATTAGTTTTTGGGGGGGTTGGACACGCGTTTTCCTCGTGCTAAGGGGTAATAAAACCGCGTCAAAAACGGGCGTCCAGACGGCCTGAGTGCACCATACTGTATCGGCCTGAATGAAAGTTAGGCTATTAGGCATTCACTCCCAATACAAAAAAAAAACCAACCAAAAACTGTGCATCTCGGACGCACATTTAACTGTCATCTATTAATGCCTGCCTCGAGCAAGTGTTAATAGCTGTGCGCATCAAAAAAAAAGTACAGAAAAGCAGAAAAAACTGCTTTTCTGTACTGCCCCCTACTTAATATCATTCAGGCCGATTCAGTAAAGTCCGCGGGAGAGCGTACGAACGCCCACTCTCCCAGCGAGCGCACCGGCCCTTCGCCGGTGTGCGCGATTCTGTATTTAAATTAGGTGACGCGGTAAAAAACGGGGAAAAGGAGGCGCTAGGGACACTAGCGCGTCCCTAGCGCCTCCTTTTTGACAGGAGCGGCGGCTTGTCAGCAGGTTTGACAGCTGACGCTCAATTTTGCCGGCGTCGGTTCTCGAGCCCGCTGACAGCCATGGGCTTGGAAACCGGACACCGGCAAAATTGAGCGTCCGGTTTTTGGCCTGACAGCCGCGAGCCGAATTCAAATTTTTTTTTTTTTACTTTTCGGGACACCGACTTAATATCACTATGATATTAAATCAGAGGGTGCACAGAAAAGCAGTTTTTACTGCTTTTCTGTGCACTTTCCCGGCGCTGGAAGAAATTAGCGCCGACCTTTGGGTCGGCGCTAATTTCTGAAAGTAAAATGTGTGGCTTGGCTGCAAATTTTACTTTCTGTATCCCGCACGCATACCTAATAGGGCCATCAACATGCATTTGATGGCCGCGGGTTGGACGCGCGTTTTCCTCCCCTTACTGAATAAGGGGTAAGGGAAAACGCGTGTGCAATAGGAGGCTAACAGTGCGCTCCTTCGGAGCACACTGTACTGTATCAGCCTGCTTGTGATTGATATTAAGTAGGATGAAAAATAAAAGAAAGAAAAGTAAAAAAAAAATAGACCGTCGGACCCATCACAAAACCCGGTGTCAATTTTCGTAACAGCCGTCCGCCTGTAAGGAAAACCAACGCTGATAAACTCGGCATCAGTTTTCGTGACTGGCATACGGCAGTCAAGAAAACCGATTGGGTTCACATTAGCACGGAGGCGCTAGGGTCGCGCAAGTGACCCTAGCGCCTCCTTGCTAACGCGACCCCCTAATTTAAATATTGCATGGCGCCCCCCTTGGGGTCACCTGGGGCGTATTAAGAGAGCAGGCGCTGACTGTTAAGCACCCACTTTCTACGCGACTTTATTGTATCGGCCCCACTGTAATCAAACATAGTATACCACTACAACAACACACACTGTAGCACCATATCTTGTACATCTATAGAAACATATCGCACAATTTGCACAACACTATTGCCTGCATTCTAAAACTCCAAAATCGTATTATTTTGCATAGAAATGCACATATCTTTGGGAATAGTGTTAAGGTGATAATCCTCCTTTCCATAAACTTTCGGTACCTCCCTTGAGCTCCGTCTCCCGTTACACCTTATAAGATTAACGTTATCATTTTGTTCACCTTCCTTGTAGATATTTCCTCGAGATCTTCCCTAAATAAGGTTCTCCTGCATTATATCCAATGCACTATATCCATCTCCTCCTATTCTGCAAGACAGCCAGAAAACGAACAAAAAGCTCTCAGTCACCTGAGCAGGAGACCCCTCCGGGCATGATCCCTTCTCTCTCTTCTCCCAACCGAACGCTGCAGATAGTAATAAAGTTTCTCTGTCGTAGTTTATAGTCACTGTGCCACTATTTTATTATCCAGAAAATCAAAGTTGGCGAATTGTGCAAATCCCCTCCTTCCCTGGAAATGTTTCCTTTGGCTTCCGGTCCGAAGGCTCCAGGAGGGACGGTGTAGAACCAGGATTGAAAGGAAGGGTTCAGGGAGAGGATCAGATGACAACAGCAAAGCTAACACATAGTAATAAATACGATGGAGCACCGGAAACCTTAGCTACATGATTACCTGAGTTCCTGACTTTTTTGTTCAGCTGCTGTGCATTACTGGGAATCGTAGTCCTTAGGAGCAGGGAAAGCCCTACCCTGACTGCCCATAAAGAAAATTACCATCCCATAGATATTAAAGTCAGCAAACAAGCTGCGAACTATGCCATCGGGCCGGCTACACCAATAACCCCCTGTGGTTGGCTTTTGAGACTTCGTGAGGTTACCGCATCTAAATCAGCAAGACTCAAACTACAACTCCCAGCAGCACCCAGGGAGGAGGAAGATGCCATACGCATGCCCAATCTGTGTTCTATCCATAGGAGAGCGGAGCACGAGGATAGGGACTTGCAAGATTCCTGAAACTTTATTTGCAAGTCAGGTTCTACAAAGCGCAGTGGCAGCAAAATAACGAGTCCCTAACATTACAGAGCTATCAGCATTTTTAACCATTTTGTCTTCACTTCTGCACAGATAAATAACCATGCCAAGCATTCTTCACCAGGGCTTTGTTTATTTTGATGTTAGGTTTTGTTTCGTGGTTTTTTTTAATGGTTTGACTCTGTCTATACCTGACAGGACGCTGATTTCAGCTTTGTTCCCATATGTTTTTTAGTTTGTGGTGCAGTGTACGTTAAAGGAGGCGAGGTTAGTCTAGACTGGAGCAGACAAGGTAGAGCAGTGTTACTCTTCTTTCTAATCCAGTATCTCCGTTTCCAGGCAGCTGCAGGGAACAGGAGGGGGGAGGGCTGAAGCTGGACTGGAGAGCAGAGCAAAAAAAAAGTTGTTCTTAACTACAGATTTCTACTTCGAGTTGTCCCTTAACTATTGGAGTAGCCTAGTGGTTAGAGGAGTGGGTTACAAACAAGGGTTCAAAACCCACTACCACTCCTTGTGACCTTGGGCAAGCCACTATACCCTCTGTTGTCTCAGAAACAGGCCAAAGCAATAAAATGCATACAGGTTTGCATATTTTGGGCACACTAGACTAGCACCCGATGCAATGAGAATAGCACATCCAAAATGCAAGCCCAAACAAAGGCATAGCCGATAGTTCTCATCACATGTAAATTCCATGTAGATGAGGCTATTAGCTATTACCCCCAATGCACACTTTTTGACACTGCAAATTTAACTCCAGCCCCAGAGCTGATGTTAAATCAATCCTCAAGTCAAGGGTTCAGGAGAAATTAAGAAAATAATGTCCTGTGTGGTTCCTGCCTTTGTTCTTAAAACACCTGCTGCTTGTGGTGTTTAAGAATAAAGATATAATGTAGCTTGATGACAAAAAATTCTGGATGCATAATATACTCGTACAATAGACACACACCAGGCTGATGTTGCCCCTTGCTATTGTGTTATTGGGCATCTAGAAACCAACTTGAAGATGGATAAAACAAACACTCATATTGTGCGCCTGTTGCAACTGTGGGCGCACAGCCACATCTCCAGGGCAAGCAATACATTTGAGCTCTAGGGATGCATAATTCTTCCCTAGCATGTCCTTTTTAACGCAGCAGCTCATTAAAATATAGCATCAGGCACCCAGGAGACGTGGCTGTGCGTGCATTAGGAAAACAAGCACTCAATACGAGGGCCCATTTTAATGCATCAGCCCCTGTGAGTTCTCTGGGGATAGGGAAATATCTACAGTACCTGAAAGTAGTCTGCTTTGAAGAAGCTGAAAGGTGGAATATAAATCAAATAAAAAATTGTAAGGGTCTATATGTGGCTGAGGTGAGGTTTAGTAAAGTGTAGTTTCTGCATAGGGCTTTCCACTTTCCCAATAGGTGGTGTACTAGATATGCAGTATGGTGTGTTTTTTTTTTGCAGGGTATTTTGTTACTTCACAGAGTGCTTGGTAATGAGAGAAAATGCTCCGTTTTCAATTCATTGGCACCTATTAACCCATCTTTGAGAATTATTTGTTTTCTGTTATTCTCCACAAATACTAATTTGTCTTGTCTGCTCCTTGGAGCAGCTGTCTCTTATGTGCATCTGTAAAGTGCTGCATATCTCTTAGCATTATATACGGTAACTTTAACAGTATGTAATTCTGCAGTGTTGCCTTTTCGGGGGTAGAATTGTTCCTTTGTTACTTCATTAAGTGCCTGGTAATGTTGCTGAATGTTGGAGTGGCATCTGTAGGTCATAGTGGTACAGTGATGGCTACTCCAGGGGTGGGAGAACTGATTCAGCTGACCATAGGGAACAAGAGAGAGAGATGGTGCTGCAAACATCAGGGCTGCCTGGGCTGTTAGCCTGTCCTCACCTGTCCAGGATAATGAGGTAAGAGAAGACTGCATTGAAGACTCCCTAAATGATTACTGTCAAGGAGATATTGAAGGCCATTCTCAAATTAGACCTAGCAGTATCTTCTAGAGTCCAACATATTTCCACTTCTCTGTAGTTAATGGAGACCAAGACCGATGGACAGACTCAAATTCTGGAGGATCTTTCCAAAAGGATTTCAGGGTCTGAAGGGTAGGTATCTACCTTGCAAACTGTAAATAAAATTATTATCAAAGATAAATCTCATTCTCCACCATCAGATCGAAAAGCTGAAAAATGCAGTGAAAAGGAAAAACCTCCAATTTCTTGTTTTTGCTAGTCCATCATTTTTCTGCCTCAGAAATATCAAAGTGTTATTTATTGTAGATTCAACTACTGCCTAAAGAAGCTACTCCTCTCAGCTCACATGTATTTTTGCCGTCGGAGTTGATAGCGGATTTCGCAAGATGTAATCTGGGACCCAACCGAGGAGTTGCCAGAAGCTGGAAAGATTACGGTATTGGACAGAAATCAATTACTTTTTTTCATAAAAAAGACTGTGTTTATGGGACAAAAGATTTACAATTTTTCTTGATGTTTCATGCATTGCTCAAGCCAAGCATAAAAGGTTTTTGAACCTTTGCCAGCAGGCAGTGTAATTAGGTGCTGATTTTGTGAGGTTAGTATCCTTGTAAATAAATGCCTGCTAAAATAACAGAGAAAACAGTCACCTCCTTTTTAATCATAACCAGCTTTCAGCTTTCCTAAAGGAGAAAATAAACAAAGGTAGAGTCCTTTAATGAGTGCCACACCCCTTTGCTGGTAACTTAAATTTGGGATTCTACATTCTAAATATTTTGCTGGTTCTTTGTTTTACATATTTAAAAGATTTATAGCCCACTAAAATCAGTTGCAATGTAAACCTGTCCAATGATGTGGAGTTCTTTGAGATTTCTGAGCGCAGACATCTTGCTTACTCTTGGGTTTGATTTGCTCATGGGTTTCTTTGTTGTAGACTTTTAGGCAAGAGGAAGAACAATGACTTTTTTTTTTTCAAAAATGACGGTGGGGGAAAAAGAGCATGTACGAAGGTAGAGTCACTCCCTGACCTCCCCCAGGAACTCCCCTTTTTCTCCACTGAGAATAGACACCACAGGTACTGGGCCCAGCGGGCAACGCATACTTTTACCAGCAGAGATACCGGACATGAGCTTGGTCTGCATGCACACACATGCACACCCACGGGAAATGCCTTGAAAGTGAAACACATTTTAATTTAATTGGCATTTCAGGAAACCCCCTTACCTGGCTGAAATCATACCTCAACAACAGAAACTACAAAGTCAAAATAGGGAATAGAGACTCCAAATCTATCAACCTATCCAGAGGCGTTCCCCAAGGCTCTTTACTCTCCTTCACACTCTTTAACATCTATCTTCTCCCCCTCTGCCAACTCCTCTCCGATCTTGGTCTCACCCACTTCATTTACGCGGATGATGTCCAAATACTCATCCCCATCACTAATTCATTATCCAACTCTCTCAAAACCTGGGAAAACGCTCTCTCTCCGCAATCAATGATCTCCTTACCAACCTCCACCTCGACTCAATGCATCCAAGACTGAACTCCTCATCATCTCGCCCCAACACAACTCTACTACCATCTCCGTTATAAACGCACATCCCACCTCAACAGCCATATCGCAACATGTACATGACCTTGGAGTCACCATAGACAGTCATCTAAACCTCAAAAAATGTATCAGCTCAACCCTGAGAGTGTTTTTTCAAACTAAACACTCTCAAAAAATTAAGACCCCCTTTTATACCCTAATGACTTCCGCCCGGTCCTGCAAGCCACCATTTTCACCAAACTTGATTACTGCAACACCCTATTACTAGGCCTCCCCAAGGCTTCCATCAAACCACTCCAAATGCTCCAAAACTCTGCAGCTAGAATCCTTACCAATACATTACATCTATCCTCAGAGACCTCCACTGGCTCCCGATCTCCTTCAGAATCCTCCACAAAACCCTCACAATCATTCATAAAACCCTTCATAACCAGGACATACACTGGCTCCACGGCTCCTTAGTTTCACACCAACAGACCAACCAGATCCAACTACAAAGGAACCCTCCGCTCACCCTCCCCCAACCTCACCTCCACTGCCTCCAGAAATTAAAAAAAAAGCTAAAAACCTGGCTCTTCAAGCAGGTTTTCGCATAATCCCTCCTCCTTTCTCTCCTCGCTCTTTAACCTCAAATCCCCTTCTCCCTCCCCCCCTTCGCCTGCTGCACCTCCTTTCCACCTGCCCTCTATGTATCTGTAAACAGCTGTAAATAATTCCACCCCTATTTGATATATTATACTGTTATCTCCTTTTCCCTCCCTGCTCTTGTTTTAAGCTTTACGGTTCAATGTAATTCTATCTCTTTGTTAATTTGTTCTGTGTAAACCAATATGATGTGAAAACAAATATCGGTATAGAAAAAATTCTAAATAAATACATTTGAATTTCTTTTTTAATTAAGAATCCTAAGGGGCAATTTGGGAGAGATGCCGAGAAACAGTCGATGATTAAAGCTCTCAAAAAGGCAGTGCAAATATGTTTGGGGGGTTTTTTTGAGCGTGATAAGACACACACTGAGACAGGGTCGCATTTGGGCATGAAACAGAGGCAAGTGCCAGGAGTGCCAAATTCTGAAGGCTCCCAAAACCTGGGCCTGTCCCGCTACTCTTTCATTTCCAAGGGTGAAATCCTCCACCCCCAGTATTCTTCCTATGGGCACCATAGTCTTAAATCCAGTCCTGAAGAGAGGTCAATATTCAGCGAGCCGGTGAGTGGGAATGTTACCAGGATAGTCTGCTGACCTTACCCGGATAAATGTTCCACTGAATAGACCTGGATAAAGTTATCTGGATAACTTTAGGACAGGTGTTTTTTTTTCACTGAATATCAACATCCACCAGCTGACATTTACCTCTGGAATACCTCCACCACTGTCCCTTTGCAGCCAGCTAAATTTTGGGCTGGTAATGAGTTACCCAGACAAAAATTTAGTCTGTCAGCGATGGAGGGGAATATTCAACTGTCCGGTTTTGTCTGACTCCATAGGTTGGTGGGACAAAGCCTGTGAACATCAGCTTCACAGTGACCAACACACAGGCATAGCAGGTTACATACAGACAGACTTCTGTATTTTGTTCATTCTTTATTTACAGGCTCACACCCCTACTGCTGTTTTCAAAACTGTGTCTTGGAACACGTATTCCAAAATTTCAATAAATAACAAGAAAAAAAACCAAAGTGCAATGTCTTGACTCCCATTTTTTTTTTTTTTTTTAGAAGTTCAGCCTCCTGCGTTGCTGGGAGGGAATCGGCATAGGCCAAGACACCTTTCAGAGCAGCTGCAATAGAAATCAGTCGTCACCGCCTACGAAAGGCGTCAGCTGCCTCCGGGACCAGTACAGCGGCTTGAGCTCTCCCCACCATCATTCTAATGAAGAAATCTCACCTGTGATATATCACCCTCGAAAGGAGAATTTCTGAATCAAATCCACAGTGCTAATACCTTCCTAAAGCCCAAGAAACAAATAGAAGACTCCACACACCGCTCGTCTGACCTTTCCTCCTGCCATGTAACATCAGCATCGTTTTCAATATAATGTTGTATTTTCAGACCTTTATATTTCTTCAGCTCTGTTCTTTTCTGTTCCTTTCTCCTGATCTTTTCTGTATTCTTTTATGTACATTTCATAGCTTCATATTTCTCTTTCCCATATTTATCCATTTTCCTGTTTTTAACATTTCTTCTCCCTTCTGATTTTCTATTTTTTCCTCTTGCCCATTCTATTCTCTCAGTCTTTTGTATTTTTCGGTCCTGATGGCCTTTTCTTCTCTTGCTGATCATTCTTGAGTCCCATTTCTGTTGTTTCTCTTTATCCAACCTTGTGGTATTTCGTCGACTCTTAACTTCTCCATCCTTCTCTCCCTCCTCATACACTGCGTTCCCTTTTTCCCTCCCACACATCCATTTCTTCCCTCCATCATCTTCTCCACCCATCCTCTCATCTGTCACCTTCTCTGCTCCCCGCCCGCCTTTCAGCCCTCACCTCCTCCCCTCAGCGGCCCTCCCACCTGTGCGGCAGTACTGGTCCCCATTTGTCCCCTCCTCCTATCCATTTGCTTCTGCTCTGAGCAAGAAGCGCACAGGTAGAGGGAGGAAGGTGACTGCAGGGTCAGGCAAGTCCAGGCATGCTTAGATTCCCGGCAAACCCTACTGCTGTTCCCAGCCTGTGGGCTTGGACAAAAACGAGAAGAGGGTTTTCAACTGGCCCCTGCCGCATCCCAGCCCCAGTCTTCCCACATCTGGCAGGAGTTTCCCCAGGAAGAGAGTCACCCAAAAGTGTGAGACTGCCATCTCATGCAGGAGACTTGACAGGTCTGGACAAAGCCAGAGCATCTTCAGCGATGGAGTAGAGAGCAAAACCGAGATCAAGTAAGGTCTACGGGATTGTGACAGATAAGGAAAATAGCAAATGAAAAGGGGCCTTGCAGTCTATCACAGTATTTCTATGTTCAGCCCAGTGGTTCCTAACCCAGCCAAGACATTCTAAATCTTTCTGCCACCTTTTCCCTGCTGCTGACTCCTCTGTAAATTAAGCATAGTTGCTTACCCGTAACAGGTGTTCTCCGTGGACAGCAACACAAACAGCCATACAAGTGGGCTTCATCATCCAACTGCACTGGAGTTTGGGCAGGACTTTCCATAGATGCTCAGAAGCTTCTAGAGTCTCGTTCTGAGCAAGCACTTACCTTTCCGCTCCACGTCACCGCGCACGAGCACGTCCGTTCTGATCCCAAGACGTACATCGTAGCTTTCCGGGGAGGCGGGAGGAATTGTTATGGCTGTTTGCATTGCTGTTCACGGAGAACACCTGTTAACGTGTAAGCAACTTTGCTTTCTCCATGGACAGGCATGCAATACAGTCACACAAGTGAGACTTCCTAGCTTGGGTTGCTTTTTCTTTTCAGCCACCCAAAAGACTTTGCAGAAAGCTTCACTCTTCTTTTAAGATTATTTGGAATACTGCTCTTCCGAAAGAAGCATTTGTATTTATGCATCTGCCAAGGCAGTAATGATTTATGAAAGTGTCCTTGCTTGTCCATGTTGTAGCTTGCAAAATATCCAATACTGATAAACTGTGCTGCTGAGGTAGCCATGGCCCTTAGATGATGTGGTGTTACTGGATGAGGCAGTGTAAGGTCTTTTGATCTGCAGCAGTATTGCGTACACTGGGTTAACCATCTTGATACGGTTTATCTGGTTATGCTCTGACCTTTTCTTTGTTCTGTATAAGATATGAATAGTTGATTGGGTTTCTGATAACTCTGCGTTCTTTGGGGTACTATAGTAGTGTTCCTTTACAGTCCAGTATGTGATAAGTTTTTGCTTCCTTGGTGTGTGTGGTTTTGGGAAGAATGATCTGATAGAGGTGAAATTCTGATACTACCCTGGGCATATAAACTTGGGATGAGTCCTTAGTAACACCCTGTTGCCATAAAAAAAAAAACAGTGAACAGTCTGAAAGTGACTAATGCTTGTAATTCGCTATTACTGTGATTAGGAACAAAACTTTCCATGTTACAAACCGCAATGGCGCATCTGCTAATGGTTCGGATGGGGACTTGGTTAGTTGTTTTAGAAGTCCCACGTTGGTGCTGGAAGATTTATATTGTTCAGACCCTTCGTGAATTTTTGCATTTCTAGATCTTGAGAAGTTGGTTTGAGTGGCGATCTATCATGGAATGCCGATTATAGGTGTGATTCTTTTGAAGTTTATTATGAGCCCTAACCTGTGAAGAGAGTGGTCAAACAAGGAAAATTTCAAAATGCATTCCCTACAAACAATAATCCCCCTGCTCCAAAGAAAAGACTGGTTAACGAGCATCGCTCTCAAGGACCCTTACACACATAGCCCAATAAGAGAAGATCATCAGGAATATCTCAGATTCACATTCCAACGACATCACTATCAATACAAAGTACTGCCCCCTTTGGGCTAACATCAGCTCCCAGGGTATTAAAAGTACTCGGGGTAGTACAGCAGCGTGTGTGAGAGAGAGAGAAATAATGGTATTCCCATATCTAGACAACTGGCTCATAGCTTCCACATTGAAGCAATCTATTCTCAGTTACAAAATCTTAATTCTTTCAACTTGAGGATTGGTCATAAGGCCCCTGTTTTATTTTGTTTTTTAATTAGAAAGTATTTTGAATAAAATCTAGTCCTTTGTTGAGATATCAGTACTTTTTTGATTGCGTTTGACTGGATTAATGTCCATATTTATTCTTGGAGTTTTAGCTGATTTTATTTGGTATGTTTCTTGTTTTTTGGTATATTTTAAAATATCCTTCTTGAATTATGCTTAAAACCCATTTGTACGTTGTTACCGTGTTCCAGTAAGTATAAATATTCTGGATTCTGCCTCCTGTTGGTAACTGGGAATCAGTTTGATCTATGATTATTGTCAAAAACTTGGTTGTGGCCTCTGTTGAGCTTATCTGGATTGCCCTCTACTTGGTGTTCTAGTTTGTTTGATCCTTTGTTGTTGAACATTTTGTTGTGGAGGATTCGGATAAGATTGTTACTGTCATCTGTAGTAATTATATGGTTGGTATTTTCTTCTGTAGCCTGAGGAGTAATAAGGCCTTCTGTATGGATAAGAACCCTGACGTCTGCTTTGATACTGAGCTGCTGTGGAAGATGTTGACAGGGACTCGAGTGCCATATTTTGGGGGGTTTTAATAGCTTCCACTTTGTTTGCAAACAGATTTTCTCCTTTGCAGGGCACATCTGCTAATTTTTCATGCACATCCTCGTGTACATTAGAAGCTCTTAACCAAGCCAGTCTCCTAGTGGCTATGGCTGTTGCTGATGTCCTGGAGGCTACATCAAAGGCATTTTGCACCGCTCAGGTCACATGTTTAGTGCAATCTTCTGCATCTTTAAGCAATTGATTGAATTCTTGTTTCTTGTCCTCTGGAACACAGAAGTTGTATTCCTTTACATTTTGAATAGTATTCTAGAGGACTTAGACAATGTGTATCTGGTGAGCCTCTATTATATAGGTTGAAGAGGATTGCTTGAAATACTTTTACCTATTTGTATCTACATTTTTCACATCTTTGCCCGGTGGAGCACTTGAATATAATTGATTTCTTTTCTTTCTTTATGGTGGATTCCATTTATAATGACTCATGGGCAGTTGTACCTTGGTGTGGCCTCTTCATTGCTTAATGTATTTTATTGCTAGAAAATCCTTCCTTCTTTCCTGAGTGGCTTTAGCCAAATCCAGATAGATCCTGACTAAGTCGCCTAGAAAACTGAAATTCATTCAGTTTTGAATACGATTTCTCTAGTGACTTATGATCACTATGATTTTTAATTTTTCGGTCGAAGATTTCAAATTTTAACTCACGGTAAACTCTCGCCCTTGGAGACAGATTTCCACAAGGCTTACAGTTTGCGGAATCATGATGAAGTCCCAGGCATCGCAGACAGAATAGGTACGAGTCTCTGCTTGCCATCTTTCTCTGGCATTTTTGGCAAAAGTCTGAAGTGGATTTCCCCTTTTTTAGACATGCTGAAATGCAAGTTCCTTCACCCATCTGGTCGCATTAGCAGACAAGTAAAAACTGACGTTCGCAGTGACTGTTGAGCAAGAAGATGCGCGCGTACTCAGAACAAGACTCTGGAAGCTTCTGAGCATATATGGAGAGTCTTGCCCGAACTCAGCTCCATCTGATGACATCACCCACTTGTGTGGCTGTATTGCATGCATGTCCACGGAGAACATGCTGGTAAAGGAACAGTTGCATGAAAGTGATCCATCTGGTGAGCAAGTCTGTGTTTTGTTTTTTTTTTAGTCTGTTTGACTGTTAAAGCATCTTGCCTGGGTTCAGGTTGCCAAGCCAGGTTTGTCTGGGCACCTGCTGCAACCTCAGCCTTGACCCAGGGACTCTCCTGCATGGATTTTCTGGTGTTTCACGAGGCGGTACTTGCTGCTGAAGCTCTCCTCACATTCGGGACAGGTAAAAGGCAGCCCGCGAGCGTGGATCCTCAGGTGCTTGGCGAGGCTCCCTTTCTGCCTGAAGCTCTTCCTGCATTCTCCGCAGCTGAATGGTCTCTCGCCTGTGTGAATCCTGTGGTGCTGGAGCAGCAGAGACTCCAGGTCAAAGCTCTTCTTGCAGATGATGCAGATGAACGGTTTCTTCTCCCTGTGGACGCGCAGGTGCCTGGCAAAATGTGCCTTCTTGCGAAAGCTCTGCTCGCAGTGCCTGCACTCGTAGGGGACCCCTGTGTGGACTCGCTGGTGCTCCAGGAGACCAGACTTCTGAGTGTAGCTCTTTTCACACTCACTGCACCGAAACGGCTTCTCGCCTCGGTGCGTGCGCCGGTGAACGAGGAGGGCCGACCTGGACAGGAACCGCTTCTCACATTCAGGACACGGGAACGGCCTCTCTCCGGTGTGGATCTTGCAGTGGTTGATCAGCGACGACTTGTAGGTGAAGCACTTCCCGCACTCCCAGCACTCGTAGGGCTTCTCGCCGGTGTGGGTCCTCTGGTGGTTGACCAGCTCGGAGACGCGAACGAAGGTTTTCTCGCACTCGCTGCACTTGTGGGGTCTTTCTGGCCTGTGGGCTCTCCGGTGGCCCATAGCGTTATCAACAAGCCCTTCCTCGCAATCATCATCTTTGTGGAGCCTCTCTCTCGTGTGCTTCCTTTGGTGGGCAACGAGTTCGGAGCTGGTGATATAGCTTTTCTTACATTCCGGGCACTGGTAAGGCCTCTCCCCCGTGTGGATTCTTAGGTGATAAATCAGGCCCGTCATTTGGCTATATCTCCGGTCACACTCCGAACATTTGTACGGTTTCTCTCCTGTGTGGACTCGCTGGTGTATTGCAAGCTGCGGCCTGTGTCGGAAGCATTTCCCGCATTCCGCGCAGGGGTACGGCCTCTCCCCCGTGTGAATTTTCTGGTGCCGCACGAGGTGCTGGCGGTGCATGAAATCCTTCCCGCACACGGGGCACGCAAAGGGCCTCTCTCCCGTGTGGATTCGGAGGTGCGCCTGGAGGTTGAGCTTCCGAGTGAAGCTCTTCCCACATTCCCGGCACGGGAAGGGCTTCTCCGGCTCATGGATTTCCTGGTGGTATATCAGGTCGTACTGGAAGGCGAAACCGTCCCCGCATTCCTCGCAGGCAAACGGCTTCCCCGGCGTCTCTTCCCAGGGTTTTTCACGCCCGGTGGCGTCTCCCACCTCCGGGGTCGGACAGCACCGGCCTGCGCGTTTTCCTCCCTCACCGGGACTTTGCGAAGCCTCTGGAGCAGCTTCTTGCTCTTCCGGTTGCAGAGGACATCCCTCGTCGCGCTTCTCTCCACCATTCACGGCCCGATCACCTGCTCAATATAAAAAAAAATAAAAAATCCACGTATTATTCCACAAGCTGCTAATGTGCAACAGTTTTATTCACTTATCAGGCACCAGCAGCGTGCCCAGCATTGGTCTCATTAACAATTACAAACATGTTGCTTGTCGCTTCAGGTATTTTTGGAACATCGCTGTGTTGTCAGGATACAGCTGTGTATACGTTAAGATCATACCCCAATTTTTACTGTTAAAGCACATGGGGATAAGGGTACCCTGACACCCCCCCCCCCCCCCCCGGTTTGCCACGATTCTAAAGGAACTGCCGCAGGATTTGCCTTTCGCTGCAGACTCACGACATGCATTGCCCTCCCGCCACTCCTTGGCTATGACTCCATCCTTTCCCGTGCTGCTTCCCTACCCGCCACGCTGCTGCTGCCGCCGCCGCCACTGCTGTCTCCTCTCTCCTAAACACTGCAGTGCTGGCCTGCTGAAAAGGTCGCAATAAGGACCCGGTGCAGGTGACGGTAGGGAAGCAGAAACAGGAGCAGCCAGAAGGGAAGAGACCCACAGGAGAATTAGGAAGAGAAGAACCTGTGGTAGGAGAGGAAGGGCTGAGACGCCAGAGGAGTAGGAGCCTGACGTGTTGCTCTGGGGAGGAAGATTTGGGAGCAAAGACCGGGGGCATCTCCTAAATCACCTCCCTACCCCTGTAGGCGAGGTTACAGTCGGGGCTGTCACTGGACAAAACGGGGCCCAGGCCAAGGGTTGCTTTCAGCACTCTTTTTTTTTTCCCTTTTTTTGAGCTCACCGGCTCTCATCAAGACTCACAGACTGATAAGGATAAGGCCGTGGCCCCTCACGCCTACCAGCTTGCTTTCCCAGGGAAGTCTTCCTGCTTGTGCGCCCCCCCCCCCCCTAGCGGCGGCCCCTGGTTACGGTATCCCCTGCAATTATTCTCCTCTTTTCCTTATTGTTCACTTCACACAGAAGGAGTTTCATGTTCTCTCAGAACATCCTTTGATTGTCATTTCAGTGTTAGTTAAAACCCGCTTCCTTTGGGGGGTTTTCTCCCCTGGAGATAAAGGTGGGAGGTGAGGGGGCACCTTTGCCGTCAGGCAGGAGAAGAAGAGAGACACCTTCTGGATGGGATAGGTTAGAGCAGGGGTGGGCAATTCCAGTCCTCGAGGGCCACAAACCTGTCGAGGTTTTAGGATATCCTAATGAATATGCATGACATAGATTTGCATACAACTGAGGCAGAGTGCATGCAAATCTCTCTCATGCATATTCATTAGGGATATCCTGAAAACCAGACTGGTTTGTGGCCCTCGAGGACCGGAACCGCCCACCCCTGGATTAGAGGGAGAGGCAAGAGAAGAGGACAAGAAAAAAAACACAAAAGCGACAAGAAAAACACATATATGTATGCAGGAGACACCTTTCAGGCTGTCTTGCCAGGTCCGTCAGTACTAATTTGGAGCCTTAATATAAGTAATCTCTGGTTGTTTTTTTTTAATGCTACCTCGGGGCTCCTCTGATTATAGGCTGAAGCTTGGGTGCAGACTCCTGGGTTTTCTCGGGCAGAGGGAGAGATCCTTATGACAGGCTGGGGGAAAAGGCTGCCGTGTCAGTCCACTTGAAGGCACAGAAATAAAAATGATTTCTTTACAGCCCCTAGTAGATAACTGTGCACGGACACTCCACAGACGAACTGTGGGAGAAACAGACACCTAGTGGGGAAAAATGGGACAAATGTATTTGAGCGAAGTCCCTTAAAGTGCTCCCTTACTACAGGAATGCGCAGTCAGTATCTCCTGGCTCTTGTTATATTAGATCAAACTAAGGCCAAAGCAAAATGTGAAAAACCAAAGACTTTGAAGATTTTATGTCCTTTACTGGGGGATGGGTGGGGGGGGGGGGGGAGGATTCTGTGTTGTGAGAAAGCCCCAGATTCCCCGCCACTCTCACCTCAGACTGTAAACTCTTCACGACAAGGAGCTCCCTGTTGTTTAAATTTTCCTTTGTGTGTTTCTTGTTAGAGGAGTGCCCAGGCTGTCCTCCCTCTAGTAAAAACGCCTGCAGGCTTTCTAAGTGCCGGGCAGGGAGTGGCACACACTCTCTTCTTCTCAAGGCCGATGCTGGGTTAAGGAAGCACCACACTCCCAGGTCCTCCTCCCCATGAAATGGAATATGATGGTAGATAAGGACCATCCAGTCTGCTTCACTTTGTAGTGTCATAGACTCCACTTGGCCTCTGGCTTTCCTGTTACTTCTCCACAACTAAGGATAGTCTGTTGTTATCCCAGACTTCCTTGAATTCTGTTCCTCTTTTTGCCTCCACCACCTACCCTGGGTGGCCATTCCATGCACCAACCAGCTGATAGTACTCCTGCCTCCAAGCCCTCTTCTTGCTCAAGACCTTCCATTCCAGTGAAAAAGATTTGCTCCTTGTGCATTATTTATATCTTTGAGGCAGTTGAAGGAAAGGCCTTTGCTGGAGAGGTCAGCACCCCGGATGAGAGTGGTCATTGGCACTTCCACCCCCATGGGCTGACTGGGCCACTACTGGCCAGCCCAGAGAGAGTTTGCAGTGGGGGAGGGCTACAGGTGGAGGCCAGCGGTGCAGGACTCACCCAACCTTACTCTGCCACCTGCACCTCTTCAGCTTGCTACCCTGGGCAGGTGTCTGTCTTATTCACCCTTAGCGATGGACCTATCTAAAGGTTTCTATCGCATCCTCTCCTCTCCGCTATACATATTTTTAGGTCCATAAATCAAATCTTATAGGGTTTTTGGTACAAGCCATACATCTTGGTAACTTCTCTCTAGACCTCCACCCTGTCACTATTCTTTCAGGGTTCGGCTGCTAGGGTGGCACACATGGCAGCCCCCAGCCATCATTTATATCCAGAGATCATCACAGCATGGCCGGACTCTCTGAACCAGGGCTGGGCATCCTCACAGAAATCCATTCATCATGGAGAGAGGAGATCGTGGCAGCATCTGAGAGAATGATAGGGGGGGAGGGGGATGGCTGGGAAATTATTGAAATGCATTAGCGAGAGGGAAGGGAGGTTTGAAAAGGAGAAGGAAGAAAAATAGCATTTGACTTCTTTTACTTTAAAATGACCAGTTTTGCTCCCGTAAGAGAACTAGTGTATATAGGGCACTAAACTGCAGGCTTCCCCACGGGCTGTGACAGAAAGGCTGTGCCTTACCCGAGCAGACAGCGCCCCCTGCAGGCATCCTCCAGCCTCTCCCCTCTCTCTTTATGGATCGCGTTCTCCTGCTGCAGATAATTCGGTTTTCCTCACTGCAGGCAGTCGAGGTGAGGGCTGAGCCGGTTCCCTGGAGCTGATACAGCCTAACAGTTTCTTCCGATTGCGTGCAGGAAATATACAGTGCAACCTCCAAGCTCCCGTGCCCGTTGCCTAAAGAAAGATTTTCTGATTTGTTGCCTGGTCCTGCCTCCCTCTGTCTATCTAATGAATGAGAGGGATTCTGGGTACAGGGGCGGGAAATGGGAATGGGGAGGGGAGGGGATTGGGTGCAGAAGTAACTATCTCACCCTTTATTCCTCTATATGAAGGGCTACAGGGAATCAGTCTGAACTGTGCTGCTTTCAGGGTTAAATCTCACCCGCTTTCTGTGAATCAGTGCCGGGACTCCCCAAATCTGTTCTGGACCCGGTTGGTCACCACCTACACTAAATCGAGTTTTCACAGTTCTATATGCATGAGATTAAAACGTGCATGCATTAGAGAGCCTGCAAATGTAAATTGTTCTTATGCCTATTCATGTCCTGAAATCCTACATAAGAACATGACATACTGGGGCAGACCAAGGGACCATCAAGCCCAGCATGCTGTTTCCAACAGTGGCCAATCCAGGCCATAAGAACCTGGCAAGTACCCAAAAACTAAGTCTATTTCATATTACCGTTGCTAGTAATAGCAGTGGCTGTTGTCTAAGTCAACTTAATTGACACTGGCTATCAGGAAGGGCCATCAGGACAAGGCTGGGATGTCCTGGATTAGTGGGAGCTGCTGACCTGGCACTTGTCCAGTTTTTTCCTTTCTTGTCCTAGGGAATCTAAAACTACAGCTCCCATCAGCACCTGGGGCTAGTATTACATTACTTGCATATCTTTTACGATTTGCCTCCTTGCCTTCCTAGTTTCCAAGCTGTAATTGAACAATTTGTCTCTGACTTTTATAAATATTATTAACCTGCTTATTTAGACGTTTGCTGTTCCTTAGTTATTTATTTATTTATTTATTTTAAGTTTTTCTATACCGGCATTCGCGATGGGTATCGCATCATGTCGGTTTACAATTAACAAGTGAAGAGGTAACAAGAGGTCATAAATAACAATAAATAACAAAAATTAAAAAAGGTAGTAGTAATAGTAACAATATACAAGTGAAAGTTAAGGGTTGCAGTTACAATAAAACAGGGTAGTAATAACTTGGAACAGAGAAAAGAAGCTGGGGTTTTTAACTAGATACATATGATACATATATGCATATCAATGCATTTGAGGTAATAACGAATTACCCTAATGCTGTGGAGTTCACAGTTACTGTTCCATGTAAAGGCAATGCCTAAAAGTTTTTAGTTATCTGTAAACCGATACGATGTGCAAACGGTTGTCGGTATATAAAAGTTTCTAAATAAATAAATTACAGTTGTTCTTGCTTTACACTGGGATTTGCACCCATAACTTGATGTTTATGGTTGATAATGGTTCCCTGGGCACCAGCTGTGCCATAAGTACATCTAGACACTCTAGCAGGGGTGCCAAGAGAGACAGCACAGGCTCCGGCACTGGCATGGGGACCGGTGCCGACAGCGGCTCGATAGCCCTCAGGTCTCAGAGCACCGCCTGCTGAACCCTGTGGTCCAACTCCTCCTGAAAATCTGCTGTAGTTAAAATGGATGGAGGAGGAAGAAGAGGAGGCATCACCAGAGCTTCCTTGGAGCCCCCGAGGCGGCTAGATGCCCATCACCGCAACCAGTGGGGAAAGCCTTGGACTCCCGGGTCTGATAAAGGATGGTGCCTCTTCCCTATGGGGTCGCTTCGGTGGCAGCACGGCAGCCGCCGATGCTGCACCGGTCCCAGAGCCGTGTGTCGACGGCTACTGGTGATGATGCTTGCAGGACTTCCCTCGGTGCATGGCCCTGTCTTTCCCCAGAGCCGTGGAAGATGAAGATCCTGACGTCCTTGAGTGTGACGACATCGGAGACAGCCTATCACCAGCTCCTCTCTCACGAGAGGGACCTGCCGGAGGGGTAAAGAGGGACGGCGTATCTAACGGTCTAGGTGTCGACACCCCCGATGCTGGAGTAGATGGATCACACTTTCTGGCAAAAAAGTTTTCCATCTTATCCAGCCGGGCACGAAGGCCTTTTGGGGGTCATTTGGTCACACAGTTGGCACCCTCGGACGTTGTGTGAACCCCCAGGCAGAGGATACAGACCTCAAGCGGATCAGTAATCAACATGATCCGCGGGCACTGGGGGTATCGGCGAAAACCGGGCGATGCCATGAAAAATAGCCGCTGAGCAGTCAATGACTGTCAGTCACTGAGAGGCAATTCGCCAGGAATCGACCCCATGAAGGGAAAATTTAAACACCTACCGCACGCCGGATGGTACTGACCGAAGAAGAGGGACCCGGCGCCGAGAACATCGAAAATGACCAGGAAAATACTTTGAAAAGGATGAGCTAAAAGCAGAGCTCCGCTACCGCAAGCCAACTACTTCGCGGAAAAGAAGAGACTGAAGAGAGACCCTGTGTGGATGCATGGATAGTGGCAAGCTGGGCATACTCAGTGTGCCAAAGTTCTAGAAACTTTGAAAAAAGTGTTCTCTGCCAGGCATGTCACCCATCTGTGAGGACTAACATCCTGCTTGTGCTAGGAGAACCTTACTAGTCACACAGGCACGGAGCGTCCATCACATAAGACCACACCATCATTCTATCTTGCACACATGGCATTCTCTCACAGTGTTCATGATAAAACACTCACACAGGTTCAAACCAGCCAATCACAGTGACAGACCAACTTAAAGCTATTCACCCCTCAATTTAATGCTAATAAAAATTAAAGGAATACTCCCTATTTGATTTTATTATTCAAACCAGCAGGACTGACAGCAGGGATTTGCAATTCCCATCCTCGAGGGTTGCAAACCTATCTGGTTTTCAGGATATCCCTAATGAATATGCATAAGAGATTTTCATGCATTCTTCCTCAGTTGTATGCAAATCTATTTCATGCATATTCATTAGGGATATCCTGAAAACCCGATTAGATGAAAGCTATGATAGCGCAAAAGACTATTCCTATCTGTGGGTTTGGTATACAACAGTGGCTCCCTACCCTGTCCTGGTGACCCCCAAGCCAGTCGGGCTTTCAGGATATTTACAATGAATATGCATGAGAGAAAATGTGCATGCACTGCCTCCATAACATGCACATTTTCTCTCGTGCATATTCATTGCGGATAGCCTGAAAACCCGACTGGCTTGGGGGTCACCAGGACAGGGTAGGGAACCACTGGTATACAAAGACCTTGTAAAACACCTATCCCCCACACTGACCCACATATCCAAAGAAGAGACTTGCCTGTCCATTATGTATGTAAATGTTAAATTTGGATAACTACTATTTAGCATATTTTATTTTATTTATTTGGATGTTTTTTTATACTGAAGTTTGGTGTCAGCCTTCACTCCGGTTTACAATTATAACAACGATTTACATTGAAAACATCAGAGAACCAATTAATGTTAGGTAACAAAGGAGGTTGCTAGATAACATTGCTAACAGAAGAACATTGAGTAACATTGAGGTTGATTGATAAATAATATATAAATAATAATAAATAATAATCATTAACATTGAATGACATTGAAGGTTGAGTGATAAGTTAGGTAGTATTTTATGGGCAGTTTAGTTATAGGCGATAGTTATCAAATAGGTTTTCCCGGATAGGTTTAGGAATACATTGAGGGTGATATACATGTGGTGGGTTACTGGTTACAATGAGGATGGAATGTTAAAATGGTAGGGTTGATGTGTAGTGATAGTTATTAGGTGGCTGGTTGTCTAGCGGGACTTATTGTCTTTAAGGGGGTATTGTCATCTTGATTGGTTTATCCTATCTCATCCTTGTAGGCTTGTTTGAAAAGCCATGTTTTTAGTAGCTTTTTTAATATTTTTGTGTTGCTTTTTAGTCTTAAGACTGTCAGGTAGGGTGTTCCAAAGATGTAGTCCAGCTATTGAGAATGCTCTTTTTCTTACAGTGGTAAGTTTGGCGGTTGTGACTGATGGGTATGAAATATGGCATATGAAAGAATAATCTAAAATGTCACTTCCAAATGGAAGAATTGGTTGAATGATGCTTTCAAATAATTTTAATGGTGGTTTTATTGGGTGGTGGAAACTGGCCCAGGGATTTCTTTATTACAGAGAGGACCATGACTTCTTGTAGTGTTTTTCCTAGCCTGTTTAAAGGCAGGGGGCTCTGCTGGGTTGCTGTGATGTGTGGATTTAAATATCATTTTGGATTCTCCCCCTCTATACTTGCCCCCCGCCATCACTTCCTCAAATAATTCTGTCTAGAGAATCCACTTTGCTGCTGTTGCTTGAGTGGGGGATGGGGGAGGGCAGGCATTGGGAAACTGCTGATGCTACCATTTTTTCTGTAAACATGATAGAAAACCCCTTGGATAATGGGTACGATGTAAATTAAATTAACATAGTGCTGACAGTATCTCAGCAGTGACAAACAGCAGATTCATAGAAAACTCCTTTAAATGCGCTTTATTTTAGGGGGGGGGGCGGGTGTCATTATTTATTTCCTGTCTGATATGTTTATCTTGAAAATATTTTGCAAATAAATAAATATTATTTGGGGGTTTCATCAGGGGGAGAGGGCACTTTGATCTTGTGTATTCCTTGAGATGCCTAAAACACATATGATAGCTGTCACTGAGACCTCCACGGCTCAGACGGCTGTGATTATGACCCGGCTACGCTCCCAAAATTTATGAATTGCCCCACAATCCCAGAGGCAATGTAATAGGGGAGCATTATTACCTTGACACTGTGCGGATTCTATTATCCCCGACTTGAATGCAAGAGAGGGAGATTGTAAAACGGAACAGTTGTGTAGATGGGCAGACTAGATAGGCCATGTGCTCCTGTTCTGCTGTCAGGTTTCTACGTAATTCCTCTTCTCAAGTCACTGAATTGGCTTTATCTGCTTCCGCATACAATTCAAGCACCTCTTATTCACCTCAAAGTGCATTCACGCTGCAGCTCCTCATCTCTCTTCACTTCTCTCTCCTTACAGCTTTCCCAATCAGGCAAGTCGCTCTTAATCTGTGGCCCTCTCTCCCACCACCAATTCCTGACTCTGTACTTTCCACCTTGCTGCACTATATGCCTGGAATAGACTCCCCGAGTCAATCCGTCCTGCTTCTTCTCTGGCCAAATTCAAATCCAGTCTAACAGTACTGGAGGCTGCTTTTGACACCTAACAACTTCTCTACGATAAATACAGATTCCATTGATGCTCGTTTTGACAAGTAGATAGTAAGCTCTGTTATGTATATGGGTATAGTGCTGTGCATGTCTTATAGTGCTTCATAAATAATAATGGAAAAGACAGACTGAAGGTACACAAAATAAAGTGGATTAAAGTAGGAAAGATGACACTGGGGAGTTGGGCAAGAATGGGGTTAGAGTTTGAAAGAGAAAACATGAACTGCTTCCTTCTCCACTCAAAGAATGATGGGTAGCGAACTGCAGCAAAGGGGTAGTGGACAGTTCATATGTTATAATTCAGGTAGAAGTCCCTGCCCCAAAGAGCTTACAATCTAAGTAGGTACCTAAAGCAATGGATGATAAAGGGACATGCCCAAAGTCACAAGCAGCAGTAGGAAAAGCAGGATTTGAACCACTAAGACACACCTCCCGTTCATTGGTGTGTATTTGGCGGGATCTAGGATATAATGGGGTGAATTTTAAGAGTTGCTCATGTTAAAAAGCATCTATATGAGTATATGGGTTGAGCGCAACATGCGTCTACGAGTAACAGAACGCATGAAAAAAGGGGTGGATTTGGGGCTGGGCTGTTACCAGCATTTATGCATGTAAATCCCAATTTTAAAATCTGCAAATGCAGCATGTATCAAGCAGCCACCTGTGCATAGTTACTTGTTTTTAAGTCTGAATAAAACGTGTTATAGCCAAAAAGTGACTGGAGGAGGGGTCTGGGTAAACTGGGGGGGGGCATGCAGGCTGAAAGGCCAGAAGGGGCTTGATGACCTAGAGCAGGGCTTCCCAAACCTGTCCTGGGGACCCCACAGCTAGTTGGGCTCTCAGGATATCCACAATGAATATGCATGAGGTAAATTTGCATATACTGAGTCTCCATGGTATGCAAGTGTATCTCATGCATATTCATTGTGGATATCCTGAAAACCCGACTGGCTGTGGGGGTCCCCAGGACAGGTTTGGGAAGCCCTGACCTAGAGATAGACTGGGCAAACTGGTTATTTCCTTCACGCACCGGTTTTAAAAAGTACTCACTTGCGCATATAAAAGCCAAATCCTGAGGACTCGCTAATATTTCCTCACATAACTGCTTAAAATTGCAAGCATGCCTAGGCACAATAGGCTTATTTTAAATAAGTGTAACATGGCAGGAGGGAATACCGTGAAGTAGCTGACACCCATGTGGCAGGCAGAGCAAGAGTGGTCCAGACAAGGCCAGAGTCTTGTCCAAGGTCAGCCATCGAAGACCAAAGCCAAGGCAAGAGGCACTGGGCGGTGGTACTGAGCTTCCTTATATACTAGAGCAGTGACAGGGAAAAGGCCAGCACAGTTTTGGAGAAGAACACCCACTGGCCTGGAGCTGGGGGGCACTGAGCCACCACTGGATCACCAGTGTACCTTTTAAAGGGGGGGGGGGGGGGCGCACACTAGATTACCAGGGAATGCTTTGTGTATATATGGGCTGGGGGGTGTTCAAGTGGGTGGGCATCACCATAGGATACAAATAGGAATTTAAAAAAAAAAATATTTTTTTTAATCATTGGTGCCACCTCTATAGGCATTGGGTGGGGGTCTTCTCCCACTTCCAGGAAGAGGGGATGCTTTGTTAGGCCACACGGCTGCTAGAAAATGGCAACACCATGTAAAGTGGGATGCTATCATGCATTTTTTGCCTTTTCCCACAATATATTTTCTGAGTTTTTTTTAGAAGAAAAAAATAGTTAAAACCACCCCCCTATTTCTCCCTTCCCACCGTAAAATATCACAGCAATGGAAGGTGAAGTGACTCCAAAAGCAATGCAACACTGATTTTTAAAATGAGATCCAGGGCTAAACTGCCAAATTACAGCCCTGTGAGCCCATCACTGCCAGGCAAACCAGTAGGAGCCATTCTTAAAAACAAAGTCACTGGCCCTATCTAGCAGACACAGCTTTAGCAAAGGGAAGTCTGGGCTTGCCTCTCTTTTAGAATATTTTGAAGATTATACACTTGTAGGTAAAGGTGGGCCAGTTGCTTTAGTGTAGCTGGATTTCCAGAGGCATCTAATCAAAGCGCCCATGAGAGACTCCTCAGGAAATTTCAAAATCAGAGGCTAGGAGGCAGTGTTCTATTATGGACTAGTAAATAGTTAAACGGCTGCAAACAAGGGGCAGGACTACATGATCAGTTTTTCCAAATGGAGGAAGGTCATTAGCAGCACACCACAGCGCTCAGTACTAGGACCCGTGCTGTTTAACACATCCATCAATGAGCTGGAAACGAGACATGCAAGATAATCAAATTTGTAGACAACACAATTATTCAAAGCTGTTAAAACAGCAGTGGATTGCAAGCAACCACAGCAGGATCCCATGAGAGACTAGAAGACCGGGCACGTGAATGACAGATTGAAATTTTAGATGGAAAATTAATCCCAACTACGGTATACAATGCTGGCCCCTGCAGTGGGAGGCACCTCCCAGCCAAAGGACCTTGGAGTCCGTGTGGACAACACCGTGAAAGCGGAGCTTGGGGTGGAGCAGTGGCTCAGAAAACAAACAGTATCAGGCCGGTGGAGCGCACTGTTAACCCGCGATTGACGCGCTAGCTTCACATCTTATTCAGTAAGGGGTAATAGCGCATCAAAAACACACATCCAGCCCGGCCCCCCCCCCCCCCCACCTAATAGCACCCACAACATGCAAATGCATGTTGATGGCCGTATTAGCTATTCCCACACGATTCAGAAAGCAAAATGTGCAACCAAGCTGCACATTTTACTTTCAGAAGTTAGCATCTACCCAAAAGGTAGGCATTAATTTCTCAGGGGCTGGGAAAGTGCACAGCAAAGCAGTAAGAAACTGCTTTTCTGTGCACCCTCCCACTTAATACCATGGTGATATTAAGTCAGTGGTCCCGAAAGTTTACTAGAACAGGTGCAGAGGAGGGTAAGGAAAATGATAAAGGGGACAGAACTCCTCTCTCTCCTACGATGGGAGGCTAGGCAGGGTAGAGGTCTTCAGGTTGGAAAAGAGGCTGCTGCGAGGGGACATGCTATATAAAGGCATGAGACGTGTGGAATAGGTAACTAAAAGATAGTTATTTAGCCTGTCACCTAATACCAAAACAAGGGGACACTCCCTGAAACCAGTAAATTCAAAACAAATCCAACTTTATTCACTCAGCACCTTATCAAGCTGTAGAATCTGTTTAAGTACATACTAGAGAAAAATTGGGGGTGTAGATTGTGATGTGCATCCAGATTTGTTTTTTTTACATTAACCAATTAAATTACACCTTTATTTTTAAGCACCAATGAGAATATTGTTGCAACACTAAGGAGGAACCATAGAGGACAGAAATTTTTAATTTATCATGAACTCTTGACTCAACATCAACTCCAGGGCTAGAGTTAAGTTTGCCATGTTAAAAAGTGTGTTGGGCACCTGGCTATTTTCTGCAGGGGGGGGGGGGGAAGTAGTTAATAGCCTCATCTACAGGACATTCACATAAGCACCATCAGATCAGCTATACAGTTATTCAGGCACACCGTTTAGATGAGCTTATCTCTTTACTGGCTTGAGTACTAGTCTGGCACATCCAAACACACCTCTTCCAACTGCACATAAACCTCCAACAAGGATGAAGTGTCAAAGCGTGGCCTACAAGGCAAGAAAGGAATAGCAGCCCGAAGCATCAAGTCATTCTTTTCAGCTAACTGAGCAGCCAAAAAGATCCACTGCTTCCTATACAAATATTGACTGCATCAGATGAGCAGAGGCTCTATCCCAATAGTTTGTTGGGACAGAATAAAAACTTGATTTACATCCCCTCCACACCATGATTACACCTCTCCAAAGCACTCTTCTCCCTACCCACTCCTTCTAGGGATTGTTTAAAAGTAGTGCTGCATACCATTCACTGTTTGTGAAGTTAAGAGTACAAAAATCAAATTGCCAGACTGTTAAAGTAAAAATAATCCTCCATTGGCAAAAGCAGCATTGTGCACTAGAGCTTAATGCTGTTTACTTACTGTAGGGAAGATAAAACAGATCTGTCCTGTATAATTTTTTTTTCACATTAAGTCAGATTGCAAGTTTTGCACCTCCACAATCTGCTGGAGACAAATACTGAGGGACTGCAGGTGGCACCTTAGCGTGAGCAACAGTGTCCATAAAACTGTCTCCACCTGCTGGAGGAGAAGCAAGAAGCAGGAGTCTTGACTGACCTGGGTATGTTCAGGGAAAAATTATTTTGTTACAGAATGAGGAAGCTTTCACCTTCCAGCACTGCTTTTAACTTAAGACCACCCATGGTACTTTCTACTAGAAAGTAAAGCTATGCTTAAGCAGTAGTTTTCAAAGGAGTTACATGAATGTAACATACAAACATAGCAATGTTCAGAGAGCCATTTCCACAAACTATACTTGCACATTTAAAATGCAGGTTTGAGCATGTAAATGCTTTTGAAAATTATACCCCTGATGTGCAAACCAATGCAACCTTAAATAGACAGGGCATGATTTAATTAACTGATGTAATGTCATTGTGTTGACTTTACATTTAAAGTACTCCTCATAGTATAGGATTAGTTTATGCAATAGTCACTACATTAATCCTTAACTGGAATTTCTTTAACATCTTACAACGTACCCTACAGGTTGTTTGCAGGAGAATATCACATGTAACTTGTTTTTAAAAGAACAGCTAAGTTTGACTTAGAAGTTCCAGTTATAAACAAGCTGATACTCTTGCACTGGTGCTTGGCCACTAAAGTCATGGACTAGACAGTTCAGAGGTTCAAAGCCAGTGCTCATAAAACACAAGAATCTCACACAAGGCAAAAACCATTTAAAACCACAACTTCTCCCGTTTATTTAGGTCACCACCAGAAGCATAGCTGTTTCAATACTAAAAACAATCGTATTCCTTTCTTTCCAAAGCTGGAATCCCACGTGTCTCACTGCTCCAATGTGAACTTGCTCTGACACTGTAGCTCAGACTCTGAAAATGAAGAGGATAGTGTCACTTCAATATTGTCTTTCATCCACTTGAAACCATGGAGAGCCACCTGCAGATCAGCTTTACAAGTTTCACTAGTGCTTTTCAGAAACTATTATCTACACTGTTCCAGGTTTATAAGGCTCACTTATTTTCGTTTGATATGGCACCTGTTCCTCCTAGAAGAGGCACAAGGTGGTTACGAGGATGTGAACTGCAGTACATGTGGTAGGGGACAAAACCCTAAGTGGGAACTGAACAATGCAAAAAACTAGATAGGTAGCAACACTGCACACTGTCACAGGATAGGGAGGAGAGCTAGCAATAAGATTAGCAGAAATCCCTGCCAGCCTCACTGCTATGTTTTGCAAGAGTTAAGTGCTTGACACAGGAACACTGGCAAGTCAATGCAGATCTTTTTTTCTGAAGTTCAGCCTGCTAAAGAGTACTAGGACTTGGGCAGCAGGTGTAGTCAGCCTCAGCTTCTCACCACTTCTCTACCAGAATCAGAAAGGAAATACACAAAGTTACAAGACAGTGGGGCAGTTGAGTTGACCGACACTACCTTTCATTAAGAGATTCTGATCCAAACCACCCTTTTACATTTTTAAAGTTATCAGCTAAATCATTGAAATTTATTCTTACCCTAAAATATATATGCATTAGGAGAGGAAAGGTATGCAATGTTTTCCAATACAAGTTTAGCAGTGGAAGCTTGATTTTTAAACTTCATTTTGGAAAAGTGCCAGAGAACTTGCCCTACCAAGAACAGTTTACTGCTCTCAAAACTAGTGCATACAAGTAGACATTTTCTAGTTTTAAAGCCTCTTATTGGTAAAGAATTAAAAAAAAAAGCCACAAACTTACCAAATGGAGTTCTATTAGAAACCACTTTTCTTTCTGCATATTGGGGGGGTAAGAAGAAAAAAAAAAAGAGGTTATATGCTGCAGTAAAGAATGTTCAAAATTTAACAGGACATGCTGTCCTGGCGAGCCAATCAGATTCTGGAGTGACTTCATCAGCTTCAGAAGTCTAACGCACAAAGAATCATCATAATGTGGCAATGCCAAGACCTCTTCCATGCAGAGTTAAGCACAGGTTTTGTATCTGTAGCAGTGTAAAATCCCAGCACAAAAAAAAAAGGGGGTGGACATGTTAGTGACATCAAGACACCAACTGAAAGCATGACAACTAAAATCGGATACTCGAGCTTTTTCTAATCTGCATTAGCAATGTGTTAAATGTCAAATTCAAGATCCAATGCAAGAGTGTTATCAGCACCATTTGTGCATATATAAAAAGGCAGCTCAACACCAAGAAAAATGTTAAAGAGTTATGTTGCACACAAATGCTAGCGATGCAGCTCATTAAGAGTACCCATGGATCACGCTGATCAAGTCCTGGGGCAGGAGTGAAGGAAAATGATTCAACCCAAGCAGCACCGTCATCCTCCACTGCCTCAGGTACAGATTTAGAGTAAGCCCTCTGGGAATGAGAAGATACTGCTGTACCTGAATGTAACTCACCTCAACTACAAATGAAAAGCCAGAGCTAAAAAAAAAATGGCACCCCCCTTTTCCCCCTTCACAGGGGGTCTCAGATTAGCTAGCACCACTTTGAATGGCACCAGCAGTGCAGGAGCAATCCAGTACAGAGGCTTTGTACTTTCCTTTATCTCCAAAGTAGGGACACTTTTTTTTTGGGGGGGGGGAAGGGGAAGAACCTCTCAACCATTATGGAAAGCCAGTGCGAACACTACCTTACACACAGGCCGATACAGTACAGTGTGCTCCAACAGAGCACACTGTTAACCTGCCCTTAGACACTAAGTCGGAGGGGTGCTTTTCTGTGCACCCTCCGACTTAATATCATGGCGATATTAAGTCAGGTACCAAAGGGTAAAAAAAAGTAAAAAAAAAATTTAAAATGGGCCCGTGGCTGCTGGGCTGAAAACCGGATGCTCAATTTTGCCGGCGTCCGGTTTCCGAGCCCGTGGCTGTCAGCGGGCTCAAGAACCGGACGCCGGGAAAATTGAGCATCTGTCAAACCCGCTACTCTGGGTCGAGGCAGCTAGGAACGTGCTAGTGTCCCTAGTGCTTCCTTTTGCCCGTTTTTACCACACCACCTAATTTAAATACAGAATTGCACGCACAGTTGAGTGGCCTGTGCGCACGCCAGGAGAGCGGGCGTTCATCCGCTCTCCCGCAGACTTTACTGAATTGGCCCGTAAGTGTGCCTGCCAGACAGGGCCAGCTGTTCCCACATAATCAAGTCTGAAACTTGAGATTTAATACAAAACACCATTAAAAAAACAGTCAGGCTTGCAGTGTGACAGTGGTTGAAGTTGTTAACTCCAGATTAGATTTCAGTTCACCATTTATAATGTCTATTCTGACCCCACTTACTAGTCAACTGCATCAGACCAGGGTAAAGCAAAGAGGCATTACATAAAATGCTGTAGATCAGAAGCAATTTATTTGAACTCCTAGCACAACAGACACATGATAGTCTCAGGATTCAGTATCTTTTTGTAGTTGCTCTACAAAAAAAACCCACACAGCTGTGCAATCCACCATGGTAAAATACTGCAGCAGATCTTACCAGGATGGCTCAAGACCGACAAATAGTGGGCGGGACACATTCCCTAGGTGCTTGGGTCCACTGCACTAAGGGACCAGACCACAGGACAAGAACCAGTACTCATTCTCTGTCCCACATAAAGAGTCACATAGCTGAAGGCTGCAGCAGTCCTGCCACAATTCTCCTCATGCCTCCCTCTCCAGCTCATTCTCCAGAGGCCAAGCCCATCAGGGCTGCCAGATCTGAAATATAAAGACATGGTACCCTCAATCATTGTTTAACAAAATATAATCACAGATACAGAAAAGTGTGCTTTACTAACAGTTGAGACAGAAAAATAAGACAAGTCTAGGACTACAAAGCAATTTTTAAAGCGTGCTTTTAATGAAAGGGTTTTGATTAATACTGTTCGTTTGTGCAGATGGGAGTCCTGGTTCAATGGGAAACTGGTGCAGCCACAAACCTGGCCTTGCTCCTGTCCTTCAACTCAAGTCTTAAAATTTAAACACACCAAAGTTTCTTTTTTTTTTCCATAAGACACACTTAAGATGCCATAGTTATACACGTTTGTTACTTTTTCAGAGTTGTGAATTCTTTGCTCTCCCTTTTCCTCCTGTTTCTGGTCCCACCTTCTTGGAAAACGAGTCTTCCCCTCCTTAAGCCTTCATCTCTCCCTCCAGCTTTGAAGATTGTTAGGACAGAGTGCTAAACTCTATGGCTCCTGGAACTAGCAACACCGATTTCTGGCATAGGATTAAGGCGGTGTCACAAAGAGCAGCATTAGGATGACAGCAGTGCTTTCTTCAAGAGAACCACGTCTGCAAAACTGCGAAGAAACCATCGACTTCTGTTTGCTTGCTTAGGGCCTGCTTTACTAAGGCTTTTCTCCCTCTCTGTGTCTATGGGAATGGGAAAAATGCATTGTAAGAAGCCCTTACTCTGATCTATTTTTATTCAAAAGATTTCTATGTGGTGCTCATAGCACCTCCCTTAACACTGCTACACTTATTTTTGTTTGCTTTATATTTTTACTTTGTTATCTCAAAGCGAATTACGTTCAGGTATTGTAGGTACCTGAATTTAAAGAAAAACCACGATATTGCCTACTTGGTAGAATCCTCTTCTTTTCGTCCCTTAACCCACAAGTTAGACTAATGACAGCGTTAACTTTCGTTTCTGTATATTAATAACGCAGTCCGCGTCTGCCCGAGCCCTTCCTACATGTTGCTGAAAATACTGGCCTAATCCCGATTTAGTTCATAAACCAATTCGAGCTACCTTTGTTTTCACTGCTTTCATTTGGTTTCATTGCCTATGATGTCGGGCCTCCAAGCCTTTTATTACAATATTATTTTGCTAATTTCCAGCAATTCGTGCAGCTCCCTTAAGTTTAACTGCACTCTAAAATAATAGTTATAAAAAAAAAAAAAAAGCAACCCTTAAATTCAAACATTAAAGCCATAGGTATGCCCAGTGCTGTACTGACCTGACCAAGGGAGCCAACCCGAAAGACTAGGTGATCCCCGCTGCCGTGCGGCCATGCTGCCTGACCCACGCGCTCACACGCACCACCCCAGGAAACGCAGGACAAAGAGAGCCGCCCTCCGGCGCCCAGGCTTTTAAGCGCCTACAGGGGTGGGAGGCTGTAGTCCCGCCCACAAAAAAGCCGATTGGCCCGCTGAGAGCCGCGAGAAACGCCCCCTCCCCCCCCCTTCCAAGGGAGCCGCAGGGCCTGTCGGGAGTACGCGAGGTTGTTCTTCTTTAATCTTTTCCTTTCGCCATTTTGTTCAGGAACCCGGTAAAGATAGAAAAATACATTTAACGACGGGCAGGGTTCAAAAGGATCCCACGAAACCATTTGCGCAGCTGCTGCTGCCCGCGCGATCCCTGCTGCTTCCGTTCTGCAGGCTGTTGGCAGGAGACTTCCTTCCCTGCCCCATTCTTTTCTTTCAGCCAAGTCAGCAGACAGGGAACCCCCCCTTTTTTTTTTTAATGAATAAAATGACATCCGATAATTCAAATTTTTAAAAAAAATAACAAAAAATATTTCAAAACAACAGGCACATCAAATAAAATCCAATAGTTACAACAAATAGGAGTAAGAACCCCCCCCCCCCCCAAGCTCTCCAGACCTGAGAACTTTTACATTTCCGGTCACCCTGAGATTGTCATGGATTAGTGGGTGAGAGGGAAGGTGCACTCTTTCAGGCAGATCTAATAAAGCCGTGGGGAAAACGGGCGTTCAGTGTTGAGTGTTTCCTAACGCCGCTCAGCCACCTCTCCTGGGCGCGCAATTAAATATAAGTGGGGGGGGGGTCGCGCTGCCAAGGAGGCGCTAGGGACAAATGTGCACTCCTAGCACCTCCTCGGCAGCGGGCGCCCAGGAGAGGTGGCTGCCAGCACCAGCACCTTCTGAAATGTTTAAAAAAACCTTTTGGTTCCTCCGATTTAATATTGCCACAATATTAAGTTGGAGGAAAAGCAGTATGTTCTGCTTTTCTGTACACTTTTTTGGGCTGCTCAGAAATTAACGCCTACTCTGGGCAGGTGTTAATTTCTGAGTGTAAAAATGTGAGTCGGGTGCATTTTCTTTTTTTTTGAACTGGGGAGAATAGCTAATAGCCTCATCAGCATGTATTTGCAAGTAATAAGCGTTATTAGTTTCGCGAGGAGGTTGGACACTCGTTTTGGATGCGCTAATGCCCTTATGGAATAAGGGGTGGTGGACGCACGTCCAAAATCCGCATCCAACCGAGGGCCAAACAGTGCGCTTGGCTGAGAGCACTGTATTGGATTGGCCTGTATATCTTCTCGCTCATATACACAAACTCCCAAACAAACAGATATTCCTTCTCTCTCACACATGTTCACTCTCATGCACATTCCCTATTTCTCATACACACAAACACACAGGCTCTCTCACACTCACTGACTCTCCCTCCCTCACACACACTGAATCGCTCCCACTCCCCCTCATACACACACACAGGCTCTCTCACACTCACTGTCTCTCTCTTTCCCTCCCTCATACACACACACACAGGCTCTCTCTCCTTCTCTCACATTCACACACTCTCTCCCTCATACACACACACAGGCTCTCACACACTCACTGGTTCTCCCTCCTTCACACACATACACTGGCTCTCATACACTGAGTGGCTCTCTCTCTCACGCACACACACGCAGGCTCTCTTCCCCCCCCCCCCCCCCCAATGGTCTCATACTCCAGGGCTCTGTTTCAGCATGCCAGCAGCCTCGCTTGGCCTCTTCTTCTTGCTATGGATGGGAAGAAAGATGCTGAAGGCCTAGCTGAGCCTCTTGCTGTTGCATCATGGCAGGAAGGGAGATGTAGACAGCCTTGCTGGGCCTGTTCTTGTACCGTGGATAGGAGGGTGTCCCTAACAGCAGGGAGAGGGGGCATGTACTGGCAACTTTCTGGTAGTTAAACCTCAGTTCCTTCAGGCTAGGTTTTGAGATGCATCTGCTGGTGGGTGTAAACATAGCTGCTGTGCTGGGCCAGAGAGTTAAAATCCGGACACTGGCTTTAGAGTATGCGTATGTGTGTGTCTGTGTGTCAAGCTTACCTTGCTGCTGCCCATGTTATACCTATTCAGGGATGAGGCACTGCTTCTTGTGTGGTGGGGCACTGTGTATGTCAGAGTCAGAAGCTTACCCTGCTGCTGCTGCTGCTGTACTTGTTTTTTGGCTAGAGGACTTTGGATGCTAGTTCTCGTTCAAAACACTAAATTCAAAAGGAACATTTTGGAATTAAAAGGTATTAGAAGGTATGAAGAACCACAAGACCTTTTTTTTTTTTTAAGAGATACAATCCCGGAGAAAGCGGAGTCACTTCTAGCTGCAGATACTGCTTGAGAAGTGACATCAAATCAATTTAGTGGAGAATTACTCAGAGGGCTTGACAGTGGATTTCTTCCAACTGGTGATAGGAAACTGAATATAACCCTGAGAAACATAGTACCCCCCATCCATTTCAGAAAAGACTTCATCTCCCAGCCTGCAGTGGTGGGAAGAGGGAGAGAGAGAAACCAAACAGATCCTCCAAGAACTGCAGTGGAGTTTCTGGCTCTTTTTGCAGGTTGGGTGAGAACTTTTATTTGTTTATTTGTGAGGGTCCCTCCTTCAGACAGAGACGGATGCGGACTACTACGGTACTAGAGCCGCGCCCTGCAAAGCTTGGTGCATCCGTGGGTGGCTGGCGGCCGCCTGGGGTAGGAATCGTAATGTGGAGGCAGACATCCGAGCTCCCCCTCCCTCCTCCCTCCTCCCTCGTCCCTCCCCCTGTATCACATCACAGAGTCCCTCCCAGTCAAAGGAGACGGCGGAGAAGAAAAACTCTGCAGGGCCCAGAGGCCTTGGATCTCGCAGTATCCGCAGGAGAGCGCGCTCAGGTACCTTATGGGAATTTTCTCTTTATGTATCTAAGAGCGCGCTAACACAGGGATGCCGCGCCTTCTGGGCATACTAATACGATATAGCCTAGGGAGTTCCCAGCCCCCATGAGCTTACAATCTAGGTGGGCATGAATGGAGAGGAACGGGAGGCGTGAGAGAGTGGGGGCAGCTGCAGTTAAGGGGAAAAGATGGTAGGAGAAACCGGAGGAGAATGTGACAGCAGATAAAACCAGCAAGGCCCGTCTCGCCCTTTCTGCTGCTCTACCACAGAGGCTGCCCCCTCCCCATCATCGCCGAGGGTCCCCCGTGCTTGTGTAATGGAAGGATTGCTGGAGCTGATGGAAGAGTTGCGTTTCCAGGCAGGAACTGCTTTGCAACCGATATTCTCTCTGCATTGATAACGTGCACATCTCCCTCTCTCTCAAAGGCTCCCTGTACCCTGACTTATTTACATTCATTCTGTCCCTGGTTTGTCAGCTGTCTCTTATCTGGAGCGCCCTATATGCAGCATGACAAAAACGGAGCCCTGGTGCTCCTCACCTCTTCCTTAGCTGGCCTCTCTCTCCTCAGTGACAGATTTGGCCAGATGTTGTCCCCTGGGTACTGTCAGTGCTGATGCCATTCCCCCCCCTCGTCAGTTCCAGCCATGCAGTCTTCAGATTGCAGTGAGCTGGAGTGGGTGCCTGCATTCACAGGTCACACCAAACCCATCCCTAACACACACACAGGTCGATACTCTAAGGCCGCGGTAGAAAGAGTGCGGCAGTGCCGGGCACACCCTCGTTCCCCACACGCGCGTCCATGAAGCGAAACCCCTTTTACTGTATAGGCGGTATATTCAGCGCCTATACAGTATCCCGGGGCGCGCTGGTACCTGTCATTTCAAATGTCATTTCAAGTGACATTTGAAATGACAGGTACCAGGAAGTGGATGGTTCCCCCCCTCCCGAAGCAAGGCGCAGGGCGAAAATTAAAACAAAAGGGAATAAACTGTAAAAAAAAAGTAAACTTACTGGCGGGAGCCGGCGGGCGCTCGTTCGATCGGGCGGCGGCGGGAGCCGGCGGGCGGGTGGGTGCACGTTCGATCCAGGTGGTGGCGGGAGCCGGCGGGCGCCCGTTCATCCAGGCGGCGGGAGCCGGCGGGCGCGCGTTCGATCCAGGCGGCGGCGGGAGGGTGGGCGCAGGTTTATCCGGGAGCCAGCGGGCGGGTGGGCGTGCATTCATCCAGGCGGAGGGAGCCGGCGGAGAAAGCGGCCTCCGGCAGCCCCCGCCGGCAGTGAATGAATGCGCGCCTGTGCGACCCGTGCGATTTCGGCGCGCCTGTGCGACCTGTTCGATTTCGGCGCTCAAGGTGTGACGTCACGACGCTTGACGTTGCCTTGAGCGCCGAAATCGCATGGGTCGCACAGGCGCGCATTCATTCACTGCTGGCGGGGGCTGCCGGAGGCCGCTTTCGCCGCCGGCTCCCTCCGCCTCGATGAATGCACGCCCACCCGCCCGTGTGGAGATGGGGGATTCGGAAAGTGACAAGGTATTTATATATATATATATATATATAACTATATAACAACTTTAGCATTTTATGAGAACTGTAATTTTTTTTGTAAGCCGCTGTCAGCTCCCATATGGAACATGCGGGATGAAATAATTTTTTTAAAGCAAATAACTAATGCAATCGGAGTTCCGTGCAGCATCGTTCATGCAAAAAGAAGGGCTGAATGCAGTTTGAAAGCGGGTTAGTATATATGGAGGTCGTCCATGGTGCAGGACTAACACCAGGTAGAGGGTAGGCGGTAAACTAACAGGCTAAGGACGCGGCAAAATAGCGGGTTACAAAGGAGATAATCTGAGCGCGCGTCACAGTATCGGAGGGGAATAGCTAATTCCTTCATTAAATAGCGAATTCGTTCATTTACATCTCATATACATGCTGGGTGCGGAAAGGGTTATGCGTTGGTTTCAAGAAGCGCTAAGGACGCGTGAAACTGGAGACTGTATCGCAGGATCGCTTTACGCGTCCCAATTGTGCGCCCACAGCGAGTTGCAGACGAAGAATCTCCAACCGCACTTTACAGTATCGAGCTGACACTCAGATAAGTTTATTGGCATGACAGTTTTATGTGTTGAAAAAGTAATATACAGAATAATTAAAATAAAAGGCTGGAAAAGAAAGGAAAACATTACAAAATGATAATAAGCCAAGAAAAGATATATGTTATGGAAATGCATTTCTGTTTCTCTTTCACCAGTGTTGCACTACATGCAGAATCTGGTTTCTTGAGGTTTCCAGTTCAGTTTTCATTTGAATCTTTCCATTTCTAATCTGTGATCACGTACAGTATCCTGCATTTGGTAAGGGTCTATTTGGGTTTTTTTAATCTGTGACTGAGGTAAGGTATCCTGCTATCATATATTTTCTGTGTAAGGATCTGTAGCAATCCAACTTGTTCTGTTTTTCAAAAGGAAGTGTATTAGTGTTCTAGGGCACATTCCAATATTTGAATTGCTGACTTTTTGTATGCCGGGTTGTAGTTGTTTTGAGTTCCGGTAATAGTGCTGGATTGGTATGGCAGGTTTGCTGCCTCGGTGTTGAATGTCTTTTTTTCCAGGGTTTTGTGTTGCTTTAGAGAGCCTGGAGGTGGAGGGAGTTTGTGTCGCTGTTGTTGAGATGACACCAGAAGCTAAATATTCATTTTTGCATGGTAAGTAGTAAGGGAAATAGGCCTAATTCTGCTCTGCACCCATCATTAGGGGAGGTTTCTGTGGACTTGGAGCATCTGCAGAACTGGAGGTGTAGGATTTCTGTCGGGGTCTCATCCCATTCTGTATAGTTTGAGGTTAATGATAGGCTCCAGACCTCATTCTCATAATAGGACTGGTTGAATGATGCTATCAAATAATATTAATAGTAGTTTTACTGGGGGGGGGGGCTGCATTTGTCTAGAGGGTTCTATGTTGCATATAGGGACATTAGAACTTTTTCTTAGTGTCTGTATAGCCAACGTAAAACACCCACACGCATTTAGTCTCAAGCCAAGGTATAGTCTAGGGCAGTGGTTCTCAACCTTTTTTCTGTTGGAACACACCTGACAGATGGTTCTTACATGCGTGACACACTGAACACATGACCATCATAGGGCTAAATGTAAACGTATAGTTTGCATCCACAAGAACCCCTCTGACCCACAATTATGAATGTAAAGCAGAATTATGACATTCCCCATACAACTCACCTTACAAAAAAGATATTCTGGTTCTAGTGTCATCTCAGTAACAGCAACACAAACTCCTCAATAGCCCTACTTTTGAAAAGACAGCAGTTTATCACCAATGCATGTCCTCTTGAGAAAATACAACAAATAAGACCGATACAAACGCTTACATGCTAGTAAAATACCTCACCTCGGTCACAAACACAGAACAGACCTAACATACTCCCAGGATCTGCAGTAATGCACATGAACTAATCCACACACAGTTACACTTGTATTATGGAATGCACTCAAACAGTAACAACCCTACCTATGAAAAGGCAACACTACAAATATTAAATCAGGCCCTAAACACTAATACACCTCCTATTAGGAAAACAGAACTAGCCAAGCAGCTATAGATCCCAACACAGAAATAATTGTATAACTATACTAATAAGCAGAATAAATGTTTCAAAACTATGAACAGAATAACATCCAACAATTAAAAACTCATAAAAATTATTTAAAATTCTCCAAACACCAATAAAATATTTCTAAACAGCAGACACATCACATAATATTCAGTAATTAAAATGGCAGTCAATCAAGAAAAATAAACTTAAAAAGCCACCTTTACTAACCCCCTCCAGCAGCTCTCCTACTCCTCTTCCATGCAGGCCAGTAGCACACACCAGAAGCAGTAGTGGCTGAAGCTTTGTACTCATGGTTCTCTTCCTTAGGGCCCATGACCAGTCTCTCTGTCTCTCTCTCTCTCACACACACACATACACATACCAGTCACACCCCCATGACTAGTTTCTGTTTTTCACACATCAATCATCTCCCGAGCAGTCTTTCTCTTACACACACACTAGTCACCTTCCCGAACAGTCTCTCTCTCTCATGCATATACACAGGCTTCCCATTTCCATGTTCTATCTTACATATACAGGCTTCTCACTGCCATGCTGTGGCTCACACACACCCAGATTTCTCACTCCTATGCTAGCTCTCGCCACATGCACAAACTTCTCATTCCCATAATCACTTTCTTTCTCTTTCTCACACACATACCAGTCACACTCACATACCAGTTTCTGTCTCTCACACACCAATCATCTCCTGACCAGTCTTTCTCTTACACACATACACACCAGTCACCTTCCCGAACAGTCTCTCTCTCTCTCATGCACACACACACAGGCTTCCCACTCCCATGTTCTATCTTACCTATACAGGCTTCTCACTCCCATGCTGTGTCTCACACACACCCACACACCCAAGTTTCTCACTCCTATGCTAGCTCTCTCCACATGCACAGGCTTCTCATTCCCATAATCACTTTCTCTCTCACACACACACACTCCAGTCATCTCCCTGACCAGTCACTTCCATTGTCTGTCCTATATACACACACATCACCTCTCTGACCAGGTTCTCTCAATCACACACATGCTCTCTCTCACACACTTTACATAGATGATCTCAATCAAATGCTCTCACACACAGGCTCTCAGTCACAGTTACACATGCACACTCTCAATCACACATACATTCTCTCACACACAGGCTCTCAGTCACAGTTACACATGCACACTCTCAATCACATACATTCTCTGACAGACAGGCTGTCTGTCTATCTCTTTCATTTCCTGCCCCCCCCAGCACAAATGGTAGCTGCAGCAGCCTCCTCCTCCTCCAGTTCCCGCAGGCCAAGAAAGAAGAATCCCATCAGCCACGGGAGGCTAATTCTGCTGTCTCCTGTGCCGATTTCTGGCTGCTTCTGATTTTGCTTCGGGCCCACGTTACTGCTCGGGGCTGCTGCCGCCGCCGCTATTTTTTCATGCGGCATGGCTCTTTCTTCTTCCCACGCCCCCCTCTGAACATCACTTCCTGTTTCGGGCCAGGGTGGGGGCAGGTGCGGGAAGAAGAAAAGGCCCAGCTGCGGTTGCCAGCTTCCAATGACACCGCTGCCGTTCCCACCCGGGCTTGAACGTGCTGATAGCCCGGGCAGCAACGGCAGCAGTGGAAGATTGTCCCTCTCTCGCTCGGTGAAGGAAGAGGGGGGAAGAGCAGCGGGAGACCGGTAGCACGCGACACACCTGCTGCTGCTTGGCGACACACTGGTATGCCGCGACACACCGGCTGAGAAGCGCTGGTCTAGGGTATGGTCAGCTTCTTGTTTATTTAGGAGGAATCTGAATTTGTGTTGGAACTGTTTTGCTCTTTTCTCCAGGTTAACCTGTAAGACCCATGATTTGCAGTAGGTCTCTAGCAGGTTTAGATTCTCCTGTAGACCTTCTGCAGCGAGGGACAGAATGAGCGAATCATTTGCATAAAGCAGGCCTGTGAGTACAGGTTCAGTTCCCAGTTCACTGCAGTCTGAGGGTCCTCGGTAGAAGTCTGTGCGAGCAGTGGTGGTGCTAAAGGGGTGATCTTGGAGATCTGGGACAGGTCTAACAATCTGTGGGATGCGGGGAAAATGGGACAGGAAATTTGCTGCCACCAAAATATTTTTTCCCTAGGCACAGGCAATACCCTTCCCTTATTATTATTTTTTTTTTTACAGCCTTCAGAGTCCAGCAGCAAGAATCAATGTAATTTCTTGTAAATCTCCATCTGTGACTTTCCTCCTGGTGTATGGCAAGAAGGAATAAATGCCAGAAACAGGGCATAGTACACAGATAGAAAGCACGGCCGTGGAAGGGAGCGAAGGGAGCTAAGAAAGCAGAGGGGATGGGGAGGTCTGTACCGGGAGAAGAGAGAGGTCTCTCCAGAGGGAAGCGGGATCTGTGCTGAGAAAAGGTAAGAGGAGAGAGAGGTTTGTGCAGAGCGGATGGAGCAGAAGGAGAAGGATTTAGGACCAGAGCCATGGGGACAGGGACCTGGGATTGGAGTCCCCCCTTCCCAGTTCTGCCCTGCACCCTAGCATGTTTAACACTGGCCTTGTCACACAGTACTGGAGAGATGGTGAGACCGCACCTTGAATACTGTGTACAATTCTGGTCGCTGCATCTCAAAAAAGATATAATTGCGACCAAAATGATAAGGGGAATGGAACAACTTCCCTAAGAGGAAAGACTAAAGAGGTTAGGACTTTTCAGCTTGGAGAAGAGACGACTGAGGGGGGATATGATAGAGGTGTTTAAAATCATGAGAGGTCTAGAACGGGTAGATGTGAATCGGTTATTTACTCTTTCAGATAATAGAAAGACTAGGGGGCACTCCATGAAGTTAGCATGGGGCACATTTAAAACTAATCGGAGAAAGTTCTTTTTTACTCAACGCACAATTAAACTCTGGAATTTGTTGCCAGAGGATGTGGTTAGTGCAGTTAGTGTAGCTGTGTTTAAAAAAGGATTGGATAAGTTCTTGGAAGAGAAGTCCATTACCTGCTATTAAGTTCACTTAGGGGTGGATTTTCAGAGCCCTGCTCGCCTAAATCCGGGCGGATTTAGGCGAGCAGGGCCCTGCGCGCCGGTGTGCCTATGTTCAATAGGCGCACCGGCGCGCGCAGACCCCGGGACTCGCGTAAGTCCCGGGGTTTTCCGAGGGGGGCGTGTCGGGGGCGGGCCCGATCCGCGCGGCGTTTTGGGGGCGTGGTTACGGCCCGGGGCGGTCCGGGGGCGTGGCCGCGCCCTCCGGATCTGCCCCCGGGTCGCGACTAGGCGCGCCAGTGGCCCGCTGGCGCGCGGGGATTCACTTCTCCCTCTGAGAGGCGTAAATCCCCCAACAAAGGTAGGGGGGGGTTTAGACAGGGCCGGGGGGGTGGGTTAGGTAGAGGAAGGGAGGGGAAGGTGAGGGGAGGGCGTTAGAGGATTCCCTCCGAGGCCGCTCCGATTTCGGAGCGGCCTCGGAGGAAACGGGGATAGGCTGCGCGGCTCGGCGCACACCGGCTATACGGAATCGATAGCCTTGCGCGCGCCGATCCCGGATTTTAGCGGATACGCGCGGCTACGCGCGTATCTACTAAAATCCCGCGTACTGTTGCTTGCGCCTGATGCGCCAGCAAAAGTACGCCAAATCGCGCGGTTTGAAAATCTACCCCTTAGAGAATAGCCACTGCCATTAGCAATGGTTACATGGAATAGACTTAGTTTTTGGGTACTTGCCAGGTTCTTATGGCCTGGATTGGCCACTGTTGGAAACAGGATGCTGGGCTTGATGGAGCCTTGGTCTGACCCAGTATGGCATGTTCTTATGTTCTTATGAACAGAACAAGGGTCTTCCACTTTCAGAGCTCTGTGCTGTCACCCATTACACCGCCAGCCCCCGGGCAGGCCTCTTCAGTAAGTCCTTGCTTGTTATCAGCTGATGATACATCTTGTAAGGTGACTCTTGAGATTCAGGGCTGCCAAAACCTCCTGCCATAGGCACATCAGGGCACTAAGGGGGCCGAGTCAATAAACTGTGCCCAGCACAGCGCAAGGGCTTACGTGCGGTTGGGTGTGCATTGGGTATGCATTTTGGAGGCGATTGAGACTAGCACTTGAGGCAGCAAGGTTATTAGCGCCCCCAAGATGTGCGCTCTAACAAATGCGTAACCGATGGCACTCATCACACGTAAACTGCACGTAGATGAGGGCATCAGCTATTACCTCCCCCTCCCCAATGCAGGAGAGCTCTGGGCCCCCAACGTAACACTTTTTAACACAGGGAACTTAACTCCATCCCCGGGGGTGGAGTAAAGTCAGCTCGCAGTCAAGGGATCATGAGAAATTAAAAAAAAAAACGCTTCTCTGTGTTATAATGAACGTGACCTCCTCCTTAGTATCCTTATGACACTTTCATTTACTGCTTGCGGTGGAAAAAAACCTCCTTTTTCTTTATGGCCACACAATTTAGCCGTCCGTAGCAAGGGGCGCCTAATATAATACACTTCAGCAACCTCAGCAAAATAACCAAAAAAAAAAAATAAAATGAAGCAGGATCAGAACGGACGCCCGTTGCATTGAGCGCCCGCTGCAATAAACTAATGAGCGCTACAGACGCACAATTCGCCGTTTTTAATGCTGCTCTCTCGTTTAAATACAGGAAAAAAAAATGCGAGGTAGAGCTGTCGCCTCAGGTTGAGGAAACTTTATTCGCACGGTCGTTAAAAAAGCCCAACTCTGGCCGAGTTTCGCACAAGCGGCTGCATCAGGGGCTGGTCAGAAGGAAGGCACAAAAATCATATTATAACCCAATAATATGGTGAAAGTAGGTAAACAGTGTCTTATAAGATGAAATGCTTCTACTGATCAGCAAAACTCATAAGTATATGTATCAGTATAGATCAGTTAATGGCTTGATGTAAGCCAGAAACACTGTCACTGGGGTGGCTCTGTACAACGAATAACGTTTCCTCAAGCTAAAGCGACAGGGCCTCTCTCGCATTTTTTCTGCCTTCTGGCTTTGATAGACCATCTTACGGTTTATTTCTTGGGACCTTCTCGTTTAAATACTGCACCAGGGGATGCGGCTGCGCGCACGTTAAGACAACAGGTGGCCCGATACCAGCACCCGTTTTCAGTGCACGTTTTACTGCATCGGCCCCTGAGTGTCTCCTTTCTGTTTCAGGTCTCTGTGAAGAGCAGGGGGAAATGTTAGAAGAATGGCAGAAGGAACTTTACAAGGAGACCTCGAAGGAGAATTATGAGACTGTGCCCTCAATAGGTAAAAATCAATTTTGATTCTTTTACTAGCAGAGACCAGCAAACCATTTGTGGACAAATTAATATTTTTATTTCAACAATTTGTCTGTAAATACATAAAGAAGATAAGAACATGCCATTCTGGGTCAGACCAAGGGTCCATCAAGCCCAGCATCCTGTTTCCAACAGTGGCCAATCCAGGCCACAAGAACCTGGCAAGTACCCAAAAACTAAGTCTATTCCATGTTACCATTGCTAATGGCAGTGGCTATTCTCTAAGTCAACTTAATTAATAGCAGGTAATGGACTTCTCCTCCAAGAACTTATCCAATCCTTTTTTAAACACAGCTACACTAACTGCACTAACCACATCCCCTGGCAACAAATTCCAGAGTTTAATTGTGCGTTGAGTAAAAAAGAACTTTCTCCGATTAGTTTTAAATGTGCCACATGTTAACTTCATGGAGTGCCCCCTAGTCCTTCTAGTATCCGAAAGACAGGCCGATACAGTACAGTGCGCTCTTTAACCTGCGTTTGGATGTGCATTTTCGACGCGCTAGCTTTACCTCTTATTCAGTAAGGGGTAATTGTGCGTCGAAAACGCGCGTCCAAACCCCCCCCCCCAAAAAAAAAACTAATAGTGCCCGCAACATGCAAATGCTTTTCAATATATATATAAATGATCTGGAAAGGAATACGATAAGTGAGATTATCAAATTTGCGGATGATACAAAATTATTCAGAGTAGTTAAATCACAAGCGGACTGTGATACATTACAGGAGGACCTTGCAAGACTGGAAGATTGGGCATCGAAATGGCAGATGAAATTTAATGTGGACAAGTGCAAGGTGTTGCATATAGGGAAAAATAACCCTTGCTGTAGTTACATGATGTGAGGTTCCATATTAGGAGCTACCACCCAGGAAAAAGATCTAGGCATCATAGTGGATAATACTTTAAAATCGTCGGCTCAGGGTGCTGCAGCAGTAAAAAACAAACAAACAGGATGTTAGGAATTATTAGGAAGAGAATGGTTAATAAAACGGAAAATGTCATAATGCCTCTATATCACTCCATGGTGAGACCGCACCTTGAATACTGTGTACAGTTCTGGTCGTCGCATCTCAAAAAAGATATAATTGCGATGGAGAAGGTACAGAGAAGGGCTACCAAAATGATAAAGGGGATGGAACAGCTCCCCTATGAGGAAAGGCTGAAGAGGTTAGGGCTGTTCAGCTTGGAGAAGAGACAGCTGAGGGGGGATATGATAGAGGTCTTTAAGATCATGAGAGGTCTTGAATGAGTAGATGTGACTCGGTTATTTACAATTTCGAATAATAGAAGGACTAGGGGGCATTCCATGAAGTTAGCAAGTAGCACATTTCAGACTAATCAGAGAAAATACTTTTTCACTCAATGCACAATAAAGCTCTGGAATTTGTTGCCAGAAGATGTGGTTAGTGCAGTTAGTGTAGCTGAGTTCAAAAAAGGTTTGGATAAGTTCTTGGAGGAGAAGTTCATTAATGGCTATTAATCAAGTTGACTTAGGGAATAGCCACTGCTATTAATTGCATCAGTAGCATGGGATCTTCTTAGTGTTTGGGTAATTGCCAGGTTCTTGTGGCCTGGTTTGGCCTCTGTTGGAAACAGGATGCTGGGCTTGATGGACCCTTGGTCTGACCCAGCATGGCAATTTCTTATGTTCTTATGATGGCCCTATTAGTTATTCCCGTATGATTCAGTAAGTAAAATGTGCAACCAAGCCACACATTTTACTTTCAGAAATAAGCGCCTACCCAAAGGTAGGCGTTAATTTCTGCCGGCACCGGGAAAGTGTACAGAAGAGCAGTAAAAACTGCTTTTCTGTACACCTTCCAACTTAATATCATGGCGATATTAAGTCCGAGGTCTCAAAAGGAAAAATAATTAAAAAAAAAAAAAAATTTAAATCACCCCGTGGCTCGCCAGTTGAAAACCGGACGCTCAATTTTTACGGCGTCCGGTTTCCAAACCCGTGGCTGTCAGCGGGTTTGAGAACCAATGCCGGCACAATTGCGCGTCAGCTGTCAAACCCGCTGACAGCCACCGCTCCTGTCAAAAAGGAGGCGCTAGGGACGCACTAGTGTCACTAGCGCCTCTTTTTACCTTGGGCCCTCATTTGAATACTGAATCGCGCACACAGGAGAGTGGCCTGTGCGCTCACTGGGAGAGCGGGCGCTCGCCCGCTCTCCCAGTGAGCGCACAGGAGAGTGGCCTGTGCGCGCACTGGGAGAGCGGGCACTCTCCCGCGACTTTTATTGTATCGGCCTGAGAGTAAATAACCGATTCACATCTACCTGTTCTAGACCTCTCATGATCTTAAACACCTCTATCATATCCCCCCTCAGTCGTCTCTTCTCCAAGCTGAACAGCCCTAACCTCTTTAGTCTTTCCTCATAGGGGAGCTGTTCCATTCCCTTTATCATTTTGTTCGCCCTTCTCTGTACCTTCTCCATCGCAATTATATCTTTTTTGAGATGTGGCAACCAGAATTGTACACAGTATTCAAGGTGCGGTCTCACCATGGAGCGATACAGGATTTGTATTATTCTTTCACTAAGGGCTTTATCCAAATCAAAACTTCAGGAGAGGATCCAGATGGAAAGGGAAGGGAAGACCAGGCTGGGGGAAGGATCTCTACTTCCTGTGGCATCAGTCCTGCTTCCTCCTCCTTCTTCACATCTTCTCCTCCCTCCTACACCTTTCTTTCCCAGTTCCCATCTCTGATGTCTCCTATCACTCACCACCCACACCCCCAGTACCCTTTCGAGTACACACACACTCCTCTGGCATTGATCCCCCTTCTCACGCACACACCCGTGGTACCAAGTTCTCTCTCTCTCTCTCTCTCTCACCGTACACTGAGGCAATCTCCTCTCAACCTCCCCCCCACCTGATCCTCTCTAGCTTTTCCTCCACCCAAACCTCTCTCTCCTCACCATGATAGCTCCTCTAACTCTCCTTTTCCTCACCCCAGTAAATCTCCCAGCCAGTCCCCTCTTTAACACTTCCCCAATCATCTCCAGTCCCTCCGATGCCTGCTTCTGCTGCCCAGCACCTGCAGTCTGCACAATTCTCAGTGCGTCTGCCTCCATGCCTATGGTACGCCGGCCATGACCTCACACTGCCAACACCACTTTATGTCACCGATCACCACCACCACCACACACAGCTTACAAACCCGATGAAGCCAGCCCTTGCTGGTGCTGCCACCGGTGCAGTCCACCTCCCCAGCAACATAGTCCTCGATGGCATCACTCACTCTCCCTGCCACTCATTGCTGGCGCTCCTGCCTCTGATGCAGCCTGCACCCCCGCAGCTCTACACAGACCAAAGCCACAGCCCGACTCTGTGTGCATGCCCCGTGGTCCGACACTGCATGTGCAATTGTACACGCAGGACAGGCGAAAACGGCCTGTTTATTATACTAGAAGATACTGACACCTTGTGGCCACCTCTGGTACCGCAGCCTCCCACATTTCCCAGAAAGGCAAAAAAAAACTGTCATCATAATAGAGTAACACAAGTCTCTTCATCCTAAAGTTTAAACTGAATCAAGACTTTAGCACCTTCCCAGTGTTTTCGCTGCAGTGTGTCCTCCTTTGACGCACCTCACGCCTTGCACTAGCACGGAATGAGGACGACTCCTGCCTTCCTTGCGCGCCGACGCTGCAGTTCCCTCTTGAGGTACGGCCGCCGCTCCCCTCCCCCCACAGTTCATTCACGACCTCTTCAGGAAGTGATGTGACTCATCTGGCTGGAGAAGCAGATGCCGACACGTTCATTTTGGCTCCATGCTCCTCTGCCACGGCGTCGTGGAGCCACTGGGCCGCCCGGGCATGGTTGTAAATAAACCCTGCTCTCCTTACCCGTTCGTGGAATCCCCTCTCTTGCAGCGCACTAACACCGCATGTAACAGACCGAAGCGAAAAGTAGTTTAGCGCTGGATTTGAACGAGTTAATAATACCTTGTACGGAAAAGCACGGTGCCTCGTTCTCTGTTGGCAGGAACAGGCTCCCTGACCAACAAGCCAAGTATTATCTCCTTGACTGAAGAAGGCGAGGAGCCACGTGTTAGGGTTCAGCAGGACTCGGAGGAAGGGAGATGTCGTCAACCCTGCCCCCAGGGCCGGTGCAAGCATATTTGTCGCTCTAGGTCAGGGGTGGGCAGTTCCGGTCCTCGAGGGCCACAAACCAGTCTGATTTTCAGGATATCCCTAATGAATATGCATGAGAGAGATTTGCATGCACTCTGCCTCAGTTGTATGCAAAATCTATGTCATGCATATTCATTAGGATATCCTAAAACCTCGACAGGTTTGTGGCCCTTGAGGACTGGAATTGCCCACCCCTGATCTAGGTGAACATTTGGTCATTCAGCTCCCCCTCTCCCAACGTAACTTATCGGCGACGGTGGCTCCAGCACAGCGCGGCCTTCTTTGACGGTATGGGCTGTGGTACAGCACCCCCGCTAGACATCACACCGGCAGGATTTTGCCTCCCCCGAAATCTTGGCGCTCTAGGCAACTGCCTAGTTTGCTTAGTGGAAGCACCAGCCCTCTGTGTAGCTGAGTAGGGAAGAACTAATCCGGTACAAAGGGCGAGGGAGAGAACTGGAGATCTCCGGAAACCTGCCCACATCTTTACACGCGGTGATTCTGCGACTGCAGTTGTGGTTTCCCAACTCCCGTATGTCCCGCAAAGCTCCCAGCACGCACCACCTCCTCCGCTCACCCTGCTTAGTGCTTGCTTGTTGGCACCAGATGTGAAGGAATGTATAACCACAACTGTCCATCGAAACTTTACTCCCAATTTAACAAGGAGATTTGTACACAACGGGCATGTAAAAATAATGCATACGCTTTAGTGCACTTGCATGTAAATCCACTGCTAATGAAGGCATTAGCTGTTACTCTCCAGTGCACGGCTGTGCATTAAAGCCCTGAAGGCTTAACTCACATTTTTTTTAATGCTGGACATTTAACTCCTGGGTCAGAGGTGGAGTAAAGTTAACTCACATTTCTGGGGCTAGGGTTAGTCTGAGGTGCCCTGCCAGCTTGGTTCCAGAGCTGGAGTTCCTGGGTGTAGGGGTTCAGGACTCGGGTCTCCTTTGTCCGGAATGGACCTGAGGCCATGCCGGCGAAGCACCGTAGACTAACCCTAGCCCCAGAAACGTGAGTTAACTTTACTCCACTGCTGACCCAGGAGTAACATTTCCAAGCCTAAAAACAACCAGGTACCCAAGTGTGGGATCCCAAGCCAGAGACTCAGAACTGTGGGATGTACGTGTCCATTGCAGGGATAGGCAATTACAGTCCTCAAGTGCCTCAAACAGGTCTGGGTTTCAGGATATCCCCAGTGAATATGCATGAGGTAGATTTCCATACAACTGAGGCAGAGCAAGAAATATATCTCAAGTACTGGAAATGCCTACCCCCTGGTCTATTGCTGTGTAAATGGAAGAGTAGCCAAGTGGTTAGAGCAATGGGCTAAGGACCAACGGAAACCAGGGTTCAAGTCCCTACTGTTGCTCCTTGTGACCTTGGGTAGGTCATTTCACCCTTTGTTTTAGGTACAAGCTAGGAGATCATTTATCCAGTTACAATAGGCATTTACCATGCAGTAAATGCTTCACAGTGTCAACAACACTCAGCATTTTGCCCTCAATAATATCAAAATGGAGATAAAATAACGCAACTTGCCTGAAAAATGATAAGCTGTGTTATTTTCATGAAAGACAGCAACAAACCTGGAGCTGTAGCTAACATTTCCTGGGAGCATCAGGATGCCAGTGCACATCCAGGTGTCTTAAAAGGCCCGAGCTGCTGGTGCTGAGGGCTGGGGACCCGCCTTCATGCTGCATTTGTAGACCCAACTAATCTGTGGTACCTCCCCCTGGTATTTTATCACCGGGGGGAAACATCGTGCAGTTTCCTAAGCTGTGGTACCAAGTGCTGCAGTTTGGTAAACCCCATGGTGTTGTCCTCTTCCGGGGCAAAGTCCCACGGCTTAGTAAATAGGCCCCCTGGAATTGAAAGCCCTCTGGTGAAGGCCGGTGCTTCCGTTAGGCAAACTAGGAAGTCACCTAGAGCGCCAAGATTTGGGGGGCAGCAAAATCCTGCCAACACAAGGCCCAGAAGGGGCTACGCCAGAGCCAATACTGCCAAAGAAGGGGGCGCTGTGCTGGAGCCTCTGCCACCAAGAGGAGGAAGCGCTGTACTAAGTTGGGGAAGTGGGGTGCATGACTGAAGATTCGCCTAGGATGGCAAATACTCTTGCAACCAGCCCTGCCTCTTGGTACAGGGAAATAAACTGTCCTACCTGAATGTAATTGACCTTGAGCTACCAATGAAAAGTTCTGGGCTAAATCTAAATTTAAAAAAAAGCTCTTTGGGGCATGCATGATCGTCACTATTGTGCAGCGCTCACTGTATGTAAAGCTGTCTTATTGCTGTTGCCTTGTGCTTTTCTAGATGTGCGTAAGACCTGGGAGAACAGCCGAAAGCAAGACTGTTGGGCCAGGCAGGAGCTGCATGATAGCAGCATGACCAGGGGGTGGGGCAGGCCTTATGCGGTGAACCAGAGAAGACTGAGGCAACATCGACAGACAGTTGTGTATACAGTAAACAGAGCATGATGGAGACATTATGTTACCATAAGAGCCTGCCCCAAAGAGCTTATATTACGATAGCCAGTTACACATACAATAGGTTTGTGCTGTGTGGTGACAACTGTGCTAATAAGTGCCTGCTCCAAGAGAATCACTTCTTAAAAATGTTACTCCTGTCTAGTGGACATTTTCAGTAGTTTTATGTTCACAAACCAACCCCTAGATTCATCGAAAAATGTTAATAACGCATTGATAACTCGCGCGTTAAGAAAAAGAGAGAGAGAGAGAAAGAGAAGTATTTATATCTACGTTATGGCCATTTCGGGCATATCGCACAGCCTAACGCCAGGAAAAAAGGTGTAGTCATTTCCGGCATTAAAACCGTGCGATAGCATGCGTTACGCTATCGCACGGTGCAGTATTGCCCCTCATTTAACTAAATCCCACCCAAACCCCTCCCCGATCCCTGCCCCTCCCAAAAATTTGCATTTGCGCCGTGCATTACAGTTCTTTTCGTGTGTGTTATGGTGTTAATGCACGCCTTAACCCCATAACGCATTTTGATGAATGGCCCGGTATGTTTTTTGTACTTAAAACATGATTTATGTGTGTAAATAATGTTTTTTATATGTGCGACGCAAATTTTCATGCACACGTTTTCGTATTAATGCCACAGCAGTTCTCATGCCATTAGTTTACTGCATCAGGAGTAAAAACTTTTTAGCAGGTGCCTACATTTCAGTGCATATTTTTTTATGCCCGTCATATTACAGCATTCCCGGAGGGTTTGGGTTTGAACAAAAAGTTTAAATGGCCTTCTGAATAAAGACTATGCCAGCAGATACAGAATGCAGGAGCTATCCAGTCTGCCTTGTCTCCCTTCTTGTTGTAGCAGCTCAGATCTTGCTTCATCTCTGGCCTTATTTTTGCTTCCCACCAGCAAAGGGATTGTCTTTCTTTGTTCCAGGCCTTGTTTAAATCGGATAGCATTTTTGCCCCCATTGGGAGGCTGTTCCGTGTATCTGCTATTTTTTTCTGTGAAGAAATGCTTCTTTACATAGCCCCAGTCTGATGACCACTTGGTCTAGAACTTTCCATCAAAAACTGAACATCTCCATCCTATGCCCTGTTCCTCTCGGGTATGAGTATTTAGGCCCTTGACTCTCAACCTCATTGAGCTTATGAAGCAGACTTTGCAGCATTTTCTGTGGATTTCCTCTACGCTGTTTATGTCCTTTTGGAGGTTTGGCCTCCAGAACTGGGCTCAGTATCCCAGGTGAGGTCTCCCTAATGATCCATAAAGAGGCAGTATCACCACATTTGTGGGGTTTTTTCTACTGGTTATACCTCCCCCTGAGGATCCTACCATCCCTCTGACTCTCCCTTATCAGATCGATTGGCCAACTTGTGATCCTTAGGCAAGATCACCCTGAGATGTCTCTCCTGTCTCCTGCTCATTGCTACCTCACTCCTCTCATGAGCTGCTCTCCTGAGATCCTGCTAGGGGCATGCGGAAAAGTCAAGGTCAGACACCAACCAGGCAAATGTCAGGTAGGTTCGGGTTTGATGGAAGTTTTCAGATTTTCCCCAGATTGACTGGGGATAATGTTCTCAAAATTTCCCATTGAATTTGAGGAAAGTCTGAACAGATTCAATATGGATTTGATAATTCATGGGTACCTGCATCGAATCTCCTTATCGCATGCCCATCAGTTCATGGGAAACCTCTCAGGCTCCTACGCAGAGTCACCAAAGCGAAAGTCTGTATCAAATTATTATTTTATTTTAACTTAAACTGAAGGCCTGATTCATCTAGGCATTTTCCTATTGACAGAATGGGAGAAATGCCTTAAGGAATCAGGCCCTAATTCAGAAACTCTGTGAGCTCATGTAGATGGGCTCAACACCCAGGGTCTGTTGTCCACTCCAGAATGCTCTTGTCAAATCAACTTCCTGGAACTTCGGGCGATCAGGTACGCTCTATGGGCTTTCAGAGATTGGCTGTCCAGCAAAGTGGTCCTGATCCAAACCAACAACCAGGTAGCCATATGGTATGTCAACAAACAGGGAGGCACGGGATCATACCTCTTGTGTCAGGAAATGGTCCAGATCTGGTCCTGGGCCCTGTCCCACGAGATGGTACTCAGGGCCATGTCCCTGGCCAGGACAGAGAACGTGGAGGTGGACAGACTCAGTCATGCCTTCAGACCCCATGAGTGGTCCCTGGACCAGGGAGTAGCAAATTGGATATTCCGCCTCTGGGGGACCCCGGGCATGGATCTGTTCGTGTCCCCTTGCAACCGGAAGTTGCTTCGGTTCTGCTCCCTGTATTGGTCAGACGGCCAATAAGCCTTGGACGCCCTTTCCCTGGAATTGGGGCAAGGGTCTTCTGTACGCATATCACTGATTCCCTTAGTAGTGAAGACACTCTTGAAGCTTTGCAAGACGAGACAGGTCTGGTTTCCACGCCCTCGGGAGTTATCCATCTGGAAATTGATCAGTCTGAGGTCTTCCTCAGATCTCATCACACAAAATGAAGGCAGGTTGCGGCATCCCAATCTCCAGGCCCTGTCGCTCACAGCTTGGATGTTGAGAGATTTATCCTGCAACCTCTTGATCTATCATATGATGTGTCTCAGGTCCTGGTGGCTTCCAAAAAGACTTCCACTAGAAAGTCCTAAGGACTGAAATGGAGGAGGTTTTCCGTGTGGTATAAGCAGAAGGCCCTGGATCTCTTCTCCTGCCCCACATAAAAACTGCTTGATTATCTTCTATACCTTTTGGAGGCTGGATTAAAAGCCAACTCTGTTAGAGTCCACCTGAGTGCGATTTGTGCATACCACCAGGGTGTAGATGGTACACCCATCTCTGTACAGCCTATAGTTGTACGATTCATGCGGGGCCTACATCAGCTGAAGCCTCCCCTAAGGCCTCCTGCTGTGTCTTGGGACCTCAACGTGGTATTAGCTCAGCTGATGAAAGCTCCTTTTGAGCCGCTGTGCACCTGTGACCTGAAGTACCTGACCTGGAAGGTCATATTTTTGGTGGCGGTCACCTCAGCGTGCAGGGACAGCGAACTCCAGGCCTTAGTGACTTATCCACCTTACACTAAGTTTTATCACGACGGCGTGGTCTTGCATCTTAACCAGTCCATCGTCCTGCCAGTATTCTTTCCCAGGCCCCATTTGTACCAAGGTGAACAAGCTCTGTAGTTTGGACTGCAAGGGAGCCTTAGCCTTCAACCTGGAGTGGACAGAAGCCCATAGACAGTCCTCCTAACTTTTTATTTCTTTTGATAAAAAATAGGTTGGGCGTTCCATTGCCAAACAGACACTATCCAGTTGGCTAGCAGATTGCATCTCCTTCTGTAATGCCCAGACGGGACTGCATCTTGAGAGTCATGATAAGGCTCATTCTGTCAGAGTCATGGCAGCTTTGGTGGCCCACTTGCAAGCAGTTCCAGTGGAGGAGATCTCCAAGGCTGTGACATGGAGTTCTCTCCACACATTCGCATCCCACTACTGTCTGGATAGGGATGGCTGACACGACAGTAGGTTTGGCCAGTCTGTCCTTCTGAACTTGTTTAAGGTGTAGAACCCAACTGTCCCAACTTGGGACCTGTTGTTTGGGTTCAAGCTGTCTCCCCCTCTGTTACCAACAGCACTGTTGTTGTTATGCCTGTTGGCACCTGGTTGGGTGTCTGTTGGTCCCCTTTTTTGTTGGGGAACCGCTTGTAGTTAGAGATTCATCCATGTGTGAGGGCTACCATCCTGCTTGTCCTCGGAGAAAGCAGAGTTGCTTACCTGTAACAGGTATTCTCCGAGAATTGCAGGGTGTTAGTCCTCACAAAACCCACCCATCACCCCTTGGAGTTGAGTTTATTCCATTTGCTATTTTAAATTTAATTCTATGATACAAGACTAGAGAGAGACCCCACATGGATGCATGGTATAGGGCATGCTGGGCATGCTCAGTGTACCTAGTCAAAGTTCTAGAAAGTTTAATATAAGTTTTCCACATCAGGGCTGCATCCGATGATGTCCCCCATGTGTGAGGACTGCAATCCTGCTGTCCTCGGAGAACACCTGTTACAGGTAAGCAACTCTGCTTTCTAGACTTTCTCCAGGACCTTGCCCAAACCTTTTTCAAACCCCTCTACGCTAGATATCTTGACCACATGCTCTGCCAACAAATTCCACATCCTGATTTTGTGTTGGGTGAAAAGAAATGTCTCTAATTTGTTTTCAGCCTGCTACCTGTAAGATTCATGGAGTGTCCCCCTAGTCTTAATATTATTTGAAAGGATAAATAACTGTCCCCTGTTTACTTGTTCCATCATCATACTCCAGAAATTCTAAGAACCAATGGATTATACGCTGACAAGCTAGGGAAACTAAACATTTTTCTGGCCTGCCATATCTTTCTTTTGCATGGCTGAATCCTGCCCATATAGGAACGATTTTTTTCATGCACGGCAGAGGCAGGAAAGGCTGTCACGGTTTCTCAGGCTTCATCAGAAGCAGAAGACAAGCACCTGGTGGCAGTGATAAGTGAAAGGCCTAGGGGCTCTCCCAGGCTCCCCCAGCACTGGTGCTCATTGAGAGCTGCCGGCCGGGACCGTTGGCCAAAGATGAATAAGATGCACTGTTGAGGGAGGGGAGTGAGAGGGAAGAGAAGGGGGAAGAGTGAAGGGAAGGCAAGGGAGGGGAGGGGAGTGAATGAGAGTGAGGGGAAAGGAAGTGGAGAGGGGTGAATGAGAATAAAAGGAGGGGAGAGGAAGGAGGGAGAAGAGGAGGGGGTACGTTTTGCGGCATTTTAAGAAGGTCTTTTTTTGCTGTTATCATGTTTAACTATTTGGTGAGTGGTGTCTCTAGAGTGTTTTTTTCGTTCACCATGATTAAAGCATATGACTGCCTCTTGCAGTCGGTATCAGCTAGTTTTTTTTTCACTCATAAGGATTTATTTGTGGCTGTGGGTATAATTGATGATTTAAGTAGGAAAGATTTTTGTGTATATAATGTAATCCACAGAGGGGTTCTTTGCATTTATTTTTTTTTGTATTTTACACTGCGGACATCTCCTCCAATTTTTCTGCTTTATTTGTATTTTTTTTACCGAAGGAGGGAGTACGCCACATTCATTAGGGGGCAGGGTTCCCGACTTCCTAGAAATCTGGAAATATTATTACAGACACTCTCTGACAATCAGCCACATCCATGGGAACCCTGAGCCTGTCCCCCCTCCCCCACCACCACCTTTTCCCAGCATTTCAGATCATCAGAAGGACCAGACATGTCGCCCTCCCTACCCTGCTCAGCCCCCAGCCATTCCCTTCAAAGTTGGGGAATCCCTGGCCTGTAATCACAGATAGCTGCTTTACGAGTAGTCTTGGCTGAACACTAGTTATTGTTCCTACTTCCATGAGCTTACGACCCACCTATCCTTTTTGTCTATTGCAGCAGAGGATGGTCGTAGAGTGGAAAAAGAGAGGAAGAGCGAGATGGAGAGTGCCGGGAAGCCGGGTCTAGAGAAAACGGCAGCAGGAAGCGAGAGAGGAGAGCAGCTTTCACACTGTCCTCATATGGAAAGCCTGAACATGAATCAGGATGTCCTGGAAGAGCACCAAAGAGCCACTGCAGGGAAGTCCCTGAGAAAATACAGCAGTTTTCGTCAAGTGATAGAGCCCATCATGGAGCAGAGAAATGTACCAAACATCTCACCATACACGTGCACAGATTGTGCCAAAAACTTCCATGTGAAATCCAAATTTATAAATCACCTGAGAATCCACACGGGCGAAAAACCTTTTACGTGTCCCGAGTGCAGGAAAAGCTTCAATGTCAGGAGTAATCTTGTGATGCACCAGCGAATCCATACAGGACTGAAGCCTTTTACGTGTAGCGAATGTGGGAAAAGCTTCAGTGTCCGGGGCAATCTGACCATGCACCAGAGAATTCACACGGGAGAGAAACCATTTACCTGCCCTGAGTGTGGGAAAAGTTTCAACCACAGGAGTAATTTTATAACGCACCGGAGAATCCACACCGGAGCCAAACCTTTCACATGTACCGAATGTGAGAAATGCTACAACTGGATGAGAAACCTTGTAATGCACATGAAGAGCCACACGGGAGAGCAACTGTTTACATGCACGGAGTGTGGGAAGAAGTTTACTTTGAAGAGGAATCTTTTCAGACATCAAAAGATTCACGCAGGAGCGAAGTCATGCAAATGTGCCGAATGCGAGAAAAGGTTTACCGATCGGAGAGATCTTAAATCTCACCAGAGGACACATATGGAAGAAAAACCATTGACGTGTATAGAATGCGGGAAAAGATTTTCGGCTGAGAGAGATCTTAAAAGCCACCAGAAAACCCATAAAGGAGAAAAGCTGTTTACATGCACCGAATGCAGGAAAAGCTTCAATCATAGGAGTAATCTTGTAACCCACATGAGAATCCACACGGGAGAAAAACCATTTGCATGCGCCGAGTGTGGGAAAACATTCAATCACAGGAGCAATTTCATAACGCACCAGAGAATCCACACGGGAGCCAAACCTTTCGCATGCGCTGAGTGTGGGAAGAGCTTCAATCACAGGAGCAATTTTGTCACTCACCAGAGAATCCATACAGGAACAAAACCATTTGTATGCACTGAGTGTGGTAAATGCTTCAACAGGATGGGAAGTCTTATAGTCCACATGAAGGTTCACACAGGAGAGACCGGCAAAGAAAGAAAGCAGAGCAGGGAGATCGCTAATACGGTGGAAAATGCAAAGATTTACTGTATCAGCCTCATGTAGGCCCAAGACCTGACACAGGAAAGGCTAAAGGGAGGTGAACTTCAGCCTACAGATGGGAGATTGGTAATTGCAGTGCAGGACGGTGGACTATACACAAAGCACAGAACAAAATAAATCTAGAAAAAACAACAGACAAAGGCAGATTCTATAACCCGGGACTGGAGACAGACAGTTTTCCATCTTGTGGCTGGGTGCGCCGGGCTGATGTCAGAAGGCAGGGTGTGGTGGCAGATAAAGACTACAAGCCACATCTAATCTACCTTTCTTTCTATTCTTACTGCACTGCTGCAGCCCCTTTTTCATTTCTAGCTTTTTTTTCTCACTTCTTCAGCCCTGAGAATCCTCTGTGCACATCCAGTTGTAGGCTTTCTCGAATTGTCGCGATTTCTACCCCCACTGGTAGACTGTTTCTCGCTCTGACCTAGCACGGCTCATCCGCCAGGATCTCCGTGAAACCGCGTGACATCCTAGAGCCCAGGTCTTCCCACTGGCTTGGCTGGGAGTGGGGATGCTGCGGAGGTAGCATTCACAGCCCTTGGGTGGTGCTGAGGGTTGGAGAAATCTTAGCTATTCTCCAATGGTTGTCACCTGGTGGCCTGATTCAGGGAGCCAGCTGAGGGCTGTCACTGTATGATTTTTGCACATAAAATCCCAGAACCCCAGCTTTCCCCCTAGATTAACTATAACCCTGGAAACTTTACTTGGACTCGCAGTCAAGTTTCCAGCTCTGAGAAAACACAAGGTAAGCCAGTGCACCTCTGTGCATTGGGGGAGGAAAGGTAATGGTTAATGCCATCGCTATTTATTTATCTGTCTCACACCTTTTCATTGGTGGCTCAAAGCGTGGGGTTTGCATGAGAGAGGGCGCTGGCCTCTGCACATATTGCTGTGCCTGTGGGTTTTTTTGTGTGTAAAACTCCTTGCCTCTTCGGCAGTAGAGCATGTGCACAAAAAATTGGGGTTAAACTGTATGCCGTGCCGGGCACATCTTATTGCATCGGCCTCACAGAGACCAAATGCCTACTGTTGGCAGATAACCTGGTCACTGAATCCCCTAGTCCAGCAAGAAAACCGAAAGCTGCTAGAGACCCACGGCATATCAGGGGCCCTACAGGAGAACCTGGGACGACGAGCATTACGATTTTTCAGAGAGAGTCTATAAACCTCCTACACAAATTCACATTTTACCTAAGTAACCAGGATTATGTGTCCCTTGACACAACACTAACTGCATCTGGGAGTTCATCATTGGCTATGAAGATAGTACAAGAAGAACACTCTAAGGGCCCTGTACGCAATAAAGAAACACCTGGCCAGTTACAACCTCCCAGTAAAACTACTGTTAATTTAATTTATTTATTTAGGTTAGTTTGAAAACCCAGATGTGTCTTTAACATGGACCAATTTCATACAACAGTTCAGTCGCTGGTACTGAGTGCAAATGACTATTGTAACTCGCTATACGTGGATCTTCCCAATTACCTTCAACTCCTGCAAAACTCTGCTTCCCAGCCAATCACATTAGTCCCAGATGGTGAGAGCTGCATTGTCTCCCAGTAGGGCACAAGGCCCTTATAGGAGATGGGCCACAATACCTTGCTGACCTATTGCAACAGTACTTTCCCTAATGATCATTCTGTTCTACAGAGAAAATCGTGGTGGTGGTGCCTTCCTTCAAAAATGCCTACTTGCAGGAAATGCGTAAGCCAGCAATTTTTTGTCACACTGTCGGTTCCATGTTATGGAACTGAACTTCCCCTGGGGCCGATGCAATAAAATTTTGCAGAAAATGGGGGTGCCATGCAATAAACAAATTAGGGGGTCGCGACCCCGCAGTTACCGGCGGTCTGCCGGTTATGAACACCGATGCCGATAAACTCGGTGTTGGTTTTGATAACTGCAGCTGGCTGGTTATGAAAACCAACGCCGAGCGTATCGGCATCGGTCTTCAAAGCGGCCGGCAGAGGGTTTTTTTCTTTATTTTTAACTTTAAAATAAGTAGAGAAAAGCATTTTTTTCTGCTTTTCTGTACTTTTTTTCAGTGCGCTCAGCTATTAACGCCTGCCCCAGACAGGCGTTGATACCTGAGCGATAAATGTACGTCTGAGAGGCACATTTATCTTTTTGCATTGGGAGTGAATGAGTAATAGGCTCATTCACGTGCATTTGCATGTGACGAGCGCTATTACCTTCACTCCACGTCGGACGCGTGTTAAATAGGCGCTGATCCCCCTATTGCATTAGGGGGTGGATTAGCGCCTATTTAACCCGCGTCCAACAGCAGGTTAAACAGTGCGCTCGGCTGAGCGCACTGTATTGCATCGGCCCCCCTGGAAGTCAGAGAAGAACCAGACTATAAGATATTTAAAAGAAGCTGAAGACTTTCTATTTTTTTTTGCAGGCCTTCGTTGCAGTCACCTAGCCCCCTCTGCTTATTTCCTCTGTGCTTTTCTTTGATTGATGATGTGGATTAAGGTTTTTTTTTTGTTTTATCTCTAAAGCTGCTTTGTAAATTTGTCTTGTTTGCCTGTTATCTTGATGGTATGTGTTTTATAGTGTAATCTGCTTAGTACAATTTGTGCGAATTAGGTGGAACAAAAGAACATTTAAATAAATAAATACATACATACATAGGTACTCTGGTATAAAAATGTTTTAATAAATAACCATCTCTGAATGGTTCAGTCTACAGCGTAATCTAATGAATGCAAACTTTGCACCCATTAAGCCAGCATCCTTTGAAGATACCTCACTCTGAGCCATGTGCTCTTGAGCCACTGTTGGCCTTCCCTCAGACTAAACAATCACTCAGGAGTGTATGGTTTGGAGTGAGGTTAGAAAATCCCAATAGAAAAGGGGTGATAAAGGCAGAAGTATCCTGGCTGCATTTAAATAAAGAAGAGACAGAGACAAATGAGTCTATGCTATCCATTTCAACTACAACTAAACCAGTCTGTAGTTTCCTGGATCATCCCTGGAACCCTTTTTCAAAAACTGGCATTACATTGGGCACCCTCCAGTCCTCAGGTACCACAGCTGATTTGAAAGAAAATTTTGAGATTACTAGTAATAAGTCTGCAGTTTTGTTTTTCAGTTCTTTCAGAGTGTATACCATCGAAATGTAAAAATGTACGACTGTAGAGATCGATCCTTTGTAAACCTTTGTGATGGCAAAACCGAACGACGGTATATAAAACTCGATAAATAAATAAAAAAATCTAGTCCCAGATTGTCAGCTTGCCCTGTTACAATTTCCTGGCTCACTGCTTTGCTTCAGCTCCTCTGAATCATCACTCCTCAAAGAATGTGTTCGGCATAGGTGTCTCCCCAATAGCCTCCTCTGTAAAGGCTGAAGCAAAGAATTAATTTTGTTTTTCTGTTATGGCCTTGTCTTCCACACTACCTGCAGGATCTGGTGTGCAAGGGAACAGTGATGGGACCATTTGGCAACAGTGATCATACCCTTATCAAATTAACTAAGGAACTTCATCTTCAGTTTTTCATTATATTTTTCCTGAGAATTTCAATGTTGTAACAAAAATAACTTTTCCACTGATTTTTCTCCTGTTATAACAAAGTCATTTTTCCACTGATTTTTTTATTATAATATTGAAATTCCTAGGAAAAATAAAATAAAAAATGAAAACAAAGGTCCCTAAATTTAACATAACCATTGATGGGAAGACATTAAGAAAACTACTGCGGTAGCATTTAATTTTGAGCAAGGAGATTATGATAAAATGAGGAACTTAGTTAGAATAAAAACTAAAAGGAGAAGTTGCAAATGTTAAAAGTTTGCATGAAGCATGGATGCTGCTCAAAACACTGCCTTGGAAGCCAAGGCAAGATGTATTCTTGCATTAGAAAAGGTATGATGAAGACCAAATTACTGACAAATTACTGACTGAGGTGAAAAAGGCTTAAAAGCCAAAAGGAGCACAAGGCTCCAGTTCATGTCGACTGCTGCAGCACAAAAGTCATTTACTGGCCCTACGTGTGATACTGCGACGCTGGCTATCATCATCTCCACCGTCCCTGACGGAATGGTTGGACTCTATGTTGGATTTATATCTATTAGAACGAAAAGCGACGCCGGCTAGCTCAAAGAAGAAACAACTACAGTTCAAAGCCACTTGGTCTAATTTTGTGCGGACTTTATGCCTTGGTGTGGACACTACCTGCACTTCATTCTTGAAGTTTAATGGCGATAGGATATAGTAGCCTTATCTCTGCCTTATATTTCTGTTAATTCCAAGCCGCAGGGGACGTGAGGTTGAAAAGATACGATTGCACGGGAATAAAGAATATTCTATAGAATTACATTATATTCATGTTTTGCTTTATTACCTATGCTGTTCATGTTGTATTTGTAAAGTTTATATGCGAAAACCAATAAAAATCATTACAAAAAAAAAAAAGCCAAAAGAGCATCTCTCAGGAAATAGAATTGGATCCACATGAAGAAAACAGGAAAGATCATAAGCACTGGAAAGTTAGATGTAAAACACTGATAAGGCAGGCCAAAAGAGAATTTGAAAAGAAGCTTGCCAGAAAGGCAAAAATCCAAAATAAAACCTCTCTCATATATACATATTCAAAGCAATAAGTTTGGGGGGGGGGGGGGAATCTTTTGGACCAGGTGAAAGGGGCGCTCGGGGAAGACAAAACCATAACAGAAAACCAAAATGAATTCCTTGCTTCAGCCTTTACAGAAAAGGGTATCGGAACACATTCTTTGAGGAGTGATGATTCAGAGGAACCGAAGCAAATCACAGTGAGCCAGGAAGTTGTAACAGGGCAAACTGACCATCTAAAGCAGTGGTTCTCAACCTTTCTAATGCCGTGACCCCGCAATACAGTTCCTCATGTTGCGGTGACCCCAAACCAAAAAATAATTTTGGTGGCTACTTCAAAACTGTAATTTTGCTAGTTATGATTCGGAATGTAAATACCTGATATGCATTATGTATTCTCATTGCTACAAATCAAACATAATTTAAACATAGTGATTAATCACAAAAACAATATTTAATTATATGTTGAGAAATATTTATTACTAATTCCAATAAATAACATTTCACCATGGCATAGCATGGGTTTAAATATAACAACAGTAATATAACAGTAAACAACAGTGCAATATTTTGCAACAGTATGCTGCCAAATTCAGTGAGATGGTTGTGGTTGCTTCTTGCTTACCAATTCAGAAATGATTACACACAAAGCACCTTACACTTACACAGTATTGTGTGTATGGTGTGTGTACTGTTTTTACATTATTAACCTTTTTTACACCAGCAGGCTGTCTCGCAGGCTCTCTTGGCTCTCCGCCTCTTGCCTCTCCGCCTCCTAGGCTTCTGTCCTCCGGCGCTTGCTGCGTCTGCCCACTGATGACGTCAGCAAGCGCCGGACACATGTAATGCGCTGCTATGGACTATGGAGCGTTCCCCCCGCTTCCCCCGCCCCTTAGGCCCTGGAAGGATGATGCAATCACGTCTGCGCATGCGCGCAGGCATTCAGTTTGGAACGCGCATCCATAACGGCGTGCGTTCCAGCTGTATAGCGCTGCTGCAGACAGTAGCGCGACTTCTCAGCGGCTAAAGCCATCAGAAATATGTATTTTCCGATGGCTTTAGGCGACCCCTGTGTTTTGGTCATTCGACCCCCGCCGGGGTCGCGACCCACAGGTTGAGAACCGCTGATCTAAAGAGTGACAGATCTCTGGGACAAGATGGAATGGAATACACTCCAGAGTTCTGAAAGACCTGAAAAAAAAAAACGAAACTGCAGACCTATTACTAGCAATCTCAAAATTTTCTTTCAAATCGGCTATGGTACCCGAGGACTGGAGGGTGGCCAATGTAATGCCAGTTCTTATAAAGGCTTCCAGGTACGATCCAGGAAATTGCAGTTTGACGTCGGTACCGGGCAAAATGGTAGAAGCTATTCTGAAGAACAAAATTACTTTCCATTTGGATAGGAATAGATTAATGCACAGAGCCAACATGGATTTAGCAAAGGGAAGTCCTGTCTTGCAAATCTATTAGATTCTTTTTGGAAGGGGTTAATAAACACATTGACAAATGTTAGTCGGTTGCAGGGCTGGTGTGATCATTAGGCGGGACTAGGCAGTTGCCTAGGGCGGCATCAGTGGGTGGGGCGCCACTGGGTACTCTAGGGCACCATTTTCAAAATGAGAAAATGGGTCGATAGCAGTCATGGAGCAATCGCCAGGAGAGAGAGAGTTTGGGGGGGTGGGGGGGGCGGAGTGTTACATTGCTCTGCCTAGGGTGCTTCAGACCCTCGCACCTGCCCTGGTGGGTTGATAAAGTGTATCTGGATTTTCAAAAGGCATTTGACAAAGTCCCTCATGACAGACTCTTCAGGAAATTAAAGAGTCATGGAATAGGAGGCAATATCCTATTGTTTCTGGATAAAAGATAGGAAACAGTAATACTGAATGTTCATTTTTTCTCAATAGAGAAAGGTAAACAGTGGAGTGGCCCAGGGATCTGTACTGCACTTTTTAATATATTTACAAATGATCTGGAAAAAGGAGTGATGAGTGAGGTGATCAGATTTGCAGATAACACAAAATTATTCAAAATAGTAAAATCGCAAGCCAATTGTGAGTAATTGTAAGACTGAGGGTTTGGGCATCTAAGTGGTAGATTAAATATAATGTAGACAAGCGCAAAGCAATGCATAAAGGGAAGAATAATACAGACTGGTCACATGATGATGGGATCCGTAGTAGACACAGCTCTGGATTTGTCAGTAGGCGACCATTATGCCTGTGCTTAGGGCAGCAAATATTTACAGGCAGCAGGTTGGCTAAGATTTGCTGCCTTTCAGCTCTGCCTAGAGGTGGAAAATCCCGAATCCATCCCTGATTAGGCATCGCCACCCAGGAAAAGGATCTTGGCGTCGCAATGGACATTGATAATACTTTGAAACGCTCAGCTCAGGGTGCAGTAGTGGTCAAAAAAGCAATAGAATGTTTGGTGCTATAAGGAAAGAAATGGAAAATAAATCAGAAGGTATCATAATGCCTCTGTATCGCTCCATGGTGGGACCGCACCTTGAGTACTGTGTGCAGTTCTAGTTGCCCCATCTAAAAAAAAAAAAAAAAAAAAAGCTAAATTATAAAAGGTATAAAGAAGGTGACCAAAATGATAAAGGGGATGGAAAGGCTCCCCTATGAGGAAAGGCTAAAAAAATCAGGGCTCTTCAGCTTAGATAAAAGACAGCTGAGAGGGGGAGATATGATAGGGGTCTATAAAATCTTGAGTGCGGTGGAACGGATAAAAAGGAAACGGCTATTCATCCTTTCCAACAGTACAAGGATCAGGGAACACTTCATGAAGCTAATAGGCAGAACATTTAAAACAAATTGGAAAAAGTATTTTTTTTTCAACTCAGTGCATAAACTGAGGATTTAGTGAAAGCAATTAGTGTAGCTGGGCTTAAGATGGGTTTAGACAAGTTCCTGGAGAAAAAAAAGTCCATAAATCGCTGTTAGCCATGTCGAAATGGGAAAATCTCTGCTTATCCCTGGTTATGAGCAAAAAGGACTGGATCTGATCTTTGGGATTCCACCGGGTACTTGGGCCACTGTCAGATACAGGATGCTAAGCTTGAGGTACTGTACACACTCTGATCTCACCCCGCTATGGCATTCCAAGTATTTTTTTTTCCTTGACCTTTTACCCATTGTAGAATATGCTGATGGAAAAAATACCAGAGATAACACCAAACTCTGAGGAAGAAAACTAGCATGAACTAGTTTTGCAAGAAAACACACACATCAGCAGAATCCAGTCGAAACATAAACAAGTGAGCCACAGGATGAGCATGAGATAACGAGATAACAGATAAGGGTATAAAGGAACTAATCTGTGAAGAAAGTTTGTGCATATGAAGTAAGATAAGACTGCCTACCTATGTTTACCGTTAACTCAGCTTGAATCATTCTAATTGTTACATCTGTGCGTGTGAGCAGAGCCTCCTTTGCTGTTCCCAGGCCTGATCTCATGGCTTTTAATGAGGGGAACGCAGTATCTGTAGCTCAGATGTCCTTATCGCTACCAGCAGACTCTCACTCCCTTCGCTCTCTGATTCTGAAGGTCAAACCAGAGCACTGTAGTGTGTGCTGGAATTCCCCTCTGCTCTGCACAGCTCGGCATGGGGGTGGATCTTTAGATTTGCTGGAGGGAAAGAGACAGGCCCAAGAACCAGAAATGTCAGCCCTTGCCATCAGTAGGAGAGACCACAGTTTATGCAGTTCCCTGGGTAGCTCAGGGATCTTCAGCTTGCATTTCTTTACAACAGACTTTCCGAGTCTCTGGGTCATGCTTCCTCTCTGGCCCCATTCAAATCCAGTTAAAAAAAACCACAACATACAATTTTGAGGCTGCTTTTAAATCTTAACCTCTGGATCTCTATCATATGCTTGATTTTAATAATTTTCCATAATGAATAAAACTTCCTATTTTTTCTAATTTGCCCCGTTTGACCTGAATAGATTCTAAGGTCGAAAGGACCGTCTCTAATGTGTATTTGTACATTGCTTTGTATTTCTAATGATATATAGAAATGCAGTGAGAGGCACGGATCGGAAAACAGAGCAAGCTGGACCGCTTTCGATCCCCCACAGAAAGTACACCCGAGCAGAATACCTCACCTCCTCACACATAAATAAAATAAAATAAACAGACCCTCACCAGAGATAGAATACATGGTCACAGACTAGAAGAAGAAATGTGCTGACAAAAAAACTGAACTGGAAAGCCCCGGAAGCCAAGACTCTGCCTGCAGAGGAATAGAAACAGAAATGCAAAGAGATTAGAGATTCACATTTCCCAGAGCTGACAGATAAAATCCAAGACTTCCCACAAAAAAAGAATCCTCTGCCTAATCCAGGTGGAAACAGGAGAAACAGCATCTACTACAGCAGCAAAATATGTGGCCTCCTGCCACCAGGCTGGAAATGTAATCTGAGCAGGGACATCACCGACCAGCACCAGAACCTGGGAACTGTCCTTGTTGCTAACTCTTTTTTTTTTTGTTCTCTGTAATTTTATTATACTGTTAATTATTTAATATCACCATTACGTTTTTTTTTAAATTCTTCTTTATTGTAACCACTTTACATATATTACTTGGGCAACACATGCACCAATTGTCATGGCAGTAAACTTGCTGAATTTGTGAGACTGGGGGGAGCACAGACCGCAAGCTGGAGAAATCTCACCAAAAGGCTGGCTGGGGAGGAGGAGGAGCAGCAAGGAGGCTTGGAGTTGAACTTTCCCCCCCTCTGCAGAGAGGAACCAACACCCCCGAGCCTGGTGCTGCCTGTGGTGGGGGAAGGGAGAGGGGGGATCACAAGTTACTCGAGGCTGGTCTGAATCAGAGAAGCACGGGGAGCCCGGAACAAGGTCAGGAAGGCGAGAGTCAGCGAGTTTTCGGCGGAAAAAGAGGCAGAGGAGCCGGGGGGTGCCGAGCCAGTGCGTGGGGAGCCCGTGGAGACGCCTTTTTTATTGGACTAAGCTGATACCTTTCAGGCTGGCTTTCCAGAGCTGCAAAGGATGATGTGTCCTGAATACGCAGGTAAAAAGCACAGCATGCCTTACATACAAAGTACTTTTAATGAAACTGAACAGTCTAAACAGGCCAAAGGCGATTTAGAATTTTTTTTTTTTTTAATAACAAGAGGATGAGGATCTCTGGCAATGTCTGAGTCTTCCTATATTCATGAGATGTTTAGTTTTACTCGAAAAGTCCCCATTATTCCCTTCGCTTTTCCTCTGCCCCCCAGTCAGACGATTCCCCTGCAGGCCTCCCTTCTCCTGTGGGGGGATCGCACTGTCAGGTCTTGAGCGAGTCCACAACCCTTTTCGGTCTCAGCATGGAGTGAGTGCATCTTAGGGCTGACATTTATTTTTTCGTAAGGTAATTGAACGATGAATGTATACGATGGATGCATGAATGGACAGTAGCCAGGGCTGAAGGACCCCGAGGATCGGGGGCTACCGCGAGACATGGCCCTAGCCTAGGTGTTGCTGTTTCAGTAAATCCGGTGAGAGATCCCAATGATTGCCTTCAGGCTGTTAAATCTTTTATGTAGCTGTAGCTAAGAGCCAAACACAGACAGCTTGAACCTTCACTTCCCCCTTCTTATTTTTGTGTTTATTACGAAACCACAAACTGCGACTGCTACAGAACATTTCATCTCTCCTTCCAGTTTTTGCACAAACGTTTTACAAAATACAGAAAAACAAAGAAAAACCGCAATCTAGAAACGGCAAAAAACAGGGTGGGAAAAGTGAAAAGAGCAAGGGGGCTTTTACCATGAGGGCAGGAACAGGGGAACTAAAAGGGGGGCGTGAAAGCTGGGGTAAAAGGTATATAATGTACTGCAGAGTGATGTAAAGGTGTCGCCCGCTCCCCTACGACCCCCGTGCTTGCAAGCCCGTGAAATAAACCCTCTTAAGATGTTTCACTGAAATGTTGTGTTCCACGTACTGATTATTTATTCCCAGAGAGGGATCTGATAGTTTCTTACATTACTGCTCACAAGTTTTGGCCTCGGTGCCCCTCGTGTATCTGGTGGGCACCTGTTTCTCCGCGTACTCACAGTGGTGGTGGGGGAGGAGTGGCGGGGGTGGGGGAGGGGGGCGAGGTGTTTCGCACAGCGGTGAGAAAGCTGGCGGAGTGGCGGCGGGACTGTGGCTGCAGTGGCAGCGGATTTCTCTCGATCCGTCCTGTTACCGTATGAACAAAGACCCCAGAAAATAACCGGTCCGTAGAAGATAGACTTTATTAGCTAGCAAGATGCAGTCCTGGCTAGTGCTCAGAAAAACTGCATGCCACTCCCCCTAGGGAGCTGACTTTTATACAGTAATGCTGGTAAAGAGGCGTAGCTTACAGTCAGAGTATATCACACGTCAGAAAGCAGAAATGAAACTAATGTAACAAAAACGAAACTTAAGGCAGGCAGTATACAGCTGCAAGCATCTTATTAATACAGTACATGATTAAAAAGGCCCACTAGATGGCAGTACAGTTCAGTGTTTCTTATTACTACAGTACATGACTAAAAAGGCCCACTAGATGGCAGTACAGTTCAGTGCTGGCTTAGATGGCAGTACAGTTCAGTGCTGGCTCAGGTAAACAGGAATTTCCAGCCGCCAACGCCGCAGCTGGATATCTGGTGCTAGGCAGTGCTCAGAACACCTACAGTCCCAGTCACAAACTGGTGGGTGATGGGGGGGGGGGGGGGGGGCAACAGAATTCTCCCCTAGGAATCTGCCAGGAGGCTGCAAAGTGACGCTTCTGCCCTGCCAGCCCGCTCTCTCTCTCCTACCCCTCGGAGCTGGACCGAGGCTACCGGCTCTGTTCACGCGAGCCATTCTGGGCTGCGAAAGTGTCCTCTCCCCCTCCCCTAAGTCCTTTCATTTCGGTATATAAAACTGTTAAATAAATAAATAAATAAATAAATAAATTTATTTCTTTTCTCTTTTTTTAATTTCCTTTGAAGCGTCTGATGTGTAATCGCGAATGTCTGGCATTCTTTTTCAGTACCTCAGGGTCTGCCTTGCGCCAGATTTGTCCTGAAACGTGTTGCAACCGCGCATACTTCATGCATGCAATGAATGCCCTTCGTAACTTTTGCACTAACGAGAACCCCACCCCCCAAAAAAGGTTCCGGGCGTTCTGGAAACAATGCATAGGAGGAGCTGGGGCGCTCGGCTCCAAAATGCAACAGAAACCAGACTAAGGGAGGGGGGGGGGGGGGCGGGTCAGATAAGGGCATGTGAGAAGCGAGGGGAAGCCAGAAACGCCCCGGAGGGAGGGGGTGCCTCATCGCTTTGATGTCGCGAGGAGCTGCCGGGTGACCCAGTGCCTGGGGGGCAGCCTTTCGCCCAGGCTCTCTGCTGCTGCGGGTCCTCAGTTTGCCCGACCTTTCTTTGGTTTGTTTTTTTTTTTATTCTTGTTTCAGACGCGCACAACGCCTGACCGACGGAATTCGCTTTCTGTCCTGCATCGAGCTGGTCGCATCGTAAAAGCAGAAAAAGTTTTGTTTTTTGGGTTTTTTTTAAAGCGATGGAGTCTGGAAGAGCTGGTGCCCGGCGCTCTCGCTTCTACCAGCCAGAAACGGAACCGAGGTACGGCCACAGAGGCGCTTCCTGCTGATAAATCCTCTTCTTTTAGCTGTCAGTAAGCGTTACTTGAAAAATTGTTTTCAGCCTTAGAAAAACTGCACATTCACCAGATTAAACTCTAGAAACCGCATTTGGCATTGTTTAAAACAGACAAAAAAAAAAACCAGAACAACAACCCAAAACCAAGAGAGGAAATGGCCAAAAGTCTCCCCAAGCTCATATCAGTTGGCTTTTTGCAACCCTGCTGTTCAGATAGAAATTGACAAACTGCTCCTAATTCCGTGTAACCCCCCCCTTTGACCTAGGGGTCACCTTCCCAGCCCTGCAGAGCACTGGATTTGCACAACCTAAGGGAGGGAATGGGGGCCAGGCTTACCTTCATGGCCAACTGGGCCTTGAGGTTATCTCACAAAATACACAGTCTACACAAGGTTGGTGTGCCAGAGCAGAAAAATACATTCCTGGTTTCAGCCAATACAAAGAAAACAAGAGTCCACAATAAAACGGTAGAGACAGAAAAATAAATCCGAGTTCAGAAATACAAAGTCCAAAGTTCTTACAATTTAATCTCCAAATTCCACTTTGCAATTTAATCTCCAAATTCCAAATGTATTGTCTCTCTTACAGGTTAACCCTCTGTCGCTTACTTCCTGGGCCTTCTGTGGTCCCAGTCACAAGCTATATGGTCTCTCCCGAAAATTCCCAAACTACTCCTAATAACGTTTGCAGGGATGACCCAAGAAAACTCCTTCCCACTTCCTTCAGGCGGCTGAAGTTCCCCAGTCCCTGCACCGGGGCTGCAAGACAGGAACGCGGCCCTTCTGGCCCCCAGCACAGTTCTTGATCAATGGCTTCAGTTCCACACTTCTTCAAGACTCCTCCGCGTGCCTGTGAAATACCAACTTGCAAGTCCAGAAATGTCCTCTGGCGCTCCCCAGTCTCTCCAATCTATCTCACCTCCCTCTTCTGCCTCATGGGAGGCTGTTTTTATACCCTCCAAAATTTTCCATCCCTATTAGGGGAAGAACCACCCTGTCACTCAACTAAGAGACACACACACACAACCCGAGTCTAGCTAGAAATGTCCCCGTTGTAAAAAAAAAAAAAGGGAGAACACTTCAAAACACCTCTGACCTTTTAGTGAACCCTCCAAGCTGAAAGATTCCACATTATCTACCTTATAAATGGCCTGTGACCGACGGCCCGCAAATGCGCAGTAGAGACCAGCTCTACCGCGCATGTGCGGGCGAGCACGTCGCTCTGAGGCAGCTTCAGAAAGAAAAAAAAATGGCGGCGTCCAGTGGCAGCAGCGGCAGTACCGGCAGCGGGCGGCGACGGCGGTAGCGAGCGGCGGCGGTGGTGACGGCGGTAGCGGGCGGCGACGGCGGTAGCGAGGGAGGGAGAAGAGAGAGAGAGGGAGGGACGGACTGAGTGGGAGGGAGGGACGGAGAGAGAGTGGGAGGGAGGGACTGAGTGAGAGGGAGGGACTGAGTGGGAGGGAGGGATTGAGTGAGGGGGAGGGACTGAGTGAGAGGGGGGACTGAGGGAGGGAGTGGGACTGGGAGAGAGAGGGAGGGAGTGGGACTGAGGGAGAGTGAGTGGGACTGAGTGAGTGAGAGGGAGGGGGGAGGGAGGGACTGAGTGGGAGGGAGGGATTGAGTGAGGGGGAGGGACTGAGGGAGGGAGTGGGACTGAGGGAGAGGACGGAGGGAGTGGGGACTGAGTGAGAGTGAGTGGGACTGAGTGAGTGAGAGGGAGGGAGAGAGGGGGGAGGGAGTGAGTGAGACTGAGTGAGAGGGAGGGACTGAGTGATAGGAGAGGGGGGGGGGGGAGGAGTGGGTGAGGGAGGGGGTGGTGAAGAGTGAGGGGAGAGAGAAAGAGGGGGAGGTGAGAGACAGAGGGATGTAGCCCGTTTTAACGGGCTTAACGGCTTGTTAATACATAAAGGGGCAGATTTTCTCAGGTTACGCACGTAACCTGAGAAAATGTGCCTCCTGCGTGCACTGAGCCTATTTTGCATAGGCTCGGCAGCGCCTGCAAGCCCCGGGACGCACGTATGTCCTGGTGCTTGCAAAAAGGGGCGATCTGGGGGTGTGGCCGGGGGCGTGGTGGCAGGCAAGTGGCGGGGTCAAGTGCTCCGGCACAGTGTACTGGCAGCCAGCCGGCAGGCGTAACTTTCGCAGCAAAGGTAGGAGGGGGATTTAGTTAGGGGTGGGTTAGATAGGGGAAGGGAGGGAACGGGGAAAGCCATCGGGGCTCCCCTCGGGCTCGGCGCGCGCAAGGGGGTGCACATGTGTGCACCCCCTTGCGCGCGCTGACCCCGGATTTTATAACACGCGCGCGGCAGCGTGTAAAAAATGGCAGTCTAGGGGGTGTTCTGGTGCAAGGCTAACAGCTACATGCGTAACTTGCTGTTTTAAGACACGTGTACGTTTTCCAACTTACTTGCATATTTTTACACCTGCTGACTGGTTCTTACATGATAATTTTCGCTCCTGTAGTACCACAGATAAGTCCAAACTCCTGGGTTTTGTACCCCTGCCAGCAGATGGAGACAGATTCAATTTTATTGAAACTGTTATACAACGTAGAGTGTCACCTGCAGTCCCTCAGTATGGAACAGTAACCGAGCCAGAATGCCAAAACTAAAACGATTTTAACGGTCCACCCTAATTCCCACGAACAAGAGGGTGGTAATGCTGTAAAATGCTAAGAAAGAACCCAAATAGAGTTTAAAAACAGCTCAGTGACCTGCTAACAACTCTGCAGTAACTCCAAAGGTAGGCGCTAATTTCTTCGAACACCGGGAAAGGGCACAGAAAAGCAGTAAAAACTGCTTTTCTGTGCACCCTCTGACTTAAATATCATGGCGATATTGAGTCGGAGGTCCCGAAAGTTTCCAAAAGTAAAAAAAAAAATAAATAAATTTGAAGTCGGTCCACGGCTGTTGAGTCAAAAACCGGACGCTCAGTTTTGCCGGCGTCCGGTTTCCGAGCCCGTGGCTGTCAGCGGGCTCGAGAACCGACGCCGGCAAAATTGAGCGTCGGATGTCAAACCCGCTGACAGCCGCCGCTCCGGTCCAAAAGGAGGCGCTAGGGACGCGCTAGTGTCCCTAGTGCCTCCTTTTGCCTGTTTTTACCGCCGGCCCTAATTTGAATAGTGAATCGCGCACAGGAAAGTGGGCGTTCGCCTGCTCTCCCGCGGACTTTACTGTATCGGCCCATAAGTCGGAGGAACGAAAGATTAAAAAATACATTTTTTTTTAAAGTGCCGGCGGTCAGGTTCGAGAAACGGATGCTCAGTTAACCAGCTTCTCTTTTCCGAACCCGTGGCTGTGCGCCAGTTAGGGAAAACGGACGGCAATAAATTCAGCATCTGTCTTCTAAACTGGCGGACAGCCGATCACTCGCAGGCGCCACTTGTCAAGGAGGCGCTAGGGGCACGCAATTGACCCTAGCGCCGTCTCCACGGCGCGACTCCTAATTAAAATATTGCATGGCGCCCCCCCCCCCCCCAGGAGAGGTGCCTGGGGGCGTGAAAGGACATCGGGTGCTGAACACTCAGCGCCTGCTCTCAGCGCATTTTTTTTTTTTTTTGCATCGGGCCCCTTTGTATACAAAGGATAAGGCGAGGATACGTTTGTCATACCCGCCGAGGCTTCACACTTGCGGCAAAGATAACTTTTGTTCCATCAGCCCACTGACATCCTGTCAGATGCTGTGCTGTGTACCCAGGGCTAGTGCTAGCTTTTTTGCCGCCGTATGCAAAAAATTACTCCCCCCCCCCTTTCATTCATTCTCTGTCCCGGGCCCACCAAAAAAAAACAGCCAACTCCCTTCCGTGACACCTCCCCGCCCATTCCACACGCAGAGTTAAGCGGTATTGAAATGTAAAACTTATACCAAGGACACCTGAAAGCAACAGAGACTTGATGTTCCTCACAATTAAAAGTTTTTGTTTCTCTTTCTTCTGCGCATAAAGAAGCCAGCCCCTGAAATTGCAGGACTGACTTGCCTACACCTAGGATATGCCATGCTTAAGTACCTTTATTTACCAAGATAAAATGTGGAGGTACAGCACCTTTTGTTTGAAGGCATCTGCATTTCTCACTACTCCGTGAAAGCTCAATTTCCTTGAGAAAATCCCGAGGGAGATTAATTTTTCAATCTTAAGGGAAGCAATGAAAGGTTTGTCATGTAAGAAACAATTCAGGCTATTTCTCGGGCCTCATTTGCAACTTTAAATCATCAGTATTGTCCACTTGCACTCACTGTTGAGATAGATTTGCATGCACAGTGCTGGAATTGCCCAGCCTTGCTCTAGGCTAAGTCTGTCCCCGTATGCTTTATAACCTAGACCACTGACTAAAAAAAAAAAAAGTAGCCATCTTCTGTGGGTTTATGCAGCCCAGATGCATAACTCTGCAGTTTTTGTTACCATTGCATCTTAGCTGCTGGACTCTAGTCCATTTTTTTTCAGGCTTTGCTAGATCCCTTCTCCTGTTTTCCCACCTTCCCTCTTGCAGACCTTGGTATCCGCAGAAGGGCAAACCTTTCCTGATAGCCCCTCGCTGTTGGAGCAGGGTTGCAAGCTGCCAGAACCGCAGTGTACTGCAACCCCGATGCAGACAGCACTTCCAAAAGGCACTAGACGGGTAGGAGGGTATGGGAGAGAGGAGAGGAGAGGAGAGGGACGAGTTATTACAGATTATTACAGATGAGGACCCCTGACATTATTTAAAAAAAATTTTTTTTTTTTTAAGGCTCTCTTATTTGTAGGAAGCCTGGTGAGACCCCCGTGTAAACACCTGGATTCAAAGCATGGGTAAACCCTGTGGTCTGGGGCTGCCCGGCTTCGAGGAGACCTCTGCCCCCTCTACACCCTCAGCGAGGACAGAGGAAGGTGGTGCCCCGGTGCCAGGACTTTCTGGTGATTTACCTCAGTTGGGGAAAGTAGATTTTTTATTTATTTTTATTTTTTGTGAGAGGACTTGGGAGAAAGTGTGTGCTGCCCCTCTTCCTACCCATTAGAAGGGAACAACTAGAGGTGCTGTTCCTGAGAGGATCCCTCCCATCAGGGATCTGGTTACTGGTAACATAAACGGGCCAATACAGTACCCGCCATTGGACGCGCGTTTTCCCTTACCCCTTATTCAGTAAGTGGCCGAAAACGCACGTCCAACCCACCGAACCTAATAGCGCCCTCAACATGCAAATGCATGTTGAGGGCGCTATTAGGTATTCCTGCGCGATACAGAAAGTAAAATGTGCAGCCAAGCCGCACATTTTGCTTTCAGAAATTAGCGCCGACCCAAAGGTAGGCGCTAATTTCTTCAGGCACCGGGAAAGTGCACAGAAAAGCAGTAGAAACTGCTTTTCTGTGCACCCTCTGACTTAATATCATGACGATCTTAAGTCGGAGGTCCCGAAGAGTAAAAAAAGTAAAAAGAAAAAAAAATTGAAAATGGGCCAGTGGCTGTCGGGTCGAAAACCGGACTCTCAATTTTGCCGGCATCTGGTTTCCGAGCCCGTGGCTGTCAGCGGTTTGAGAACCGACGCCGGCAGAATTGAGCGTTGGCTGTCAAACCCGCTGACAGCTGCTGCTCCGGGCCAAAAGGAGGCGCTAGGGACGCGCTAGTGTCCCTAGTGCCTCCTTTTGCCTGTTTCTACTGCCGGGCCTAATTTAAAAACTGAATCGCGCGCACAGGCGAGTGGTTTGTGCACGGACTTTACTGAATCGGCCCGAAAGAGAGTACTGAATGATCAGCTAACGGGGAGTAAAGAAGTATAGAGAGCATTGAGGACACCCATCAGGAGTCTTCACCCCCTGGGGAAGAGAGAGAGAGGAGTTTGGACTCTCTGTACAGAGACTTTGAGTTACATTTTTTTTACCAGTTTTGTAAGGGATGTCCTGCCCACCCGGACACCCCACCTAGCCAAGCCTTGGAGGGTGGAGTTGCCCCTGCCTGGTAGCAGAGAGACTTCGCACAGACAGAGGGGGAAGAACTGTAAACAGAGAGAAATTCTGGGGTGCTGAGGACTTAAGGTTTTGTGCCACATTTCACCTGACTTTTGCAACGGTAAAGACTTTGATTTTAGATATTAATTCATTGGGCACATATAGCGCACGGCGTGCAGAAAAGTTCTCCTCCCCCAGGGATAATAAGAGACTCAGAGGATCACACCTAGCCTTCTGGGCCTTTCAAGGGAAACCTTTCCCCCCATCCAGCAAAGAACGCAGGCCTTGGGGGTAAGAGATGCTGCTATGGGCAACCCCCAAAGAGACAGTGCACGCAAATTCTTTTACTGCCCCACTGGAGTGCAATAAGCTCTCCGGATCGGGTTACATAACTATGATCAAACGTAGCCAGTTTTGTTTAAAAGTTAGCCGGATAACTTTAATTGCGGATGTTCAGCGGGACATTTATCCGGCTGAATATCCCTGTTAACTTGTCCAGCTAACTATGGACAGATAACTTAGCCATTCTAGGGTTTTTTTTTTTTTTTGGATCTTGGCCCCCTAGGTTTCCTAATCAAATTAGCTATAAAACTTTATCCCATTCTGAGCACCCATCGAAAGCCCCCCTTCACTCTTCTCCTCCTTCATCCCGTCATGGGAATGCCTTTTATGGTCTCGCATTTTTCCTGGTAATCTCATCTTTTTGCTCATTCTGTTCTGACCCGAGGTCATGCATGTATTAAGTTAGTCCAGTGAAAAAGTAATCCACTTCTATATTTTTAAGTGGTTTGAATTTGTTGACCTTTATTTCTGTGCATTCACTCTCCGCGAGCCAGAAACCAGGACCCAGCCCCCGCTGTCCTGCACAACATCTCAACAATTAAATACCACGGTGCAGGCGGTAGGATTTGAGGGAATTCTGGTTGCATTTCACATTTTCTTACACATTCACACCCACCCCCCCCCCCCAAGCTTCCTCTTCTCTTGGTTTCCCTCCAAACAAAAATAAGAGTTGAGAACCAAAAGAGACTTGAACCCCTTTCTCTCTCTCTCTCTGTCTTGGAGGGATGGGTGTGCGTGGGGGGCAGGGAGCTGGCCCGGGTGAATGACCGGAAATTCCTCCCCTTCCACCCCTGAGGCCCAGTTACTAGTTTGAGAAGTTTGATTGCCCTTGCAGGTCAGGTTTCCTGGACAGTACTGGACACCTTTAACCCTGATACCTCCCTGCTAAGTGACCAGAGACCGCAGAGGCAGAAAGAAAGAGAGAGCACCAAACTGAAAGTGAACTTGAATTGTTTTATATTTATATTCCGTGACAGGGAGGCAGTGGAAGTGCGGCAGAGGAGGGTTTACAAGGACACTGCAGAGGAGAGAAACAGAACAGTGACATCCTCAGGTAACGATGACTCTTCTTCCCTTCGTTAATGGTGGTCCAGTCCCTGGAAAGCCCTAAGTGGCTCTGAGCAGGAATCCCTGCTACAGTTGGCTTTGCCATTGACAGCCCTCATGCGTGACCTTCAGGAGCAGCACCGTTTCCCGTAACTTTTGGCACCCGGCTGATGGCCGACAGGTGCTGTGGCACGGCTGCAGGCCTTGTTCTTAAGGGGAGACGAACTCCCCGACCATACGTCAGGAAGCAGGGGTGAACCCTGAAGAGTGGTGGATGCCGTCTGCCTCCTCCCAAATGAACATTTCCTGCTGCCTCTTCCACTCCCCTTTTGTTCAACTCTGTCCCCATTCTGTAAAGTAGTAAACAGCAAAATCCTCACCTCCCCAATGATTTGCTGGCAGGCTGCGACTTTGATCCCCCACACGCTAATGGGGCTTTCTGAGCACATTTTACCTAACCTCAGAAGCACATGTGGGTGTGGAAAAAATGTATTTGTGTGGCTACAGAAAGGAGGAAGCTGCAGAGACCTGGCTTTTCCCCATCAAAGGCATCTTCTGAGTGCTGGTGGCCATAACGGTACTGTACTGCTTCCTCTTAACATTTCCACAGCTCTACCTGACACACGCAGCGCTGTACAAACATTTAAAAAAAAAAAGACAGTCCCTGCTCAATAGAGCTTACAATAGCATACAGGACAAGAGGCTTGGTCAGCAAGCAGACAACCACGCATAGGATGTAAAAGCGGTTTCAAAAAGGTGGGTCTTTAGATGGGATTTAGACACGGCGAGAGAGAGGGAGCGTGACGCCCCAGTTCAGGGAAGACTGTTCCAGGCGCAGCCAGGTGGAAAGCACGGAGTCTGGAGTTGGCAGTGGTGGAGAAGGGCTACTGTACTGAAACCGTAGATGGCACAAGGCTGGCAGCTGGCACAGGAGGCCGGCAGACGGAAGAAGGAGTTGGCACGGGGGTTGGTAAATACAGAGGGCTGGCACGGGGAACAAAAGCAGAAGCGTGGCAGTGGCTCACGGCTTCTGCAGGGCAGCGGGCAGAAGACATCAGGGGCGCGCCTAGGAAGGAGGCTTTATTGGCACCTAAGGCCCAGGGAAGCCCTCAGCTGCCCGTACGCACCCAAAAACATCTGACAGCAGGGCGGGGCTGGTGGTTCAGCGGCGGTGCACAGCATGCAGCGGGAGCTGGCTCCAATTCCTAGCTCAGGTCTTCTGCTTTCCAGGTCCGCCAGGGTTGACGTTAACCTTCTCAGCCTTTGGGTTGGGGGGGGGGGAGGGGGGAGGGAGTCTCAGCCATTGCTCAACAGTGACACCTAGTGGCCAGATTTTAGGCTCATTATCGCAGGGCTTCGGAAAGAGCTTGGTGCATGGTGCGCAGCCAAAGGCCATCTGTGCATTGGTCGGGCTGAGTGGGTTAGGAGGGGATTATAAAACAGAGTAAAAATCCCTGGGTGGTTGAGAATGAATGAAGGCTCATGGTGCTAAATACCAGCCTTGGTTCCAATTGAGCTGGAAGTCCAAAGGAGCAGGAGAGGAACTGCCAGGCCATAAAAACCCAAAGCCTACAAACTTCAGAAGTCTCAGTCTAACAAATACTTTTTATCTGAAGGCCTGCATAAGATTCATAATGCACGTACATGATATAGATCTCACTTGAAAGGATGCAGATGTGTTCACATAAAATTGCAAATCAATGTAAATTCATAGAAAGAATGATCATTATACCAGGACTTTGATTGTCATGCTATGTTCCCTGTACATACCAGGATCATTCCAGACGGTGGGTTATGTTCCATGTCCAGCAGATGGAGTCAGAACACAAAATTCCCAGGGGAGGACCCATATAACCACGCCTCCCCTGTAACAGCTCCCAGTAACGTTCTGACTCCAGCAGATGTGAGCAGGGGACTTGTGGTCCCCCGCTTGTTAGCTTAGGGCTACCTCCTCAGGGGGATCAAGTTTAAAAAAAAAAAAATAGGAAGTTTTAAATTTACAGTTTAGGTCACTTTGCTAAGGCTCCTCTTACAGCAGGGGGAGAGCTCTCCGCTGGTGCTGGCTCATCGCTCTCTAGCCTGGTGACTTGCTGACAGGCTGTTGCCTGTTTTCTTTCTTTCTTTTCTCATTTTCCTCACTGGGGACTCAGCTGGGGTAAGTGTATTTTTGTTTCATCTTCTTTTTCAGCAGAAGACTGCAATTTTTTGGACTCCGTTCCGCTCTCTGAGGTGAAAGTCGGTAGAGCCGGCCTCTCCCTCCTGACCCAGGTTTCCCCCCTCCCTTTTGGGGAGCGACCGACGTCCCGACCTGCGGCCCCGCGAAGCACCATTCCCCGGGGCTGCCTGCTGTCGGGAAGTTAATTCCCCGTCAGTTCTTCTTCAGGTTGGTGGGGGACCGCGGCAAGCGTCCGTTACCGGGTCGGGGCTCATTTTAGGCGCGAGCCACCTGTAGAGCCTCCCTCCCCTCTCTCTCTCCCTGCGGCGATGCAGTCTGCGGCGCCTTGTGAGGGCTCTCTCAGGACCGGATTATTTTCTGAAGAGGGTCTGTGCTCAGGCTGTTTCCCCGAGGGGGAATGTGTGCCAGCTACTAACAAGGACGTTCGAGCTGCAGACCGCGTGGGAAGGAAGCGCCAGGCTCCGTTCCCTCTCAACGTGGGAACGGCGGCCATTTTGTTGCAAGATTCTGATGCCGCGCTTTCTGAGGAGGACACGGATAATCCGTTCCCCACTTCTAGGCCCGTTTTGGACCCTTACTCCGAGTCTAATCCTGGTAGGCAGAGGGGGGATCCCCCGGGGGGTGACCCCTCAGGATGCCAGGCCTTTTCCCCTGAATTCATAGTCCTGATGCACAGGGCTTTTCTTCAGAGCAGAGACACGACCTTCGGGACCTGGGGACCCTCTCCCCCCAAGATACCATGTCCTACCCCCCTCCTGGGTGGGACCCTCCCTCAGGCTCGCCCCCCTTTAGTAGGCGGGGGAGCGGGGACATCTCGTGGCCCTACCGGGACACCATCGATAATACAGACTTCGTTGGGGGAAGGACAATCCCAGGACCCTGACGTGGACGACCCCACCTTGGCGACCCAGATGGAGGGTGACAACCCTAGGGTCCTCCGCATCTTCCAAGCGGCGGAGTTAGATGACCTCATTCCCTACATCCTCCAGGAAATGGATATTGATCCCCCTCCGGAACCGGTGGGGCCTGACCCGGCTCTCAAGAAGGGGGACCCCCTCCTAGCAGGACTGCGGCCTCTAGCCAAGTCTTTTCCCACTCATCACAAGATCTTGCAGTTGATCACTCGGGAATGGGATTCCCCGGAGGCCAACCTTAGGGTCGGCAGAGCCATGGAAAAATTGTATCCTCTGCCGGCCGATTTTTTGGAAATTCTCAAAGTTCCCGCTGTAGATTCTGCGGTATCAGCGGTCACAAAGCACACCACTATTCCTGTCACTGGAGGGACGGCGTTGAAGGATATGCAGGATCGGAAGCTGGAGGTTTACCTCAAGCGTATCTTTGAGGTCTCGGCCTTAGGGATGCGGGCGGCTATCTGCAGTTCCCTCGCACAGCGAGCGGGTCTTCAGTGGGTGCAGCAGCTTCTCACCTCCAAGTCCTTACCAGACACTGAGGCTCACCAGGCGGACAGACTGGAAGCCGTGGTTGCCTATGGAGCGGATGCTTTATATGATCTTTTAAGGGTACTAGCCTGAACCATGGTGGCGGCGGTTTCAGCGCGTCGGCTCCTTTGGCTTCGCAATTGGTCGGCTGATGCCTCTTCCAAGACACGTTTCGGGTCCCTTCCTTTTAAGGGTAGGTATCTTTTTGGTGAAGACTTGGATCAGATCATCAAGTCCCTTAATGAGAACGCGGTGCACAAGTTGCCCGAAGATCGACCCCATTTCTCAAGATCATATAATTATGCCAGAAACCATTATCGTAACCAGTGGAGAGCGCGTCCTCAGAGGCAACAGCCACCTCGGGCTCCCTCTTCTCGTTCGCACTCCTGTAACCGGCCCTTTCGTGGGCGCCGCCAGGGTAAGGAAGCGCAGGGTGCTGGTACATCCGCTAAATCTACCCAATGATGCCAGACTTACCCGTGAGGTGGTCCCTCGACTGGGGGGTCGCCTTGCTCTCTTCTACGAAGAGTGGGTCCAAATCACGTTGGATCAATGGGTTCTGGATAGTCTAAGACGCGGTTACGCTTTGGATTTTGTTTGCGCTCCTTGGGACCGGTTCCTGTTTTCCCCTTGCGGGTCCTTAATCAAACAGGGAGCCGTGCTGCAGACCCTCGATCATCTCCTTCAATTGGGGGCCATAGTGCCGGTGCCAGTCGCCGTACTGGGCCGGGGGCATTATTCAATCTACTTTGTGGTTCCCAAGAAGGAAGGTACTTTTCGTCCTATCCTGGACCTCAAGCAGGTCAACCGGTCCCTCAGAGTCCCTCGTTTCCACATGGAGGCACTCCGTTCAGTGTTAGCGGCAGTTCATCCGGGAGAATTCTTGGCTTCGTTGGATCTCACGGAGGTGTATCTCCACATACCAATTTGTCAAGCTCATCAGCGTTACCTATGCTTCAAAATTTTGGGTCAACACTTCCAATTTCGCGCTCTTCCCTTTGGCCTGGCCACAGCTCCACGGGTTTTCACGAAGATCATGGTGGTAGTGGCGGCAACCTTGCGCAAGGAAGGCATCCTTGTGCATCCTTTCCTAGACGATTGGCTCATCCGTGCAAAGTCACGAGCGCAGTGTATCCTCGCAGTCGACAGAGTGGTACAACTTCTCCAATCTCTGGGATGGATTGTCAATTTCACCAAAAGCAGCCTGGTCCCGTCCCAGTCGTTGGATTTTCTGGGAGCTCACTTCGACACCAAGAATGCCAGGGTTTTTCTGCATCCGGACAAAGCTCATTCTCTGCGTCAGCAGATTCAAGGATTTATGGTGCTCGAAACGCCCACTGCCTGGGACTACCTGCAGGTACTGGGGACCATGGCCTCTACCATCGATCTGGTTCCTTGGGCATTCGCGCATCTGAGGCCTCTGCAGAGATCCCTACTCTCCCGGTGGCAGCCGGTGTCGAGAGATTTACAGGCAATCCTTCCAATTCCGAGAGGAACCTTCATCAGTCTCCATTGCTGGCTGGAACCGCACCTAGCTCAGGGGGTGTCGCTGGAGGACCCGGATTGGGTGATTATCACCACGGACGCCAGCCTCGCAGGCCGGGGAGTGGTCTGTCGGGACAGCTCAATCCAGGGTTGATGGACGGAGGAACAGTCGAAGTGGCCCATCAACCGCTTGGAGACCAGGGCGGTCCATCTGGCATTACAGGGTTTCTTCCCCATAGTATGCCATCAAGCAGTCAGGGTGCTATCGGACAATGCGACTACAGTGGCGTACATCAATCGCCAGGGAGGCACGAGAAGTCGGTTGGTCTCTCTGGAAACCGACAAATTGATGAAGTGGGCAGAGCTTCACCTCCAACGACTAGTAGCCTCGCATATAGCGGGAGTGGACAACGTACAGGTGGACTTTCTCAGCCGACAAAACTTGGATCCCGGAGAGTGGGAGCTCTCGCAGCAGGCTATGCGGATAATAGTACGGCGATGGGGGACACCGCACGTAGACCTAATGGCAACTGCCGGAAATGCAAAGGCCGCCCGCTTCTTCAGCCGCAGGCGGGAGCGCGGCGCCGAGGGCGTGGACGCGCTGGTCCTGCCCTGGCCGCGCCACTGTCTCCTATATGTTTTCCCACCGTGGCCCCTCGTGGGCAAGGTCATCTGCAGGATAGAGGCACACCAAGGGCCGGTGATCCTTGTGGCGCCAGAGTGGCCCCTACGACCGTGGTTCGCGGATCTGCGCAATTTGACGGTGGAGGGTCCCCTTCGTCTCGGTCAGCTGCCACGTCTTCTACGCCAGGGACCAATATTTTTCAAGGAGGCAGATTGCTTCTGTCTTGCGGCCTGGCTTTTGAGAGGCGTCAGTTGAGGAGGCGCGGTTATCCGGAGTCGGTTATTTCAACGCTACTGAAAGCACGTAAGATGTCCACCTCTGTTACCTATGTTCGAGTCTGGAAGGTCTTTGAGGATTGGTGTGGAGCGAATGACATTCTTCCCATGCAGGCCTCAGTGTCACAAGTCCTTTCCTTCTTGCAGGCAGGTTTGGATTTGGATCTTGCTTACAATTCTCTTCGGGTTCAGGTGGCGGCCTTGGGGGCTTTTCTTTGCAGTGGAAATAAGGAGTTTCTGTCCTCGCACCCGGACGTCTCCCGTTTCCTTAAAGGAGTGAAACACTTGAAGCCTCCGATTCGCCCACCTAGTCCGTCGTGGAATCTGAATCTGGTGCTCCGAGTCCTCTGTGGTTCGCCGTTCGAACCTCTAAGCTCGGCTACCATCAAGGACATCACTCTCAAGACCATTTTTTTCGTGGCAATCAGTTCAGCAAGACGTATTTCCGAGCTGCAGGCCCTATCCTGTCGTGAACCATACCTTCGTTTCACGCATGAAGGGGTTTCGCTGAGGACGGTTCCTTCTTTTCTCCCTAAAGTGGTTTCGGCATTCCACCTCAACCAATCGGTGGAATTACCATCTTTTGCCTCTTCTGAGTCTGGAGACCTGCGTAGACTGGATGTACGGCGGTCTCTGATACTCTATCTGGAGGTGACTAATGATTTTCGGCTCTCCGATCATCTGTTTATCCTCTGGTCCGGACCCCGGAAGGGTTGCATGGCCTCCAAACAATCTATAGCGCGGTGATTGAAGGGAGCGATCATAGCGGCGTACCTTGGCGTAGGTAAGTCCCCTCCGCTGGTTGTCAAGGCTCATTCTCTTCGAGCCCAGGCGACATCTTGGGCGGAGAGCTCCTCCGTCTCCACTCAGGAGATTTGTAGGGCGGCCACCTGGAAGTTGATCCATACTTTTGTGAGACATTATCGCCTGGAAGTCGGTGCTCCGTCGGGCGGTCAGCTTGGAGACAAGGTAATACAAGCAGGGCTGTCTGCGGCCCACCCGTGATGGGAAAGCTTTGGTACATCCCACCGTTTGGAATGATCCTGGTATGTACAGGGAAAAGAAAATTATTCCTTACCTGCTAATTTTCGTTCCTGTAATACCATGGATCATTCCAGACACCCTCCCTTGGTTTGGGGGTTTGCTTGTGGGACATCCCTGCCTACCTGTCTTAACAATCTTTTACTCTGTATTTCGAATACTGCGCGTCTTTTTTGTTCACGCACTGCTGTTCGCAAGTTCACTGTTCAGAATTTAGTTGCTGTTTATTTGGACAGCGGTTATTTCAATTCCTTCTTTGATTACTTGATCCCTCTGTTTTTAGTCTCTCTCTTTTGGGCTTTGTTAGTCTAGTTACTGAGAGCTGTTACAGGGGAGGCGTGGTTATATGGGTCCTCCCCTGGGAATTTTGTGTTCTGACTCCATCTGCTGGACATGGAACATAACCTACTGTCTGGAATGATCCATGGTATTACAGGAACGAAAATTAGCAGGTAAGGAATAATTTTCTTTTGCAATTTTGCCCATATCAAGTGTTTATATTTTTAATCATCAGTCATTCTTAAATTAGTGAGGGACCTCCTCTCACTGTGTGCCCTGAACACTTTAATCCCCTTTTGTTTTTATTTGAAAAATTTTTTATGCACTTAGAAAGATCATTTATATAATTTAGACAACACTTAACTTTAAAGTTGTCTTCAAAAAGTAAATGGGATGCTGATTGAGAGATGCTTCCCAATGTCTGAATATGAAACTCCCGACACTGCAGTGTTTCGGAAGATAAAAGGATCTTCCTTCCTCAGGGGAGAGTTGAATCGTTGTTGAAAATAATTTCAGCAAAATCCCATATTTTTTTTGCTAACAGTTTGGAAACACAGTTACTCTGTGCAGCACACTTGAGTCTCTTAAAAAGCCGTGCTTGCATACTGCTGCAGCTTACAAGCAGGAAATGGCTGGAACGCTGCTGGTAGAGACAATTTTAAAGTTAAGTGTTGTCTAAATTATATAAATGATCTTTCTAAGTGCATAAAAAAATTAAAAAACAAAACAAAAGGAGATTAGTGTTCAGGGCACACAGAAACATTATACCCTTGCTGTAGTTACATGATGTTAGGTTCCATGTTAGGAGCTACCACCCAGGAAAAAGATCTAGGCATCATAGTGGATAATACTTTAAAATCGTCGGCTCAGTGTGCTGCAGCAGTCAAAAAAGCAAATAGAATGTTAGGAATTATTAGGAAGGGAATGGTTAATAGAACGGAAAATGTCATAATGCCTCTGTATCGCTCCATGGTGAGACCGCACCTTGAATACTGTGTACAATTCTGGTCGCCGCATCTCAAAAAAGATATAGTTGCGATGGAGAAGGTACAGAGAAGGGCAACCAAAATGATAAAGGGGATGGAACAGCTCCCCTATGAGGAAAGGCTGAAGAGGTTAGGGCTGTTCAGCTTGGAGAAGAGACGGCTGAGGGGGGATATAATAGAGGTCTTTAAGATCATGAGAGGTCTTGAATGAGTAGATGTGACTTGGTTATTTACACTTTCGAATAATAGAAGGACTAGGGGGCATTCCATGAAGTTAGCAAGTAGCACATTTAAGACTAATTGGAGAAAATTCTTTTTCACTCAACGCACAATAAAGCTCTGGAATTTGTTGCCAGAGGATGTGGTTAGTGCAGTTAGTGTAGCTGGGTTCAAAAAAGGTTTGGATAAGTTCTTGGAGGAGAAGTCCATTAATGGCTATTAATCAATTATACTTAGGGAATAGCCACTGCTATTAATTGCATCAGTAGCATGGGTTCTTCTTAGTGTTTGGGTAATGGCCTGGTTTTTGGCCTCTGTTGGAAACAGGATGCTGGGCTTGATGGACCCTTGGTCTGTCCCAGCATGGCAATTTCTTATGTTCTTATGTTCTTACCCTCCACTCCTATTTCTGTGGAAAAGGTGTCGTTCACCTTTCTTTAGGGCTTCAGCAATCCACACCCTACTAACATTAACATCCTCTCACTCGCCCACATCAGCTTCTTTCTTAATCTGGTACCCACCCATAGGTAACAGGGTTCACGGATTTCCCCCGGCATCCTTGGTACCCACCTCTTTGCGAGTTCTTCTCTATTCCATTATCTTCCCTTATGGATCGGGTTAAACCCTTCTTGGTCCCTCCTCCTATGGGTAAACCCGGGCCAGGTCCCCTGGTGGTACCTTGTGAGGCCTTCAGCCTCAGCCCTTTCCCATTGAGGGGGGGAAGCCGTTGCAGCGTCCTCATCTGAAGGGAGGGGTCACTGGGCTCACTAGCCTTGCTGACAGCTTCCTCCAGCAAGCTTCTCCTGCTAAGCATTGAACTAGAATTTTATAGTTTTATGACCACTTCCCAAAGAAGATCTCCTTCTTTTTAACCCTCTTAAAGGATTTATATCATTATAATCCCTTTGTAACCTCATTTAAAAACTTCCCCATTAAATAATATACAAAGGGTTCCAACAAATCATTTGCTGTGCCATCTGGTGGCGGTTCACTGGTATTGCACATAGTGATTTTTTTTCCCCCAGTTTTCTCAGAGAAAACTTGGGGCTCTCACACACTTCAAGAATTGGACCCAATTCGTTGACCCTATCATGCATAATAGCAGTGACTGCAAATCTTTTCCCCCCTGCTTTAGGCAACCTTTGATCTGTGCTGAAGGCTCCACAATAGATTAGCTGAGTATTTCCCACCCAGAGAGCCTTCAAATCTGGTCAGGTGTGCCATTGCAAAGTCACCGGTGCCTGATGCTCGGATCCAGGCCGGCGCCTGGGCACTGCCCTCCCGCCTCGTGGCAACAAAAGACGACAGTAGCAGAGGCTCTTAAACACGCAGGGAAAATATGCAATCTTGCGTGGCTCTTCTTCCTAGTTACAGCACGAGCTCCGTGGGCAGCCTGCAGGACACGTGGGCCTGCTTTGTGCAGCAGACAGACTGCAGGCGGCACCTCCTCGCCTTCCTCTTCTCGAGCTGCTCCTTTTGAGTCCTCCTAGCCCCTGTCTTGTCCTCGAGCTGAGCGTGACGGGAAGCAGGTGTACTGAGCACTGGATGTGACTCGCCGGTCATGGCAATTAAATCAAGCCAGCCGGCCCGTACCACACCAGCTTCTCCCTTCTTACATTTCTATATAGAGGGAGCTGGTCCATTGTGATGGGTCCCTTGTATGTCTCCACCCCCTCTCTCCCTTTGTTTAACAATTTGAAGGAGAGACTAGTGGGATCTTCAGTCCTTCCCTTCATCTTCTTTCGGCCTCACGAATTCTCTCCAATTCCACACCAGCCTGCCGTGTAGAGGGTCGAGTGCCATACCACGTTTTTTGTTAGTGGTAGGCGTGTCTTGGACCTGGAGAAGGTTGGGAAAACACCGAGCTGGTTTGTCGGATCATCTAATCGTGCAAGTCAATGTTTTACCCAGGCGGGCAAATATTTTCTTCCAGAAGGAATTTCACTTTGACAGCCCCGTAAACATGCAGTACATCCTCTCAAGATATATATATATATTCTATGCATGAGTTTTTAATGGTATTTCTCTCCTATTGACAGATGTCAAAATTCTGTTTATTGATACAAATGCTTTTTTGAACCTCTTCAGCTTGTCAGCTCCTTTCTTACGATCTTCATTCCTCAAATCAGCCAATCTTTGAAAGCCTAAGAGTTAGGTTTTTGAGCAGCCTGCTCAACTTAAATCTAGCCGGCTAAGTTTCAGCCGGCTAGACTTAAGCCAGCTATCCCTGACACAGTGACAGTCCCCTAAATGAGCTCCCTAATGCCAAAAATTAGCAATAATCATCTAAGAGCCTGATTTACAAAGGCTTTTCTCCTACTATTCTGTGTCTATGGGAAAAAGGCTTAGTAAGTGTCCCTGCCCACCCCCCCAAGTGAGTACACTCCCCCCCCCCCCCCATCTACGGCTGGAAAAATCACAAGAGCCAGGTCACCTGGACACCTAAAATTTGGTGCTTGTTGCCTAAAATTAGGAAAAGCAAAATATGAAAATAAGGAAAAGAAGCAATAAATAAATAAATAACATAACTAAAAGACAGCAAAATATGAAAAAAACCCCCAAAGCCCAAGCAAAATAGCAATAACAAAAATATGTGAAAAAGCAAGAAGAAAATAAGAAACAATTTTTACTTGCTCCTACAAATTTTTGATTGGTGCCTAAGTTTTCTGAATATAATTCCATCCCTGCTTCGAAACTAAGCCCGCCCCTGGGGGTCATACACTGCAGGCAGCAATGTGGGGAGAAACTGCAGCCATGATTCCAAGATTTGTGACTCTGCTGTGGGTAAAGTGTTGCGTCCGTCGCTGCTCGACATCCTCACTCCACCCTCTTTACCTCTGTGGTGACTCCCTCCGGGTCTGATGGACGGCTGGCTGCTGCGGCGTCTCCATGCCGTCTCCCTCCGGCGTCCCCGGACCGGCTCGACATTGCAGATCCGCCGTGTTTGCCTGATGACCTAGGGCGCGCGCACGCTCTGACTGAAGTACCAGCAAGGGCGCGAACCTCAGGGGCGTCCCCCTGAGATGACGTCATCCGCTTCCAATATTTAAGGTCTCTATTTTCACTATCGAATTGAGTTAGCAAGGAGTGGAGAAGATACGGATCCGGTTACGATTCCTCCAAGCTACTCTGCCTCCTCGGACTTACCAGAGGTAACCGCTCCTCGGGGGCCTCGCTCTCTCTTTACCTTTCAGATTACAGATAGGAACCGGTACTCGCTCCTCGAGGGCCCATGTTCCTGGATACTCTGAAGATTCTCTACTGCCTGGAAGATATTGCTACTACAAACAATTGTGAGTTACCATCGCTCTCTCAGAGCTTTCCCTGGAACCAGGTACTCGCTCCTCGAGGGCCTATATCGTTCCAGCTCCTGAGCTTCCTTGAGACCTTATGTGAGTTTTATCATCTAGTTCTGTTTATGAACCCTGTCTACTCTGCCTACTCATGTTCTACAGTTTCTCAACAGCTCAGCCATCTTGGATCGCTGTTCCAGTACCTGAGGGACTACAGCCCTGTCGGGCATATCAGGTATGAAGCCACTATGGTGGCTTCATACCTGTTTAATAAAAGAACTAATGTGTGTCTGTCTCCATACTCAAGCCTAGCCGGTGGTCCCTCTCGGGATATCCTCCCGGGGGCGTGGTCATCTGCCACCAGACCAGGGATCCACCCACAACTATATCAAATACTACAGATTGCTACTTCGTAGTCTACTAGTACAGATTTCCTTCTGCTTGCTCCTCCCATCAGCATAACAGTTTTCTAACAAATCGCTAACTCCTAGCAGAAAGTAAAATGCTAAGCACATTTAAAACTAATCGGAGAAAGTTCTTTTTTACTCAACACACAATTAAACTCTGGAATTTGTTGCCAGAGGATGTGGTTAGTGCAGTTAGTATAGCTGTGTTTAAAAAAGGATTGGATAAGTTCTTGGAGGAGAAGTCCATTACCTGCTATTAAGATCACTTAGAGAATAGCCACTGCCATTAGCAATGGTAACATGGAATAGACTTAGTTTTTGGGTACTTGCCAGGTTCTTATGGCCTGGATTGGCCACTGTTGGAAACAGGATGCTGGACTTGATGGACCCTTGGTCTGACCCGTATGGCATTTTCTTATGTTCTTATGTTCTAGAAATTAGGGAAGCTAACCAAATTGGTAGTGCGGTAATAATGGGAGACTTCAATTACCCCAATATTGACTGGGTAAATGTATCATCGGGACACGCTACAGAGACAAAGTTCCTGGCTGGAATAAATGATAGCTTTATGGAGCAGTTGGTTCAGGAACCGACGAGAGTGGGAGCAATTTTAGACCTAATTCTCAGTGGAGCACAGGATTTGGTGAGAGAGGTAACAGTGGTGGGGCCGCTTGGCAATAGTGATCATAATATGATCAAATTTGAATTAATGACTGGAAGGGGGACAGTAAGCAAATCCACGGCTCTCGTGCTAAACTTTCAAAAGGGAAACTTTGATAAAATGAGAAAAATTGTTAGAAAAAAACTGAAAGGAGCAGCTACAAAAGTAAAAAGTGTGCAAGAGGCGTGGTCATTGTTAAAAAATACCATCCTAGAAGCACAATCCAGATGTATTCCACACATTAAGAAAGATGGAAAGCAGGCAAAACGATTACCGGCATGGTTAAAAGGTGAGGTGAAAGAAGCTATTTTAGCCAAAAGATCTTCATTCAAAAATTGGAAGAAGGATCCAACAGAAGAAAATAGGATAATGCATAAACGTTGGCAAGTTAAATATAAGACATTGATAAGACAAGCTAAGAGAGAATTTGAAAAGAAGTTGGCTGTAGAGGCAAAAACTCACAGTAAAAACTTTTTAAAATATATCCGAAGCAGAAAGCCTGAGAGAGAGTCAGTTGAACCATTAGATGATCGAGGGGTTAAAGGGGCACTTAGAGAAGATAAGGCCATTGCAGAAAGATTAAATGATTTCTTTTCTTCAGTGTTTACTGAAGAGGATGTTGGGAAGGTACCCGTACTGGAGAAGGTTTTCATGGGTAATGATTCCAATGGACTGAATCAAATCACGGTGAACCTAGAAGATGTGGTAGACCTGATTGATAAACTGAAGAGTAGTAAATCACCTGGACCAAATGGTATACACCCCAGAGTTCTGAAGGAACTAAAAAATGAAATTTCAGACCTATTAGTACAAATTTGTAACCTTTCATTAAAATCACCCATTATACCTGAGGACTGGAGGATAGCTAATGTAACCCCCATATTTAAAAAGGGCTCCAGGGGAAATCCGGGAAATTACAGACCGATTAGCCTGACTTCAGTGCCAGGAAAAATAGTGGAAAGTGTTCTAAATATCAAAATCACAGAACATATAGAAAGACATGGTTTAATGGAACAAAGTCAGCATGGCTTTACCCAAGGCAAGTCTTGCCTCACAAATCTGCTTCACTTTTTTTTTTTTATATTTAAACGTTTTTTTATTGGTAAGCAATATGGAAATAACAGTATGCAAAATAGACAGCCAACCATAAAGAATACCAAAATAACATGTCCACTATGCAAGACACCAAATACAAACATTGCACGTGAAAAATCAGGAATACGTAATGGCCGTAAGGTGCCATATTGCAGTTGCCAAAGTGAAGCTTCCCCTAGAAAAACCCCCTCCCCCCCTTCTCCCCATGACCATAACACACGGCAGCAAGTATCAGGCAGAATGGCTAACTAGAGCAAGCGATAAAGTTGGTAAAAAACCAATAGAGAGGAAAACAAACAATAGAGAAAAAAACAATGAGGGCTCATTTTTCGAGTGGCAACAGTCCTTGGTCAGGGTTTTGTCCTGGCCCGTAGTACTCTCCAAGCTAACCCTCCAATCAATCCTTCTGAGCCTCCAGCCAAGCTGAGTATGGATGCCATATACCTTGGAATGCAGCAATACGATCCTGATGCAAGGCAGTGAGCCTATTCAGCTGGTAGTAGGAATGCAAGCGCTGCTGAATGGTGGCTAAAGATGGTGTAAGTTTTTGCTTCCAATAAAGGGCAATTTCTGCTCGTGTGGCGATAAATACTTGAAGAGCCAATTTTCGCACAGGAGGTGAAGTATCCGAGATTGGTAATCCCAATAACGCGTGCCAAGGCTCAATCTTAAGCGGAGCATGGACAAGCTGGGAGAGCCAGGCAAACACCGCATTCCAACATTGAACAACGATAGGGCATTGCCACCAAAGATGATAGTAAGTACCCTTGGCGTGACATCCTCTCCAACACGTATCTGGTATGTCTGGCACAAATTTATGAAGGGCAACCGGCGTGTAGTGCCAGCGATAGAGCAATTTATAGCAGTTTTCTTGAAGCCCTGTGGATATAGAGCATTTATGTGCAGCGGCATAAATTTGTGCCCAATCCTCATCATCCAAAGCTAGCTGAAAGTCTTTTTCCCAAAGAGTGCGATGCCGAAGTGGAGGCGTGCTCCTGGTGTTCAAAAGTCCATAGATTTTGGAGATCACTCCTTTAAGGGTAGAAGCATTTTTACAAAACATTTCAAATAATGTGCCCTTAGTTCGAATCAATCCCTCTCGAATCCCTTTAAGAGTAAAGTGACGTACTTTGGCATACAATAAAAAGTCAACTGACAACATCCCAGACACATCTCGCAGTCGCTCTGGCGAGAGCATGGCATCCTGTTGATAAACATGTCCCAACCTGAAAACTCCCTGGCCTGTCCACTGCAGAGGGGCTTTCGATCTATCTCTCAATGGAATAACTGTATTGGAAAATAAATGAGTCATCAGAGAAAAACGCTCGGGCCCCACCAAAACCTTCTTCCATCTATGCCATATCTGCATGGTAGTGCGTAAGGCAAAGGGTAAAAAAAGAGTGTCACCCCAGAGAGATCGGGGCTGCCAAGGAAGGGCATCGATAGGAAAGCGGCCCAGGGAAGCTTGTTCCAACTTAACCCATTGTGGTATTTCCCTTGTAGCATGTAAAGCAACTAACGCCCTTAATTGCGCCGCACTATAATACCAGACGAGGTTGGGCACCTGGAGACCCCCTCGCACTCTTGTCTGATACAGAGTGGCCCTTGCTATCCTGGGGGGCCTACGCCTCCAAATAAAATGCCCAAGAATTTGTTGCCAATTACGAAGTAAACTATCTGGAAGGTAGATAGGGATGGTGGTAAAAAAGTACAAGAATCGAGGCAACACGTTCATTTTTAAAATGGCTATCCTACCCAACCAGGAGTGTGCCTGATCCCCCCACCTATCCAAGTCGCCTTGCAGCTTTACAAGTAATGGCCGATAATTCAAATCATAGAGAGAGTCAGTATGCATCCCTAAGTGAACTCCCAAATATTTTAACGAAGTAGTGGCCCATTTAAAGGGAAACGTCTCCCGTAGCTCCTGAACTACTTCAGAGGGCAAGGTGAGGTTCAATATTTCTGACTTATCGAAGTTAATTTTCATCCCTGATTGCCTCGTAAATTCCCCCAATTCATCCATAACTCCCCTCAGAGACAGTGCCGGGTCAGTAAGGGTAAACAAGACATCGTCTGCAAACAGGGAAATTTTAAAGTGGTCAGTTCCTTTGGAAATGCCCCGCACACCCACGTTGCCCCGTATACGACTTGCAAAGGGTTCTAAAAATATGGCAAACAACAAAGGGGAAAGGGGGCACCCCTGTCTTGTCCCTCTATGAATCGAAAACTGAGGACCATATCTCCCGTTGACCTTAACCCTGGCCGCAGGGTGGGCGTACATTTTGCGTAGCCAAGCAATAAAGGATGTCCCAAATCCCATAACATGTAACGTAGAAAAGAGAAAATCCCAATTAACAAGGTCAAAGGCCTTTTCAGCATCCAGCGCTAGGAGGACAGCCGGGAGGCCTTCCCGTTGCACCAGGTCAATGATGTCCACTATCCGACGAACGTTGTCCGCAGCTAACCTCCCGGGCACAAACCCCACCTGGTCATTATGTATAAGCCCCGGCAAAACTCCATTCAACCGGGCCGCTAAAACTCTAGCCAAGATCTTTAAGTCAATATTGATTAGTGAAATCGGCCGGTAGGAGCTACAGTGAACGGGGTCTCTACCCGGTTTGGCCAATACCGTGATACCTGCAGTGTTGGCGTCAGAAGTGAATTCCGCTCCTTCCAGCAGCGAGTTAAATGCCAACGTCATAGGACCAGCGAGTATATGAGCAAATTTACGATAGTAGCTACCAGTGTATCCGTCCAACCCTGGCGCTTTTCCAGCTTTCAGTAGTTTAATAGCCGCCAACACTTCCAGTTGTGATATCGGCTTATCTAGTACCTCTCTCTGCAGGGGAGTAAGCTGGGGCAAATCAATAGATGACAAGTAATCAGCAATTACATCAGGGGCAATAGGCGTATCGCAGGAGTATAATTTAGAGTAGAAGTCTGTGAATGATTGTCGTATGTCTTCAGTGGCAGTGACAACCTGCCCCCTGGCATCCTGTATCTTAGATATAACTGTTTGGGCTTGGGCAACTCGCAACTGTCTAGCCAGCAGCTTACCCGCCTTATTACCCCCCTCAAAATATTGTTGTTTAAGAAGAGTCAGAGAGTGGCTAATAGCGGAGTCTTCCAACGTCCGAATCTGAGCTCGGACTGCCAGAATTTTTTGGTACAGTCGCCCTGATTGGGAACTACTATGCCGTGTGGTTAAGTCGGTGAGTTCCTGAATGAGTAGTGCCCGTTTGGCCTCTCTCTCCTTATTACAGTAGGTCGCCCTGGAAATGCAGGCACCCCGAATTACCGCCTTAGAGCACTCCCAGACCGTGAGGGGAGACATACCCTCCGTCTGGTTCTCCCGAAAGTACTCAAGAAGTTGTTTTGCGGTGGAGGCAGCAAAGGAGGGATCCTTAAACAAACTATCGTTGAGTCTCCATGTGCGGAGGCCACCCCCAGAATCTCCCAGTGTGCAGATCATCCAGACTGGGGCATGGTCAGACCATGTAATGTTGTCAATGTCTATTTTCTGTATACGGGGCTGCATAGAAGCAGACACAAAAATATAATCAATGCGGGTGTAGGTAGAGTGGGGGTTGGAATAGAACGTATACGAGCGGGAGTGCTCATGTCTAGTCCGCCATATATCTATCAACCCCCAGGTAGCTAGAGCTTCCAACCAATGCCGCCTTGCCACCGTATGGGATGATATGCCTGAGCTGGAATCCTTAAGGGGGTCCAATACAAAATTAAAGTCTCCCCCCACAATTACCTCCCCCTCCGCATGTTGTTGCAATAATGTGCACAATCGCTTTATAAATGGCACCTGATGCTGGTGTGGAAAATACACATTAAGGATGGTGAAAATCTTTTTATCAATTTTGATCTTATTCAAGATAAATCTACCGTGCGGGTCTGCAACTACCAGGATCTGCTCTTGAACAAATAAGGAGGAGTACAAAATACCCACCCCTGCATACCTATGTTCAGGAGTGCAAGCGGCCCACAAAGAGGTAGAAAACCTCGGAAACTTTAGCAGCTGCTCATGGGATTTCTTCATATGCGTTTCCTGAATAAAAATGATATCAGCTGCCTGTCTGGTGAGTTCTCGTTTAAGCAATTGCCTTTTCTGAGGAGAGTTAAGGCCTTTGACATTGATAGATACTAATTTAGTCGCCATCATGATAAAAAAAAGCATTCACCAGAGCCTGCACAGCCCTCCCAAATGTATACAAGTCAGGTCTCCCCCCCCCAGTTGTCACCAAAGCTATTCTGTGGTTGCCACCCTGCATCTGCCCCTCTCGCCTGTAAGCGTAAGAGCCTATGTGTATGGTCATGAGCACTATACGTCCTGCTGCATCCCAAGTCGTCGTCTGGGACGCCGAATTTGGAGGGCCTGCCGCCATCCAACCAGAGAGAAAAACCTAACACCCCCCCCCCCCCCCCCCCCCCCCCAGTATCCCCGCCTGTGATCAAGAATTTTAACAGAAACAACAACCCTCGAACGCTGCTGACACATTTCTCACATGTAGAGCAAGTGCTATGCAAGGTGTAGAACCAACTTAACCATATTCAAACAGTCACATTTACTGCAGGCTCAAAACCTGTCTCATAAGTCCTCACGCAGAAAACCCAAGCTGGGGAACTCTTTCCAAAAGGATGTATAGCTAGAAGCAGTCCCACTCTCCCTCAGTCGGGTTCGGAGGTGCGAGATCTGGAGTCGCCAGACTGCCGACGCAGCCGCTTGCCTCCCTTTCCTGCCCTTTGCCATCGTGGTGCCGAATCATGAGATGGCGGATGAGCCGCCATTTTAGAAGAAGAGAACGATACCGGCAGCTGTGCTTTTTGAAAAACTGCTGATGCCTCCTCTAGGGAGGCGACACGATAGGTAGTGCCCTGGTGCTGGAAAGTCAGGCCAAAAGGGTATGTCCATCTATATCTTATGTCCCGGTTCCTCAAGGCCTGAGTCACTTCTCTCATATCGTAGCGCTTTTTTAACGTTATTGGCGCCAAATCTTGGAAGAGAGAAATGTGGCAATTGTTCCACTGTACGGTCTTCAGTTGTCTCGCTTCTCTAAGAATTCTGTCCTTTAAAGGGAAGCTGGTAAAGCAGAGGACTATGTCTTGCGGTTGTTGATCCCTCCGAGGCCCCAAGGCCCGATGGGCACGTTCAAAGCCGATTTCAGGAGGTATGGCCATGCTGCCCGACTGACCTTCTGCTCCCTTGCTGAGGATGTGGGTGCAAATTTGGGCGGCTACCTGACGCACATCGGCATACTCGGCAGTTTCTGGAACCCCCCGAATCCGCATATTGTTCCGTCTACCACGATTATCCAAGTCCTCAATCTTATCGTAGAGAGCCTGTAAGTCCACGGAGGTTTTTTCTTGCCTGGTAAGCAAATTATTAATGGCATCGCCGTGACAGTCGATACGGGTTTCCGTCTCGTCGACCCGATTCCCCAGGGCAGCCAAATCCTCTTTAAGGTCCGCCACCGACGCCATGATATCCTGCTGGTACTGCTTCATATCAGCCCGTAATTCCAGGAACCAACATCGGGCTTCCTCTCTAGAGAGTGCGGTGGTGGCAGGGTCCGGCACTTTATCCGTGGGGTCTTTCAGTCCGCCCGCCGGCTCCCCTATGCAATTCTGATCCGCAGCCTCACTCTCGGCGCCATCTTGGCCTGGATCAGGGGAGAGTTTCCCATACGAATACTGCTTGAGATCCGTCGTTTTTCTCTTGCTAGACATTGCGAAAGAGAGTATAGCCTAGCAATTATGCCAAGTGGTTCTTTTCGCCAAAAAATCTTAGTAATTAAAGCTTATTTCGAGGGTAGGCAGGCCCGGAGGGGACGGAGCGGAGCCAGTGCACGTCCTCTCACATCGGATGCGAACATCGCCCCTGCTTCACTTTTTTGAAGGAGTTAATAAACATGTGGATAAAGGTGAACCGGTAGATGTAGTGTACTTGGATTTTCAGAAGGCATTTGACAAAGTTCCTCATGAGAGGCTTCAAGGAAAAGTAAAAAGTCATGGGATAGGTGGCGATGTCCTTTCGTGGATTGCAAACTGGCTAAAAGACAGGAAACAGAGAGTAGGATTAAATGGACAATTTTCTCAGTGGAAGGGAGTGGGCAGTGAAGTGCCTCAGGGATCTGTATTGGGACCCTTACTTTTCAATATATTCATAAATGATCTGGAAAGAAATACGACGAGTGAGGTAATCAAATTTGCAGATGACACAAAATTGTTCACAGTAGTTAAATCACAAGCAGATTGTGATAAATTGCAGGAAGACCTTGTGAGGCTGGAAAATTGGGCATCGAAATGGCAGATGAAATTTAATGTGGACAAGTGCAAGGTGATGCATATAGGGAAAAATAACCCATGCTATAATTACACAATGTTAGGTTCCATATTAGGTACTACTACCCAAGAAAGAGATCTAGGCGTCATAGTGGATAACACATTGAAATCGTCGGTTCAGTGTGCTGCGGCAGTCAAAAAAGCAAACAGAATGTTGGGAATTATTAGAAAGGGAATGGTGAATAAAACGGAAAATGTCATAATGCCTCTGTATCGCTCCATGGTGAGACCGCACCTTGAATATTGTGTACAATTCTGGTCGCCGCATCTCAAAAAAGATATAATTGCAATGGAGAAGGTACAGAGAAGGGCAACCAAAATGATAAAGGGAATGGAACAGCTCCCGTATGAGGAAAGACTAAAGAGGTTAGGACTTTTCAGCTTGGAGAAGAGACGGCTGAGGGGGATATGATAGAGGTGTTTAAAATCATGAGAGGTCTAGAACGGGTAAATGTGAATCTTACTCTTTCAGATAATAGAAGGACTAGGGGGCACTCCATGAAGTTAGCATGTGGCACATTTAAAACTAATCGGAGAAAATTCTTTTTCACTCAACGCATAATTAAACTCTGGAATTTGTTGCCAGAGGATGTGGTTAGTGCAGTTAGTATAGCTGTGTTTAAAGAAGGATTGGATAAGTTCTTGGAGGAGAAGTCCATTACCTGCTATTAATTAAGTTGACTTATATAATAACCACCGCCATTATTAGCAATGGTAACATGGAATAGACTTAGTGTTTGGATAATTGCCAGGTTCTTGTGGCCTGGTTTGGCCACTGTTGGAAACAGGATGCTGGGCTTGATGGACCCTTGGTCTGACCCAGTATGGCATGCTTTTATGTTCTTATGTTCTTAGATTCAGAACATAAAGTAAGGTGCACAAATTCGTGAGCTTTGACTTATAAGGGGATGAGAGTGCTGGCGCCAGGGAGGGAGGAAGGGAAAGAATGCTGGGGTCATCCCTGGAGGGGAGAAGAAGTGGTGGTGGAGAGAGAGAGTCTGAATCAGCAGGGAGGGAGGAGAAGAAAGAAAGTTGATGGGATGAGGGTGAAAGGGGGTAGACTGAGGAGTAATCTAAGAAACTATTTCTTTACAGAGAGGGTGGTGGATGCATGGAAAAGCCTCCCATTGGAGGTGGTAGAGACAAGAACAGTAATTGAATTCAAGAAAGCAAGGGAATGGCAGGGATTGCAAAACTGAGCAGTAGGTGTGGATGGACAGATGGACAGACTAGATAAGACTGTCACATTTCTATGATATGCATTATTCCTTCCTCTTACCTCCTCCCACTCTTACCAGTATTCAACAGCAATTTCAGAAGGATCACAACTCAGAAGTTCCCAGGTATGCTTATTACACAGAAATTCACATGGCGAATGTTGTCATAACCATGCACACATTTCTATACCAAAGAAGGGAATTAGGGCATCCTGAAATATTCACTCATTACCTTGTTTTAGCAAGTTCATTTTATAACAGCTTTTGCTAAATACAAGACTTGGAATCCAATTACGTTGTCAGTGTTAACTGCTAGGTGTCGGGCATTTAAACTAAAACATAAACAAGGCTTGATACTTACCTTTCTGTCTGTTGCAGCAAAAAGGAGGAATGAGAAGAACCGTTGCATGAATTATGCCGAGATAGATGCCAGGCATGGGAACACCAGAACTTGTAAAGGGAACTCAACGGGAGAAGAGGAGGACCGGGAACTGGGAAAAATAATTGAAGAACTGCTAGAGAGTATGAAGAGAGACGAAAGCACCGAGATATACCAAAGGCTAAAACTGCCCAAGTTAAAAATAACTCCAAAAATGCAACGATTGATTGACAAAGGTAACGAGGCTATCAACTTTATAAAACGCAACACAAGAACCTGTTGTGACATCACTGAAATTAATCGCCTGCAGTACTGTGCGGCCCACGTTATTAGCAGAAGAATGAAGAAAAGACCAGGAGCACAGAGGATATCCGGGAAATCAAAACAGAGAATATCTAGGAAATCAACTTCTCATCCTTGCACTTGGCGGACACTTGGACAAATCAAGGAAATGCAAACGGAGGTGAACAATATAGAAAAATACATTTGTAGAATTACAACAGCTGACAACCCAGAAATAATTAAAATCATGACTGTTTACATAGCCCCACAGGAAGTCCTGCAATGCATCCAAATTAACAACATTATGAATATGAAAGCAGAAAGGCAAAAGCTACAAGGAGATGAAGAGAAGCAAGTAAATAAAATGTTTTGGAAGAATTCAAAGCAATTTTACCGTGAACTGAAACAGGGTAGAAGTCTAATCACAAAGCCACCAAGCAAAGCCAACACTGAAAAGTTCTGGAGAAACCTATATGAACATCCTACAGAACATAACCAGGAGGCAAAATGGATACCCAGTATACAAGAGAACATAAACAAATCAAATATCAAAATTATGGAATGGCCAGAAGTGACAGCAAAAGAGATAGAAGCTAAATTATATAAAGCAGAAAACTGGAATAGTCCTGGTCCCGATGCAGTGCCCAACTTCTGGCTTAAACATCTAACATCTCTCCACTCAGATCTGGCAAACTGCAAAAATAAATTGCTCAAAGAGCCAAAACTAACCCCACAATGGCTAACAACTGGGAAAACTTTCCTCTTCTCTAAGGGAGACCCAACTACCGAGCCTGAGAACTACCGACCAATAACCTGCTTGCCCACAGTCTACAAGCTGTTCTCTAGAATAGATGCAGATAGAATATACGATCATATCGAGTCCAATAACGTCTTGGCAACAGAACAGAGAGGCAACAAGAGAGGATCATATGGCATCAAAGATCAACTGCTGCTGAATAGAGCCATCATGGACAGCTGTAAGAAAGGGGAAGATCTTAGTATAGCCTGGGTCGACTTTAAGAAAGCATTTGATAGCATCCCACATTCTTGGATTCTTAAATGCCTTGAAATGTACAAAATAAACGCAGCCTTCATAGAATATATTAAACATATCATGACATTGTGGCAGACTACACTCTGTTTGAATTACAAAGATGGTCAACATGTCATTCCTAACATCAAAATCCAGCAAGGAATCTTTCAGGGAGATTCCCTGTCACCACTTTTGTTCTGCCTGGCACTGAATCCGCTGAGTACCCTCATTAAATCTTTGGGCTACGGATTCAGCCTTAATCCCACAAGCAAGGATGATTTGCAGATAACATCTCATTTACTGTATATGGATGACTTGAAGCTCTATAGCTCCTCTAGGAGTCATCTAAGTGAGCAGCTTCAAATAGTGAAAACTTTCTCTGAAGACATCAAGATGAAGCTTTGCCTAGAGAAATGTGCCAAAGCAAATTTTATCAAAGGAAAATTAGACAATGCTGAGCACAGGAATCTCAATGAGGTACCTGACATACAGGACCTTGACCAAGAAGCTATATACAAATACCTTGGCATGGATGAAGGTGCAACAATCCAAATCAATACGATTAGAGAAAAGCTCAGCAAAGAGTACTACAGAAGGCTGAAAAAAATCCTGGACACTAAGTTAACAATATCAAATATGATAAAAGCCATTAATCAGGTAGCAATTCCTATATTGACTGAAAGCTTTGGCGTCATACTTTGGCCGGAAGAAGATGTAAATGAATTGGACAGAAGAACAAGAAAGCTCCTCCATGAATATAAGATTATTTTTAAGGATCAGTGTATGCCAAAGTTGTACCTTCCACCACGCAAAGGAGGTCTGGGCCTCATAGAAATAGACTGTGCATACAGGTCTGCCATTGTAGACCTGCAGGCATACTTATTATCATCGGCAGACCCAACTGTTCAGAAGGTGTTACAGTATGAAAAAAGACAACCCAAACAAATGTCCATCATTGAACTTGGGAAAGCCTTCCGGGAAAGTGTAGGCATGAATGGCTTCCCACCAAAACATGTAGGAAAAGGAGCAATAGAATTTGCACAACAACAAAAGAGACTCTTTAAAAGGCAGTACCAAGACAAAGGAATCTATTGGAATAAACCAATAGTTGGATGACATTTGGCAGTGCAAAATCATGACCGCAGATTAGAACCGTGAAACCTGAAGGCCGTAGCTTCATATCCCTCCCTATCCAAACATACCAAGTACGAATGTTCACTTAGAGACACCTCAGTCTAACTATCTCAAAAGGGCAATTAGACTTTTGCTTATGTAATCCCTGCTTGGACACATAAAATATAAAGAGTCCTGATGCTAGGTTTTTGTGGTCCTAGCTCCAGCTCTGTGGGTACAGAAAACAATGGTTGGGTAAGATGTTGGATTAGACCTGGCTCAGAAGGTAATGGAGCTTATTATTCTGCAGGACAGAAAAACTCTTTTCTCCCCTCTGTGATCATTTAACTGCCTTCCCTAAAGCGGAACTTCACCACCCCTAGCAGACCTTCTTTAGAACGCCTCTTCTCTGTCAAACTCACACCCTAGGATCCACAAAGGTATATATCTCAGATTGAATGTCGGTATATAAAAAATAATAATAAATAAGTAGATATAGAGAAGAGGTGGCCAAATTTCACACACCAAGAGCAATCAAAAAATGAAGGTTTGTGGGGAGGGAGTCCTCCATCCAACAGTATCTTGCTCTCCCGGTCTTTCTATCCTGTCCCTATCAGACTTTCTCTCAATTCCATTCCTGTTCCCAGCAGTCTTTGTCAATCACCCAACCCTATCCCCATCAGTCTCTTTCTCAATCCCGTCCTGTTCCCACAGTCTCCCTTTCAATTCCCCACAAATTTCTCTCATTCTGCCACCCTTTCCCCCAACTCTCTCTCAATCCCATCTCTCTCCACCCAGTCTCTCAAATTCCTATCCTTTCCTCATCAGTCTTTTTCAATTTCTTCACCAGTCCCCACCAGTCTCTCCATTCCCCTACCCTGTCCCTACCAGTCTACTCTCAGTTCCTTCTAGTCCCCCAATCTCTCAGTCCTCCCACCAGACTCAATTCTCCCAACCTGTCCCCACCAGTCTCTCTCAATCCTCTCACTTTGTTCCCACCAGAATCTTTCTCAATCCTCCCATCCTTTCCCCACTGCCTTTGACCAGCATCTCCTTCTTTATCTCCCCCATGCTCCGCCCAGTGTTTGTCTCTCTCTTGGCCTTGTCTTTCTCCCAGTCTACCATTCTGTCTCCACTAGTCTCTTTCTCAGCAACCCCAGCATAACATTCTCCAACCTTCACAAGAACAAGGAGAGCTTGCTGGCCCTATTATTAACATCTCCTGTCCTATGCCTTCTGCCTCTTTGCCCTCCCCCTCTTTCTTAACCCTTTGCCCAGCACCAGTATCTCCTCTGCCCCCACCCCTCGTACTTTCTCTCTCTCCCTCTGATCCGTCCCCTCCAGTGCCTTCTCTGGCTCTCTAGTATACGCCCTCCCCCATCACCCCTTCTGGCTCTCACACACCCCGTCTCCCCCAACATTCACACCTTTTCAAGTCATTCTTCCAGAAGCATTCACCTCTCTTACACTGCCCCCATATATGTGTGTCTTTCTTAAACCCTTCCCCCTCCCAATCAACATATCTGGCTCTCTCACCCCTCCACTCCCATCACACTTCTGGCTTCCATTTTCCATTTCCTTGTCCCATCATCTCTTCTGGTTCCACTATAGTCACAACTCTTTATTCTCCTGCTGCTTTTCTCCCTTCTCCTTTCATCTGGGGATATCAATCCCAATCCGGGCCCACCAGGACAGCTTTCACTCCATCTGTGCATATCAAACGGTACCCCCTCTATTCTTATCCCTATTCCCCTCCTCCCTCCCTTTCTCATGTTACTTGTGGAATGCCCATTGTATTTCCAAAAGGTTTTTTTACATTCATGACCTCTTATTTCTCATACTCTTCATCTTCTCACCTTGTCTGAGACTTGGCTTTCCTGTAAGGAATGTGGACCCTTGTGCGGTGGTGCAGTTGACACAGGCAGATGGGCAAGCCCCTATGGCCCACACCGACTGCTGGTGGACGTACCCTGGACGGGACTGACTGGAGTTTCACCTGTACCAACCATTGTCCTGCAGGTTGAGCCCTTGGTTTGGACAGCCGGCAGGTCTTAGGTGGGTCCCTGGGGTAACGGCAGGAGAAAAAGTCCACGTTCAGGCAAGAGTAGGGGCAGGCAGCAGAATCCAATAGACGAGCTAAGGTCGGGGCAGGCAGCAGACAGGTGAAGGTCACGTCCAAAGCAAGGGGTCCAGTCCAGAACGCAATCAGGAGAGTCTTGAGGACAAGCCGAGAAAAAAGCGGGAAATCAAGCCAGGGGAAACAGGGCAAGACAAGGAAAGGCAAGAACCAGAACCAGGTGGGGAAAAAGACCAGGACACAGAACTACAACAGGAGCAGGAACACAAGAAGACAAAGAACCAAGGATGCAGCAAATAATGCAGAAGAAGCAACATGCAGCTGGGGCAAGTGACATCATTCAAGGTGGCTGTCATGGCTTTTCCCGCAAAGGCGCGTATATTATGCATGTTGGTGCCTAGGGTGTCCATTAGGAAAACAAAAAAGAATAGATGCCTTGATCTTTTTCCAATATTTATTATAGCAGAGACGTGTTCATGAAATGCTCGACTCAGGCCGAGTTTCGCAGCTTAAGAGCCGCTGCCTCAGGGGCTTGAACACTTCAAATTCAAAGATGAAACTCAGCAATCTTAGTTTCATCCAATGAGCAACAATTGTTTGACCAACTTCCTGGGTAGCAGAATCTAGACCTTGTGTGCTATGCTACCCAGGAAGTTGGTCAAACAATTGTTGCTCATTGGATGAAACTAAGATTGCTGAGTTTCATCTTTGAATTTGAAGTGTTCAAGCCCCTGAGGCAGCGGCTCTTAAGCTGCGAAACTCGGCCTGAGTCGGGCATTTCATGAACACGTCTCTGCTATAATAAATATTGGAAAAAGATCGAGGCATCTATTCTTTTTTGTTTTCCTGACGGCTATCATAGATCGCCTACCTCTTTGTTTTCTAGGGTGTCCATTGCCTAGTCCTTGGTGTATGCGCGCATAATGGCGGTGTTCTGCCGATAGGAAGGAGCCACACGCCGGTAGGTCGGATGGCTGGGAGGGAGCAGCTGGGGGCTGCAGTTCCTAACATTTCCACTGAAGATTCTGCTGTTGTCATGAAGGTTATCTTTTCTCCCATACACCTTGAACAGTAGGCTGCGGCAGTGGTGTTGAACTGCTGCTGTCCCTCTCTTGTAGATTTCAAACCCTTCTTCCACCGTAGTACCCACTCCTTTTCTTCCTTTCAGGCTCACTCCATCCACCTATTCAGTCCCCCGCCTCTCTGGGAGCTGTCATTTAGCGACCCCCAGGGGCCGGCACATCCCAATAGGCGAACTAGGCGGTCGCCTAGGGCGCCAGCCTTTAGGGGGCAGCAAAGGGCAGTTGTGGAGCCCATTCCACTCACGGCCGAGAGGAGCAGAGTCTCGGTGGGCCACTAGCAGCGCCTCTGCTTGTGTGTGTGAGTGAGAGGGATTGTGTGTATACGAGAGAGCAATGGTGTTAGTGAGAGGGAGGGAGGCTGTGTAAGGGAGAGTGTGAATTGTACAAGGAACCTAAGTGTGTGTAAGAGAGGGGGCCTATCTGAGTGAATGAAGTCGGAGCCAGGACCTGGACCAGGACCCTGATAAATCCCCCACCTCCTTTTTCACCGGCTTTCCTTTTTCCTTGAACAGTCTTCTTCTTCTTCTCTTATTCTTGGGGACTTTTAACATTCAAGCTGATAATCCCTCTGATTCTTATGGCCTCAACACTCTTTGCCTTATCTTCCTATTCTGATTTCCAAACCCGCTCTTCTACTCTACTTCACCAGCCTGGCCCACTGCCTTGACCTAGTCCTTTCTTCCAATTGCTGTCTTTCAGACTTCTCCATTTCAGTTCTTCCCCTCTCAGACCATCATCTGATAACTTTCACACCAAACCACCCTCCCCCACGGCCTGGTCCAGTCACCATCAACACTTTCGGGAATCTCCAACCTATCGACCCTTGTATTCTCTTGTAATCCCTGCTTCAGGGTTGTAGCCACGAAGGTGCAAGGGTCACATTGGGTCCGGGGCTAAGTCCTCCCACAGAGTTGATGGGTTTAGGGTGCTATCACTGCGCCCGCCCCCCCCCCCCCCCTTCAATAAGGTCAGATGATAGGGAGCAGAAGGTCTGAGGCGCAGCCCAGGGGTAAATTCTATGACAAACAAATTAGAAAATTCTGAAGCACGTTAGAAAACATTTATATCCTTTACATTACATTATAAAATGGAGCAATTTTCCAACCTTGCTTGTGCCTGTATGTTTTTGGTTTGGTTTTTTTTACCGGGTGAGGAAGCGTCAACAGAAGGAGAGAGATCTCAAGGATAGGGAGAGAATAAGGATAGGATTAGAGCACCCAGGGATGGGAAGAGAAGGAAGGAGGGACCAGGAATGGGGTGAAGAGATGGTGAAAGGGCTAAAGGATAAGGGGGGGATGAGTGTGGGAAGGAAAAAGGATTGGGGGCGGAAGGAGTGGGAGAAAGGACTGGGGTTGGCAGGAACGGTAAATGGGGAAAATTGACGAAGGGGAAGATCAGCAATTTGGGACGGGGGAAGAGGGAGAGGGAGGGATGTTCTGGGATGTAGGAGGGGCCGAGATCCAAGGTCAGGGGAGTGGGGATCTGAATTTCATTCAGGGGGAGGGGGGGGGGAGAGGCAGGTGTCCTTAGTGTGCTGTCCCTTATCCTCCTCTCTAACCTCCTACTCGATCTGGCATACATGCACACAGCCAGTACCAGTCCCATCTTTCTCTCACACACACTCGCCACCGTTACCTCATTCACCTGTTCCCTTCTCTCTCTCACACTCGGACACATCCCCCATCATCTCTTCTCACCCCCCCCCCCCAAATAATCCCTACTCGGCCCCTTCTAACCTCCCCAAACGGATCCTCCTTTGCTCTGTCTGCTGCAGATTCATTCCCTCCCGTCCTGTTCCCTGCGTGCTGCCTGGAAAGGAAGAGGCTGGAGCAGGAAGCAGAAGGTTCTTTGAGACTGGGCACAGATGGAAGGCGGTAAAGCTTCAGCCAGTCCTGCTGGCCCCCCCCCCCCCCCCCGGCGTTTGCGGTCAGAAGCGTGAGAGCTAGTGTTGCCCTATTGACAAATCCAAGCCTGGCCACAAGAAGAGATACTCGCTCTCTCAGCCCTATGGTAAGGCTGAGTCTCCGAATCTCCCGTGCCACACGGGCCCAAGTCTTTTTGTGAACTCAAATGAGCCCTCCCAGGGAGGAGTGGTGCGCGCCTCACTACACTGACAGCGCAGGTAGGTGCAGGGTCTCTTGAGACATCTGACACCTGCTGCTGGTAAACAGAGCTGGAGAGTTATAAGGGCAAGCACTGCTAGTAAGGGGCTGATTTTGGCTCCCCCCTTACACATAATTCTTGCTAATATTCTCTATGCTGGAAAGCAGAAAAAAAATTCCCCAGTAAATTTTGTGCAAGCAAAACCCTCATGCATCAAAAGTGCTGGCAGGCTTTTGCTCAGTTCTTAAATTTTGTACTTTTGGTGGGGCCAATGCACCCGTGTTTTCCTTGCACGCATTTTTTTTCCCATGGAATTTTCTCTTCCCTTAATGGAAAACGCAGGAAACCAAATCCTTTGGCAAATGATTCAGTGTTTCAGAACGCCACAAACTAATACAAATTGCCCAGCAGGCTCTTTGTACTTTTCTTTTTCCTGAAACTTAAGCCTGGCTCTTAAACCCTTGATAAAACTGTTACTGTTGGTCCCGCTACTGAGCCTGTGAGGTTCATTGGGTTATGCATGACCTAGGAACCAGTAGTTCTCGTTCGGTATTTGTAGAGACAAATGTTGCCAGTGAGATCTACGAGCTCTTATTAATAGGTTATTCCATTCCGTTTAGCTTCTTGTAACACGCTAGTAAACGATAGGCCCTGGGATACTGATTCCAGTGAAAAGGAATTTATAATGTGCTTTTAGTATTAAGTTCAGAAGTCACAGATGAGCAGAAAGTTATATAGTTATATAGTTGGTGGATGATAAGATATTTCACCAAACCCTGGGGGAAGGAGGAGAATGGTTCACCGTATTTTAGCTGATGAGCACAGTTTTAATTATAATTAAGTTAGATGCTTATTCTTAATGATTGCACCTTAGGATTTATGAATTTTTATGTATTGTTTTTATGCACTGAATTTTATGTATTGCATTGGATGTATTTTTTTTTTTTTGTAAGCCACTTTGATTTTATGTTGGAAATATGGTTAAAAAAACGAAAATAAAATTACTGAACTGCAGTATCTGAGGCAGCCTGGTTTTACCAGAAGCAGATCACATCAAATGAATTTGATTTATTTCTTTGGGAGACTACATAATTAGATCAAGGGTGTGCACTGATATGGTTTATCGGCTTTCAGCAAAACATTTGCAATTCTCCTACATGGAAGGCTCATTAATAAACTGAGCAGTCTGGTTGATTCCAAGGTGATAGACTGGATTAGAAATTATTTGAGTGATAAACAAGAGGGCAGTGGTAAATAAAATGTCCTCTGAGGCGGGAAAGATGATTAGTGAAGTGCCTCAGGGATTAGTCCAGGGTCTGATTTTGTTCAATATCTTTGTAAAAGATAAGGAGGTCCACGCCTTAAGATACCTTGGAGGAGCAAGGCAGGAAGCAGCACCAAAGCCGGTCCGGGGACGCCGGAGAAGACGGCAAACTGACGCCGCAGCAGCCAGTAGTCCGAGGTGAGCGGGAGGAGCCGCAAGAAGAGTAAGGTAGGCGGGGCGAAGCCATCGAAGACCGACGGTCGCAACACTGCCACCAGGAGAAGGAGTTCCGGAGGGGAAAGATGACTCAGATTCGATCCTGGAGGTTCTGCCTGGCTGGGTGCCACTGTGACCTCAGGGTCTATTGGGCTTTGTGCAAGTACAATTGTGCCAAGGGAGTGACATAAATAGTTGTGTCCATATGACCCAACAACCTCAACATGTGCCAGGCTGATGTCTGCTGGCTCTGCTGAATCTCTGCCGTGATGGTCATCAGGATGATAGCCCTTTGATGAGGCAGGAAGGCCTTGGCCTGAGCCGTGTCTAGCAGGGCTCCTATGAAATCCAATTGAGATTGGCTGAGATGGGACTCCAGTACCCGGATGGTCAAGCGCATGGACTTGATGACCCCTGCCTAAAAGGGGCTCTTGACCAGCCAATCATCCAAATAAGGGAAAACATGCACCCCAGCCTGCGGAGGTGTGCTACCACCACGTTCAGGCATAGGCATTTTATAAAGATGAGGAACCAGAGATTCGCCTCACTCACTGGCTAATTTTTCCAATTCTCTCCCAAATAATAGCGAGCCTTTAAAGGGCAATTTGGTAAGGTTTGCCTTGGAGGTCACATCACGAATGGACTATCTTTAATTCGCCTTTTTGAAAATGAAGCAATCCCCAGTAGGGAGATGCACGTCCACCATCTGCTGGCAATAGAGAATACTGGCAGGCTGATGTCACTGCAGGGGTATATATATACTGTGATGTCAGTTTGCTGTGTCTCCATCTGCTGGTAGAGGTGCATAACCCACTTGTTCTGGATTCATCTGACTGGACGCTAAGAAAAAGAGTGATGATAGATCTTGCATTGTGAAATTTGGGCTGCTATATTAATTGCTTTCTTGAGAATAGTATTCCAGATCTTAGTTTGCTGAGTGGGAGCAACAATATCAAAATCAACTGGGAAAGAATCTAGTTTTGCAGCAAGCAATTCAGGATCTATATTTCTGGGATCTCTAAATTGAAATAATTTATGTATTGATGCTAATGTATGTTAATTTAGAAAAAGATGAAATATAATTAGAAAGTGATCTGTCCAGGGAAATGTAAAACATGAAATGGAGTTAGTAATTAAGCCACCTGGCAATCGTTGCTTTGGAGGCCTTGGTATCCTTCTTTGCACCGCTCCATAACACAAAAAGATGATCAGACCTTCTGAACTCATTAGTAACCTTGAGATAGCGAAGCAAGGTTCTACGGACATCCAACAGTTTAAGCTCCCTAGCATGCTGCGTAGAAGCATCCAAGTCTGCAAAAGCCGGAAGCTCGATAGTCTGATTAACTTTAAACAATTGAAAAAGGAACAGAAACAGTGAGATTCCCTCCTAAGCTGAAAGGAGCTGTCCAGCGCAAATCAGCTTGTTTGTTAACAAGGAGGGAGTCCCCTGCAAGAAAAAAGTAGAAGGGCTATAAGCCACACGGCCGGCCTCGTGAGGGGAGGGATCTGGACCACCAGATGTACACCCCATGACACCAAATTGGACCTTAACTGGTCCACCTCAACCGAACAAGACAGGTTCCTTTAAAAGGAACCCGGTCCCTGGGAGGAAGGCTCCCTCAAAAAGAGAAAAAAATCTAAAGCAAGGGTAAAGAAAAAAGAACTGCAGGTTTATGCACCCGCTATCTGCTGGAGACAGAGAAATACTGAGCTACTGCAGGTGGCACCAGGGTTTTCAAGCAGTGTCAGCGAGGCTTTTCTCTGTCTCCATCTGCTGGCAGGGATGAATAAACCCAGGAGTTCTGGACTGATCCGGGTACATACAGGGAGGCATATTTCTTCAATATATTCCACTTGATTCTATATAACTATACTGCCACCTTTGTTGGCTGGTTTACTGACCACTGAACAATCTTTCTTTAAGGATTTCAAAGCACTGTTTCTGGCAAAGAAAGATTGTCCAAAGATTTTCTGAAATCAGACTCTAATTTGGCTATATTTTTCAATTCCGAGAAAATGTTAGATGCACCTATTGTGACACATCTATTTAAAAGAAATCTCAACCAATCGAAAGCTCTATTAACCAAATGATTCAATCTGAAAAAAAAACCAAAAGCAAGAAAATGGTGGTTAAGTAATAAAATCAGACCCTTTAATCATGGAATTTAAACCCAAAGGTGCCAAGTTCTTTAAATGAAAAATCCACTTTTATCCATGCAGTGTTTTCTGTGCATGTGTCAGCATTTTTTCAAAGTTGCATCTGAGAGCACCTGCTCCATACTTCAGCTTCAGATATGTTTTTTATTACACAGGGCTTGTACAGCAAGTTAGTAGATTTTATATGTTGCTGAGTATGCCAATGGAATATTTCTTATAAAAATGTTTTGTTTTAGATTTTGTCCTGAAGCAGCCTAGTGTGAAGCACATCAGAAGCTGCAGTTTGAATTACCACATTTCTTTTACTTATATATCTAAAAATGTGATTTTTTAAAAATTACTATACAAATAAGAGTATTGGAGATTTTTCTAAACTACAATTGCAGTATGTAAATACCTTTTGAGCTGTTCAAGCAGGAGATTGCTGTCTTCTTCTTTTCCTCCTCTTTTTGTATTTAAGCACTACTTTACATTTATATGGTAATGTTTTTGTCTTGTGCTTTGCAGTACCTCACCAGCCTGATTTTTGCTTTTGATTTACTTCACAAAGATGCAATACAGTGCGCTCAGCTGAGCACACTGTTAACCCGCACTCGGAAGCGGGATAAATAGGCTCTAATCCACCCCCTAATGCAATAGGGGGATTAGCGCCTATTTAACCTGCTTTTAACGCGGAGTGAATGAGATAGCACTCATCACATGCAAATGCATGTGAATGAGCCTATTACTCATGCAAAAAGATAAATGTGCATCTCAGACACACATTTATCGCTCAGATATTAATGCCTGCCTGGAGTAGGCGTTAATAGCTGGACGCATTGAAAAGAAGTACAGAAAAGCAGAAAAAAATGCTTTTCTGTACTTCTTTTTTAAAGTAAAAAAAAAAAACAAAACAAAAACTCAGCACACCGCCGAGTTATGAAGACCGACGCTGGTAAACTTGGCCTCGGTTTTCATAAAACCGGCTGTCTGCCAGTAATAAAAATGGCCGCCGATAAACTCAGGGGCCACTTTCATTACTGGCAGACAGGCAGCGCGATCCCCTAATTTAAATATTGCAATGCGCCTCCCCTTTGGGGCACCATGCGTGCGTTCAGAGAGCGGGAGCTGACTGTTCAGTGCCTGCTTTCTATGCGCCTTTATTGCATCGGCCCCAAAGTGCCTGGTAATGGATGCATTTCACTGTTACTGAAATGACCAAATAATTGGAATTATTTTCCTATGGTGAATAGTAAAGAGAAACATTATTACAATATCACCTATATTTATTTTTTAATTTTTTTAATTTTTATATACCGAAGTTCTTGTGAGAATTACAAATCAATCCGGTTTACATAAAACTATGAACTGCCCAACAGAGAGAGGGGCTTTACATAGAACCTTAGAACAGATGGAACAATATAACCGGGTGACAATTTAACACAGTAATAGATATAATATATACAATTTAACTATTTAACGTTGAAATAATGACATATTATAGCTACAATATAAATACAATAAAAATATGAATAAGATGAACTTTTGGACTCAAAGATTGCTTGAACAGTTGCAGAGTCCTGATAGTAAGACTTGGTGAGGTATATCAGTAATTTAGTAATCTTAATTTACTAAATAATTTAGTAAATCAGTAATCTTACCTGATAGTAAGACTTGGTGAGGTATATCAGTGATTACCTTCAGCCAATGTGGTATGCATTTCTTTTAATTGATAAATTCAGGTAAATCCTACAGTACCTAAATGTAATCAGTTTTGAAGGGTCACGAAAGGCGGAATAGAAAATATTTTTGCAATCTGTCACAGATTACACATTCATCAGGTACTGTGATTATGTCTAAAAAACATATTCAAAAAGTATTATATATGTTTGTTTGTGTGTGTGTATGCATATATACTGTATATACACAAACAACGTTTAATATTGAAAAGCATAGGGATCGGTATTGAAAGTGGTTTTGTGCAGTTAAGTCCCAGGGGAGCCTGTGGTAACTTTTCTGTCTGGGCGCCACCTGCACCGAGTGGCGGTGGCAAGCAAGGCAAGGGGGTTAACCTCCTGTCTGCTCGTAAGAGAGAATAATCCTCCTGCCTATGTTTTCTAACCGCTCCCCCCCCCCGAGGCATTTTCCCACAGTAAGAGAAAGTGCTGGGCAGCATTGTGACGGGCGAGACGAAAGCCCGACTTCGGAGCTCCTCTCGCGCTGCCGAAGAAGCCACGCGCGGACTTCAAACCGGAAGCGACCGTTGGGAGTCGGAATTTTCGCAGGGAAACCCGAGCAATCCCAGAATGCCCAGCGCGGAGAGCTCTACCCCCAACCCCGAGCCAGAGCTGGAGCGCAGCCCCTGCCGGCCCGGAGCCGCGCGTGGCAGCCGTGGCTGGGGATAAGTGGCAGCTCTTTGCCAGTCCGAAGATGGCCGCGAGGCGTCCTGCGACGGGAAAATACCTGCACCAATACCGGACAAATGATGACAGACCCCCCCCCCCCCCCCCAAGGGGAGCTGAATGAGCACACGTTTGAAGCTTGTGAGCAGTAGCACTAACAGTCACCCAGGGGTTTCCTTTCTAAGCTTTCTGTTTCTCTGCCTGGATCTCTCCTCTTCCTTTCTCCCTCCCTCCTAACCCGGTAACATTCCCTGCAAGCACCGGCCATTGAGAGAGCAGCGGAACCTGAAGCCTTCATCCCAGGAAAGAAAGAGAGAGAAGGGAGCGCGTTCCTCCTGATCTGCCACCTTCCAGCTGAGAGAGCAGATCCCCCTGCAGCTCCTTCCCCAGATAAAGCAGGAAGGAGAATGGCGGAGGCAGCGCCTGCACAGGTACAGCAGCTTGCACTACAGGGAATGAATGTTATTCCTGGGGGAGAGGAGAGCGAGCGAGCTGAGATTGCAATATTTAGAATAGAGATGGGATTGTTATCTAGGACATTGGTGTGAATGAACCTACAGGGCAGTGCTGGCTGTTGCTAATTTCTGAATTTTATTATTTATTATTGAACAATGTAGGGTAGGTACATGTCCTCAATTCAAGCCAGGTTTAGTGGCCCCAAAAGAAGCCTAGATTTGTTTTTTTTTATTTTTGGTGCCTCTGCCAGGGGTCATCAGAGAAAAGTTGAAACATTCAAAAGGGGGCAGGGCAGCCTGTGCTGGCCCCACTCCAAAACCAGGCTTGAAATAGAACTGCCTGGAAATTATCATCTTAAATGCTGCACTGAGCTTCATGCCCTGGAGGCATCTTTAAAGGAGGGATCACCAGAACATCATGATAGTTCAGCCATTGGCTATGCATCCCGTCCAGCTTTATCTTAGGTATAGAGGTCGCTAATAGATCAGATCGGGCCTAGGGTAACCCATATATCCCCACCCAATTTGATCCAATTCAGTGCAGTACTTAAGGTTACCAACCGGCCCACAGACCAGAAGACTGGCCCATTATGGGGACTCCCATTTTGGTTGCTACTTCTGGGGTTTGCACATCCGGAAGTGGAAGGAAGCTATTGCATCTGACCACTCCTGACCAACAGGACCAGTGGCATGAGGAACAGGAAAGACCCAACAGGCCATCCATAGAGCTCATCCTGCTGGCAGCTGGAAGAGCAGGCAAAGAAGAGAAGCGTGGCCTGAGAACATGCATGAATGTATGTGTGTGTGAAAATGACAGAGAGCAAGCATGTGTGTATCCGTATGAAAATGAAAGCAAGTGTGTGTGTGTGAGTGACAGCATGTGTGTGTGAGAGAGCATTCATGTATGAAAAAATGTGTGAGTGACCGAGAGCATGTATGTGTGACAGAGTATGTGAGGGTGACAGAGCAGGTGCATGCATGTGTGATGGAGAGTGTGTGTGAGATAGCATGCATGTGGGTGAGTGACAGAGCATGAGTGTAAGTATATGTCTGTTTATACTTTTTTGGTCTCTTTTATTCAGTATTTGGTAAGGATCTGTCTGTGTTCTGCAAGTGTGAACGAAATACAGTTTCCAGAAACAGTGTAATTTATTTATTAAAATTTTTATACCGGTATTTGGCATAAGCCGTCATATCGGTTTACATCAGTTGTCAATTAACTAAAAAGTAACATCTTACATCAAATAAATAGAATGTACATAAAATACAGTATTGCCATTACATTATTAAATTCTATTACAATTTTATATTAAAACCAAAAACACATCACAAAAAGGACATTATGTTGGCAAATTGCATTACTCATCTCTCATGTTATGCTCTGTTTTCACCTTCACTGAAAGCCTGTTGATAAAGCCATGTTTTAATTTTTTTTTTAATTCTGCCTTGTTTGTTTCTAATCTTAGTTCAGTTGGGAGTTTATCCAGATTTTAGGCCCAGCTAGCGATAAGGCTCTGTCTCTTACAGATGTTAATTTTGCTGAAGCCAGAGATGGGATGAATAAGATATTGCAGTGCTGTCCTTTTAACAAGAAGTAAATAAAGAAAAAAAAAAAATTTTTTTTGCAAATAAAATTTTACTAGCAAAAATAATCCGGCTATACTATTTAACATTGTTAAATCCTTAACTGCACCAGCACAAAATAAAAACCAAAATATTGATAATGACATGTGTAATTAAATTGCATCACACTTTCAAAGCAAGATAGTCAAAATAACTCAATAATTTTTGCATTTACCCTGTCCAAATTATAAAGAACAAACAGTGTATAATTGGTCGTCCTTTGAGAAAACCACGAATGCTGTTATAAAACAGATTATAAATAAACCAAAAATATCAAATTCTCCATTGAACCCCTGTCCTGGGTTAATTTTCAAAGGTTTAGCTGAAATTTGTTCAGAAAACATTTGTAATATTTTGATAAATCAATCCCTGGAATCAGGGGTGTTCCCAGACTGTTTAAAAGTCTGAGGGAAAACTCAGACTCCTCCTCCCCCGGGGGCTCTGGTCACTGACGCTGCTTGCCTGGGGCTGCCTCGCCCTCCGAAGCTGCGGAGGAATATCTTAACCACCCTGAAACTTGTTCCAGAGGCAGAGGAAAGGACGCGCGCGCTCCCCGGCGCGCACTGTTCAAGTGGCTCAGCCCCGCACCCTTCCTCCAGAAAAAGCCAGCAACGTTAGGGACCCGCCGGGCCCCACACCTGGCATTTACTTCCTAGTACCAAAGAAGGAAGGAAGCTTTCAGCCAGGGCTGGACCTAGAGCGAGTAAACAGGGCCTTGGCAGTTCCCCATTTCTGCAAGGAATCACTGGCTACGGTAAAAGCAGGCATAAGGACAGGGGGATTCCTGGCAGCCTTAGATCTCTCGGACGCATATTTTCACGTTCCCCCAGTGTTACGTACGCTTCGAGGCAGCCGGTCCGCATTACCAGTTCAGGGCACTCCCCCTTTGGGCTGGCCACGGCACTAAAAACCTTTACAAAGGTGATGGTAGTAGTGGCGGCCTTCTTAAGGAAGGGGTCAAAGTGCACCCTTACTTGGTCAACTGACTAATAAGAGCAGACTCCCTGCAGGAAGGCCGACAAGCCAAAGAGAGAACTGTTCATGGCCTGGAGAAATTAAGCAGGTTGGTGAACAAGGCAAAGAGAAGTTTCACCTGTCTGAAACGCTGGTACTTTTCAACACCAACAGGCCGAGACAGTACAGTGCGCTCCAACGGAGCGCACTGTTAACCTGCCCTTGGACGCGCGTTTTCCCTTAACCCTTATTCAGTAAGGGGCGGAAAATGCGCGTCCAACCCGCGGCACCTAATAGCGCCCTCAACATGCAAATGCATGTTGAGGGCCCTATTAGGTATGCGCGCGCGATACAGAAAGTAAAATGTGCAGCCAAGCCGCACATTTTACTTTAAGAAATTAGCACCTACCCAAAAGTAGGCGCTAGTTTCCGCCGGCACCGGGAAAGTGCACAGAAAAGCAGTAAAAACTGGAGATATTAAGTCGGAGGTCCCAAAGAGTAAAAAAAGTAAAAAAAAAAAAAAAAGAGAAAACAAAAATGTAAAATGGGCCGGCGGCTGTCGGGCCGAAAACCGGACGCTCAGTTTTGCTGGCGTCCAGTTTCCAAGCCCGTGGCTGTCAGCGGGCTCGAGAACCGGTGCCGGCAAAATTGAGCTTCGGCTGTCAAACCCGCTGACAGCCGCCGCTCCGGGTCAAAAGGAGGCGCTAGGGACGCGCTAGTGTCCCTAGCGCCTCCTTTTGCCCATTTCTACCGCCGGACCTAATTTAAATACAGAATTGCGCGCACAGGCGAGTGGGCATTTGTCTGCTCTCCCGTGGACTTTACTGAATCGGCCTGAATGTTAGGGAGAGTGTGTCTGACAGACAGAAGGATAGAGAACTTGCAGGAGCAAGTGCAGGCCCTGTCACAAGCCCCACTCCCATATGTGTGAAGATATCTGCAGGTCCTGGGCTCCATGGCAGCAATAATCGGGGTAATGCCATTGGCCAGAGCCACATGCGCCCTCTTCAGGCGACCTATTGTACAACTGGTCACCACAAAGTCAGCAGTACAACATGGTGGCTGGACTTGAACAACCTTTCTGGAGGAGCCCCTCTGGAATCCCTGCAGTAGACAATAGTAAGGACAGATTAATAAGAAATTTTTAATGTTGATAAGTGCTTGAAATAATAGTGAAAATATTCTAAAAAGTTTCACTCATAATGGCTAAGGCCTGTTGTAGACTACTAATGCTAAGGCAATAAGAGTGCAACTAGTAGGGTTCAGACTTGCATGCCTACAGCCCACCTTTGTTAACCTTAGGCCCACCCAAAAAATCAGTTCTGGCTACACTACTGGGAGGAGTCCTGTGGCTGCTGGGGGAGCCTATCCAGCTTGGCAGCAGAAGAGGAGGAGGCATGTGGACGCCAGAGAGCCCATCCCACCTAGCAACAGAAAAGGAGGAGGCCCACGGCTGCCAGGGGAGCCCATCCAGTCCTGCGGCAGAGGCAGAGGTGGAGGAGGCCTGTGGCCGACCGGGGGGGGGGGGGGGGGGTCCATCCCACCTGGCGGATTAGGTGGAAGGAGGCCTGTGGCCCAACTGAAGGAGAGAGACTGGAGCCAGAGCCCACCTATGTATGATTGTGTTTGTGTGGAAGAGAAGGGGTGGAATGAGCGTATGTGTGTGTGTGTGTGGAGAGGAGAGGGAAAGGAGCCAGCACGTGTGTTTGTGGAGGAGAGGGAGTGGAGCTAGCACGTGTGTGTGTGTGTGGAGGAGAGGGAGAGGAGCCAGTGTATGTTTGAGCCTGAGAGAGAGAAAGCCAGCCAGTCTGTGACCATGTGTGAGTTTTGAAAGAATGTTTGTGTGTGTCGTGTATTTATGTGAGCATGAGGATGAACGTGTGTGTATATAAGGGAGGAAAAGGTTTGCGCCTCTCCCATCCCCTCCCACTACTCCACAATAATCTCAGGTTGACAAGAAGTCAAATGTTCCCAGGCATGGAGAGTGATTTTTTTTTTTAATCCTTATTGATTTTAATTAATCTGGTATTTGATGTGTATGCTGTTTTGAAATATTGTCTTAGTGTTTGGGTTTACTATTATGATTGATGCTTTATATTTTTTGATTTTATTGTTTGATGATGTTTTCTGAGGAATGGTGATGCTTTTGTTTTTCCATTGGTGCAATACATGCGGAGGCTGACTTGTTGCAGTTTCCAGTTTACTTTATGTGTGTACTTTTCCATTTATGCTTTATGGTCTCTCTTTATTCTGTATTTGGTGAGGGTCTGTCTGTGTTCTGCATGTGTGAATGATGTTAAGTATTCTGCTAATGTGTCGTGTTGTTTCAGTGTAGGGATCTGAAGAAGGTTGCTTTGTTCTGTTCTCCTTATAGGAAGTATATTGGTGCTTTAGGGCCTGATGTAATGTTTGCAGGGTCACCTTTACATAGGGTTGTGAGTGAGTGCTGGCAGTTAATGCTGTTTTGGAATGGGAGGTTTATTATATTGTAATTTAGTTTGCTCATGGCTTTCTGAGGACCAAGCCCGTATCCAACATACATTACAAAAGTCCTAATACCATGTATGTTCCAAGTGTCTTTTTAGGGTTTATGCAGGGTTTTCTGATTGGTACCACAGCAGTGCATGTAAATATAATATACATGCTGTTGTGATATTTTTATTTCAAAAGACTGTTCTTTGAGTGTCCATTTTTATGTAAAATCTTTTATTACACATGCATAATTTGAAATTGTGTGTGGAGAGGGCCTTTGTGGGGGGGAAAGCTGGGCACAAAGCTGTAAGATTCTCTTAGGATGCCTTGCACTGACCCTGATTAGAAGACGAATACAAATAAAATGTAAAAAATGAGGAAGGGCCAACACAATAATTGTTCGCACAGGGCTGCAAAAAAAGTTAGCACTGGCCCTGTTGTGACGCTCTGGATGGGTTCCTGTCCTTCCTTCCCCAGTGAAAAGAGACCCCACACAGTGGTGCATGTGATGATGCGCTGGCGGGTGAGGGTGGGGGAGAAAGAGGTGGGGTGCGGGGAGACAACACAAATGCATTGGGCCCCTGGGTGCGGAGACCCTCGCTGTACCTCTGACATGATTTGTCATTTTTTTGCAAGGCTTTGTGTTACTTCACAAAGAATCTTGCAGTGGAATGTGTTTGTGTTACTGTTACAGAGGGGATATTTTGTATGAGGAGATGTAAGGGGAAAGATTTAAGGTGTGTTGTAGGATGTGGAGCGTGCGACAGAACTGGTGGTGCGGGGTTTATATTGAGATTCTGTCCTTTCCTGCATAGACTCCAGCCTTCACGCTCATATCCATACTGAAGACCTGGTTGAATGGGCATATCAAATAATTTTACTGGGAAGATGAAACTGCTGGATTAAAAAAAAAAAATGTACAGAAGGCCCTTGGGACATTTTTCTTATTGTCTGTTATAGCCAATTTAAAGGCAAGGGACCAAGCTGTCGGGATGGGCATGATGTGTGGAAATGTCACTTTTTTTCACTCAAGCTGTGTAATCTGTTGCCAGAGGACATAGTGGGGTTTAAAAAAAGGTTTGGACGAGTTCCTGAAGGAAAACTCCATACCGAATTGCTATCCAGATATACTAAAACAGTAATTGCTATCTTTGGGAGTGAGTAACAGGAATTAGATGTACGTTATCAGTTCTGCCAGGTAGTTGCGACCTGGATTGGCGACTGTCGGATACAGGATGCTGGGCTCCCACGGTCCTTGGTCCGACCCAGCATGGCGGCTCTTACGGACTGGGCAAGCATGTAGGGGATTCCTTTAGATTTTCCCTTCTCCACCTCCCGCCTCTCAGACGCTCTGTCCCCCTCCCCTGCTGTGAGGAATATAAAACAGAGAAACCGAAGTCCTCAAAGGCATTTATTGAAAAAGCAATACTCCAGTGAGTGCCCGACTCAAGGCCTGCTTCAGAGGCTGTTCGTGACAGAAATTTTCAATTGTCAGGGAACATTATAATTACCTCAAACCTCATTCAGAAGTGTAAATATTTTAGAAGCAGGTGTGATCCAATTTTGTTTGTGAAGATACTTTTGTCTTGCGCAATGCGGGGACATTAAAGAATGAAATTGCTCCAGATAGCACAATGTTTTAGACCAATGGTTTGGAACTGAGTAATAAAAACAAACTGTAGCGATATGGTCTCGTCCGTAGAGATGCAGCAAAAGCTTGGCCCCTCCCCTGCTGTCGCGTTGTTCCCCTCACACTTGTCTCTCGCTTGGCCTGGAGTCTCAATTAATTACTCCTTACAGCTGCCCACCCTCTGCTGTGGCTCAGGGCAGCCACCCCGGTGCTACACGGCAGGCAGGAGTTTCTCCACAGCCTGTTCAAAAGCACAGCACATGGTTAAGAACTGCTCCCGCCCTCCTCCCCTAAGATCAGTGGCATCTCTAGGCAGAATTATTGGGGGGGGGGGGCAGAGAGTGAGAGGTGTGTACGTCCAGAGTTTTGTCTGTACATTAACAGTCTGGTCCGGGGAGGGGGGGGGGGGGCAGAGAGTGAGAGGTGTGTACGCCCAGAGTTTTGTCTGTACATTAACAGTCTGGTCCGGAGAGAGGGGGAGTGGGAGGCAGAGAGTGAGAGGTGTGTACGTCCAGAGTTTTGTCTGTACATTAACAGTCTGGTCCGGGGAGGGGGGGGCAGAGAGTGAGAGGTGTGTACGCCCAGAGTTTTGTCTGTACATTAACAGTCTGGTCCGGGGAGGGGGGGCAGAGAGTGAGAGGTGTGTACGCCCAGAGTTTTGTCTGTACATTAACAGTCTGGTCCGGGGAGGGGGGGGCAGAGAGTGAGAGGTGTGTACGCCCAGAGTTTTGTCTGTACATTAACAGTCTGGTCCAGGGAGGGGGGCAGAGAGTGAGAGGTGTGTACGTCCAGAGTTTTGTCTGTACATTAACAGTCTGGTCCGGGGAGGAGGGGGGGCAGAGAGCGAGAGGTGTGTACGCCCAGAGTTTTGTCTGTACATTAACAGTCTGGTCCGGGGAGGGGGGGGCAGAGAGCGAGAGGTGTGTACGGCCAGAGTTTTGTCTGTACATTAACAGTCTGGTCCGGGGGGGGGGGGCAGAGAGTGAGAGGTGTGTACGTCCAGAGTTTTGTCTGTACATTAACAGTCTGGTCCGGGGAGGGGGGCAGAGAGTGAGAGGTGTGTACGTCCAGAGTTTTGTCTGTACATTAACAGTCTGGTCCGGGGAGGAGGGGGGGCAGAGAGTGAGAGGTGTGTACGCCCAGAGTTTTGTCTGTACATTAACAGTCTGGTCCGGGGAGGAGGGGGGGGCAGAGAGTGAGAGGTGTGTACGTCCAGAGTTTTGTCTGTACATTAACAGTCTGGTCCGGGGAGGGGGGCAGAGAGTGAGAGGTGTGTACGCCCAGAGTTTTGTCTGTACATTAACAGTCTGGTCCGGGGAGGAGGGGGGGCAGAGAGTGAGAGGTGTGTACGTCCAGAGTTTTGTCTGTACATTAACAGTCTGGTCCGGGGAGGAGGGGGGGCAGAGAGTGAGAGGTGTGTACGTCCAGAGTTTTGTCTGTACATTAACAGTCTGGTCCGGGGAGGAGGGGGGGCAGAGAGTGAGAGGTGTGTACGTCCAGAGTTTTGTCTGTACATTAACAGTCTGGTCCGGGGAGGGGGGGGCAGAGAGTGAGAGGTGTGTACGTCCAGAGTTTTGTCTGTACATTAACAGTCTGGTCCGGGGAGGGGGGGGGAGAGAGGGAGGGGTGTGTACGTCCAGAGTTTTGTCTGTACATTAACAGTCTGGTCCGGGGAGGGGGGGGGCAGAGAGTGAGAGGTGTGTACGTCCAGAGTTTTGTCTGTACATTAACAGTCTGGTCCGGGGAGGGAGGCAGAGAGTGAGAGGTGTGTACGTCCAGAGTTTTGTCTGTACATTAACAGTCTGGTCTGGGGAGGAGGGGGGGCAGAGAGCGAGAGGTGTGTACGTCCAGAGTTTTGTCTGTACATTAACAGTCTGGTCCGGGGAGGGGGGGCAGAGAGCGAGAGGTGTGTACGTCCAGAGTTTTGTCTGTACATTAACAGTCTGGTCCGGGGGGGGGCAGAGAGTGAGAGGTGTGTACGTCCAGAGTTTTGTCTGTACATTAACAGTCTGGTCCGGGGAGGGGGGGGGCAGAGAGTGAGAGGTGTGTACGTCCAGAGTTTTGTCTGTACATTAACAGTCTGGTCCGGGGAGGGGGGGGCAGAGAGTGAGAGGTGTGTACGCCCAGAGTTTTGTCTGTACATTAACAGTCTGGTCCGGGGAGGAGGGGGGGGGGGCAGAGAGTGAGAGGTGTGTACGTCCAGAGTTTTGTCTGTACATTAACAGTCTGGTCCGGGGAGGGGGGCAGAGAGTGAGAGGTGTGTACGTCCAGAGTTTTGTCTGTACATTAACAGTCTGGTCCGGGGAGGAGGGGGGGCAGAGAGTGAGAGGTGTGTACGTCCAGAGTTTTGTCTGTACATTAACAGTCTGGTCCGGGGAGGGGGGCAGAGAGTGAGAGGTGTGTACGGCCAGAGTTTTGTCTGTACATTAACAGTCTGGTCCGGGGAGGGGGGGCAGAGAGTGAGAGGTGTGTACGTCCAGAGTTTTGTCTGTACATTAACAGTCTGGTCCGGGGAAGGGGGGGCAGAGAGTGAGAGATGTGTACGTCCAGAGTTTTGTCTGTACATTAACAGTCTGGTCCGGGGAGGGGGGGCAGAGAGTGAGAGGTGTGTACGTCCAGAGTTTTGTCTGTACATTAACAGTCTGGTCCGGAGAGAGGGGGAGGGGGGGCAGAGAGTGAGAGGTGTGTACGTCCAGGGTTTTGTCTGTACATTAACAGTCTGGTCCGGGGAGGGGGGGCAGAGAGTGAGAGGTGTGTACGTCCAGAGTTTTGTCTGTACATTAACAGTCTGGTCCGGGGAGGGGGGCAGAGAGTGAGAGGTGTGTACGTCCAGAGTTTTGTCTGTACATTAACAGTCTGGTCCGGGGAGGGGGGGCAGAGAGTGAGAGGTGTGTACGGCCAGAGTTTTGTCTGTACATTAACAGTCTGGTCCGGGGAGGGGGGGCAGAGAGTGAGAGGTGTGTACGTCCAGGGTTTTGTCTGTACATTAACAGTCTGGTCCGGGGAGGGGGGCAGAGAGTGAGAGGTGTGTACGCCCAGAGTTTTGTCTGTACATTAACAGTCTGGCCCGGGGGGGGGGGCAAAGAGTGAGAGGTGTGTACGTCCAGGGTTTTGTCTGTACATTAACAGTCTGGTCCGGGGAGGGGGGCAGAGAGTGAGAGGTGTGTACGTCCAGAGTTTTGTCTGTACATTAACAGTCTGGTCCGGGGAGGGGGGCAGAGAGTGAGAGGTGTGTACGTCCAGAGTTTTGTCTGTACATTAACAGTCTGGTCCGGGGAGGGGGGGCAGAGAGTGAGAGGTGTGTACGTCCAGGGTTTTGTCTGTACATTATCGGTCCCTTTTAGAATGCCCTTATGGCTGTTTGACGTTTGAGTGTGGGTGCCGTAGGGGACTCTGAACAGGACTGTTGATGCACAGACAAGTCACCAGACTCACCACACACACACACTTCACGTTCTCTCTCTCCCTTTACAAATCAAGGATAGCTAGAACTGAATTTTTTGGGGGGCTCGGAGTTGAAATGGGTGGGGGCACTATGGCCAGTCCCCCTTCTCCTTTCCCCTCACTTACCCTATTCTATATGGACCTTCATGGCAGTGGCTACAAAACTCCTAATTTCTGGCAATACTCTGTATCTTCTGTCTCTTCTCTCTCTCTCCCTGCTTTTGTTTTCTGCACTATCTCCTCACCTCACAGAACTCCAGAGATTTGAGCGGGACAGGAAACAGACCCTTCTCCTGCTTTCTTCCTATTTGCTTTTTTTTTTCACCTGAGCTGAGCCCTGCTTGGCTGAGAGCAGGAATGGGTCCCGGCTACGGGGGGAGAGAGGGCTAAAGCCTATGCCACCGAGCCCCTCTTGGCCTGCAACCACTAATTCAAATTGAGGGCCACTCCACTCAAGGTTTCCAGACCGAAGGTACTGTACCGAGGGAAGGACCGCACAGTATCACCTCAGGAGGCAAGCGGTGCTACATACACATCCCGTCTTTACGATATCTCCTTTCCAACTTCTTTCTTCTTTTTTTTTTTTTATTTACAGGCAATCCCCTGAAGGGAAATGCATGCCCAGCATCTGCTGGAGACGGAGAATACTGGTGGGCTGATGTCGGGGCGGGTCTGTATAACCATGACTTCAGCTTTTCCTTCGTCTCCGTCTGCTGGCAGAGGTGCATAACCCAGTCATGGGGATTGACCTGCCTGAACGCTGAGGAATAATCCATGCTGTAGTTGCATGATGTTAGGTTCCATATTAGGAGTTACCACCCAGGAAAAAGATCCAGGTGTCATAGTTGATATTACATTGAATCGTCGGCTCAGTGTGCTGTGGTGGTCAAAAAAAGCTAAAGTCTGCCCCTCCTACTGTGTGCTGGGATATTAAGTCTGTGGTTGAGGCATGTGCTGAACAGTTTTCTTTATGTCCTAACTCTCCTGAAATATTGCCAAGCTAACTAATAAGGAAAACTACGGGTTATGGATTCTTTGCGCATAGAAGTCGCGTTTAGTTTTAAGGATATTTTCGCAGTAGGAGTATAGGAGAGTTTTATATTTTGCTAGTTGGGTGAGCGATGAGTCCTTGCGCCATTTTTTTTTCTTGAGTTCTCAGATTGTGTTTCAGAGTTTTTAATTCAGGGGTGTATCAAGATTTTTTTAGTGTTATGTGCGGGATTTATTTCTTTTGTCCAAAGAGCTCTGCTGAGGTACTTAAAAGTGACAAACAGTTTCAGGAAATCAGATAGAATGTTGGTTTTGTTTGGGAGCCAAAGAAGGAGCCAGGCAGCATTTAAGGTGACCACTGGGAGATGGATTAAGGAAGCAATAGTGGCTGAGTATATAGGGGAGTTAAACAGGTGCCATTTAGATTGAGTATAGGCAACCTCCTGGGCTGAAACTAGAGTTGCAGCACCACAGGATATCTGCAGGATAGCAACTTGATCCTCATTACACTCATTTACAAAACTCTACAGACTAGATCTGCAGGCAGGAGGTGACTCAGAGTTGGGTAGAAAGATGCTAGGGACTGTAAAGGCCTGTGCCTGCCCCAACTAGCTACTGCTCATACACACCTCATTAGTAGGGACTGGTCTGCAGAACAAAGAGAAAAGTGAAATTTAATATTACTGGTTAATTTCCTTTCCTTTAGTCCTGACAGACTAGTCAATATCCACCCCCCTCCCTGGAAAAAAAGGTTGAGAGAAGGGACAGGAAAATAAACAGCTATGGCAATAGTCTACTGAGGATCACCCAGCTATCCCAGAAGATTAAACCAAGATGATGTAAGAAAATATGAATGAAGTTCTCTGCCTCCACCTGCTGGCATGCATGAGAATCCTATTAGGAGGAACTGGCGTGTCAGGACTAACGGAAAGGAAATTAACCAGTAAGATTACATTTCACTTTAATTACTTGTAATGCGGGTTCTCTCAAGACAGTAAGATATTAGTCCTCACAAAACTCTCCTGCCTCACTGTAGAGTTTTTTTTCCTCCAGGTCTTAGCTTTATCATGGACTGAGGGACTCTGCGTAGGATGCGGGGGAGTGGCCAGGCTGCACATGCCTAGTGGGGCATGTTCAAAGCTTGCAGATGTACGCAAGTATTTTGTAACCCGCACATATATCATATAAAATATGTGTATCTCTACCCCGCAACATACGGGCGTATATGTGCTTACTTGCAAATACATGCAATGTACTTAAACCACATATATCAATGCATTGAACACAAGCACTGTTCCTACCTATTTTTAAAATTTATGTGCGAAATGAAATTAACTAGTTTACCCACTAGTCCACCCCATCCAGTCCTTCTCCAGGTCATGAAGACCTTCCTGGTCCTTCAGCCTGACCTCCCACCCAGTCAGTACTACACAATAAAGATGCTTCTTATCATTCATGGCAGATAAATAACAGGTGCAAAACTATGCGAGTAAGTTAGCAAATGTACAGGCGTAAGTGTCTTTTAAAATAGCAACTTACACGCATAAGTGTTGGCCCTGTTCTGGAATGCCCTAAACCGCCCATTTTTTATGCGCTTATATGTGCAAGCAAAAAGGAAAATTCGTGCATATTTTCAACTTTTATAAAATACAAAAAAGGCAAGTAGATGCTATTTATGTGTGTATATGCTAATTTTTACACACATAATGTGTTTTGAAAATTCACTCCTTGGTGTGTTGTGTAACGGTTTGTGTTTCAGTTCCCTGTGACATTTGAGGACATCGCTCTCTATTTTGGGGAGGAGGAGTGGATGATGTTAGAAGAATGGCAGAAGGAGCTTTACAAGGAGACCATGAAGGAGAATTATGAGACTCTGACATCAATGGGTAAGGATTACATTTCATATCTGAAATGTCGAGACTTTTGTCCGTGTTATTTGTTAAAATATATCCACTTAATTTCTGATCTTTTCAATTTTTGAAATCATTTAAATTTGTAATCCTGCTCTCTTGTGCTTACTATCTTTCCATTAGGGCTCTATTCACCTTGAGGTCCATATTCAAAGGCATTAGCTGAATAACTTGTGAGTTATCTGGCTAATGATCACTATTGATATCTAGGGCTCAAATCTGGCTAATATAAGATACATTCTGAGGCAAAACAAAGTTATCCAACAAACATAGCCAATATTGCTCTGAATCTGGCTAATGGGGAGATTTATCGTGTATTGCGAGATAAAACTCTTAACGTGGCGATGCAGTGTGTTGTAACACAAAATCCTACCCCTATTAGTTAACTGCTTTGAATGCATTTGCATGCATAAAATCAGCTGCTAATGCATATTCACTTACAGTATAAAGAAAATAACATGGCTGATTTAGAAAATTTTTAGACACCTTATTTTATAAGAAATTGCCATGCTGGGTCAGACCAAGGGTCCATCAAGCCCAGCATCCTGTTTCCAACAGTGGCCAATCCAAGCCATAAGAACCTGGCAAGTACCCAAAAACTAAAGTCTATTCCAAATTTCTTTGTAAACCTATGTGATGTGCAATGAATGTCTGTATAGAAAAGCTATAAATAAATACAATAAATAAATACTGTTGCTAGTAATAGCAGTGGCTGTTTTCTAAGTCAACTTAATTAATAGCAGGTAATGGACTTCTCCTCCAAGAACTTATCCAATCCTTTTTTAAACACAGCTACACTAACTGCACTAACCACATCCTCTGGCAACAAATTCCAGAGTTTAATTGTGCGTTGAGTGAAAAAGAGCTTTCTCTGATTAGTTTTAAATGTGCCCCATGCTAACTTCATAGAGTGCCCCCTAGTCTTTCTATTATCCGAAAGAGTAAATAACCGATTCACATCTACCCATTCTAGACCTCTCATGATTTTAAACACCTCTATCATATCCCCCCTCAGTCATCTCTTCTCCAAGCTGAAAAGTCCTAATCTCTTTAGTCTTTCCTCAAAGGGGAGCTGTTCCATTCCCCTTATCATTTTGGTAAGCCTTTTCTGTACCTTCTCCATTGCAATTATATCTTTTTTGAGATGCGGCGACCAGAATTGTATACAGTATTCAAGGTGTAGTCTCACCATTCCCTTTCTAATAATTCCCAACATCCTGTTTGCTTTTTTATCTGCTGCAGCACACTGAACCGACAATTTCAATGTGTTATCCACTATGACACCTAGATCTCTTTCTTGGGTGGTAGCACCTAATATGGAACCTAACATTGTGTAACTATAGCATGGGTTATTTTTCCCTATATGCATCACCTTGCACTTATCCACATTAAATTTCATCTGCCATTTTGATGCCCAATTTTCCAGTCTCAGAAGGTCTTCCTGTAATTTATCACAATCTGCTTGTGATTTAACTACTCTAAACAATTTTGTAACATCTGCAAATTTGACTACCTCACTTGTCGTATTTCTTTCCAGATCATTTATAAATATATTGAAAAGTAAGGGTCCCAATACAGATCCCTGAGGCACTCCACTGCCCACTCCCTTCCACTGAGAAAATTGTCCATTTAATCCCACTCTCTGTTTCCTGTCTTTTAGCCAGTTTGTAATCCACGAAAGGACATCACCACCTATCCCATGACTTTTTACTTTTCCTATAAGCCTCTCATGAGGCTTATAGGAAACGCCTTCTGAAAATCCAAGTACACTACATCTACCGGTTCACCTTTATCCACATGTTTATTAACTCTTTCAAAAAGGTAAAGCAGATTTGTGAGGCAGGACTTGCCTTGGGTAAAGCCATGCTAACTTTGTTCCATTAAACCATGTCTTTCTATATGTTCTGTGATTTTGATATTTAGAACACTTTCCACTATTTTTCCTGGCACTGAAGTCAGACTAACTGGTCTGTAGTTTCCCGGATCGATCCTGGAGCCCTTTTTAAATATTGGGGTTACATTAGCTATACTTCAGTCCTCAGGTACAATGGATGATTTTAATGATAGGTTACAAATTTTTACTAATGGGTCTGAAATTTCATTTTTGAGATCCTTCAGAACCCTGGGGTATATACCATCCGGTCCAGGTGACTTATTACTCTTCAGTTTGTCAATCAGGCCTACCACATCTTCTAGGTTCACCGTGATTTGATTCAGTCCATCTGAATCATTACCCATGAAAACCTTCTCCGGTACGGGTACCTCCCCAACATCCTGTTCAGTAAACACCAAGGCAAAGAAATCATTTAATCTTTCCACGATGGCCTTATCTTCTCTAAGTGCCCCTTTAACCCCTTGATCATCTAACGGTCCAACTGACTCCCTCACAGGCTTTCTGCTTCGGATATATTTTAAAATGTTTTTATTATGAGTTTTTGCCTCTACGGCCAAGTTCTTTTCAAATTCTCTCTTAGCCTGTCTTATCAATGTCTTACATTTAACTTGCCAACGCTTATGCATTATCCTATTTTCTTCTGTTGGATCCTTCTTCCAATTTTTGAATAAAGATCTTTTGGCTAAAATACCTTCTTTCACCTTCCCTTTTAACCATGCCGGTAATCGTTTTGCCTTCTTTCCACCTTTCTTAATGTGTGGAATACATCTGGACTGTGCTTCTAGGATGGTATTTTTTTAACAAAGACCACGCCTCTTGCACCTTTTTACCTTTGTAGCTGCTCCTTTCAGTTTTTTTCTATTTTTCTCATTATGTCAAAGTTTCCCTCTTGAAAATTTAGCACAAGAGCCGTGGATTTGCTTACTGTCCCCCTTCCAGTCATTAATTCAAATTTGATCATATTATGATCACTATTGCCAAGCGGCCCCACCACCGTTACCTCTCTCACCAAATCCTGTGCTCCACTGAGTATTAGATCTAAAATTGCTCCCTCTCTTGTCTGTTCCTGAACCAATTGCTCCATAAAACTGTCATTTATTCCATCCAGGAACTTTATATCTCTAGCGTGACCCGATGATACATTTATCCAGTAATTGAAATCTGCCATTATTACTGCACTACCAATTGGTTAACTTCCCTAATTTCTCTTAGCATTTCACTGTCCATCTCACCATCTTGACCAGGTGGACGGTAGTATACCCCTATCACTATAGTCTTCCCCAACACACAAGGGATTTCTACCCATAAAGATTCAGTTGTGCATTTAGTCTCATGCAGGATGCTTATCCTTTGGACTCTATGCCATCCCGGACATAAAGCGCCACACCGCCTCCCGGGTGCTCCTCTCTGTCATTGCGATATAATTTGTACCCCGGTATAACACTGTCCCATTGGTTGTCCTCCTTCCACCATGTCTCTGAGATACCAATTAAGTCTATGTCATCATTCACTGCTATGCATTCTAATTCTCCCATCTTACTTAGACTTCTGGCATTAGCATACAGACATTTCAAAGTGTGTTTTTGTTTGTATTTTCATTCTGCTTTTTAATTGATAGGGATAAGTTAGAATTTTTTAGCTCAGGTGAGTTTTTAGTTACAGGCACTTGGACTATTTTTCTAATTATTGGAACCACACTGTTGGGATGCTCTAATTCTAATGCATTATTAGTATCCTTTGAAGATGCCTCTCTCCGAACCATGTGCTGCTGAGCGACTGTCGGCTTTCCCCTTTGTTCTAGTTTAAAAGCTGCTCTCTCTCCTTTTTAAAGGTTAGTGCCAGCAGTCTGGTTCCACCCTGGTTAAGGTGGAGCCCATCCCTTTGGAAAGATTCCCCCCTTCCCCAAAGGTTCCCCAATTCCTTACAAGACTGAATCCCTCTTCCTTGCACCATCTTCTCATCCACGCCGGGTAGCGCACGCACATGTACGCCCACACGCACCTTTTAAAATCTAACCCTTAGTCTGACCCAGTATGGCTGTTTTTATGTGAATTTTCAAACAAAGTGCATGTAAAAATTAGCACTTGTGTACACAAAATAGCACATACATGAATACATGCTATTTTCAAAACTGCAGCTTACATGTGTAAATCGGGGTCCACGAGTAACTGTGCATGTAACAAATGGGCGTGCAAGAGGCATTTAGGTGGGGCCAAAATTTACGCAAATAAGTTGCTATTTTAAAACCTGTCAAAGTGGCATGCGTAAGTCTTTTATTTGCGTATATTTACTTCTTCTCAATATCTGTGTACGTGATCATAAACATTGCTAAAGTGAAAAAATGACTGGTAGAGGGTCTGGGTGCGATAGGGGACTTCAGGCTGAAGAGCCAAGAAGGTTTTTATGAGCTGCAGATGAACTTGAGCAAACTTTTAGATTAATTGGTAAAACTGATTATTTCATTGCTTCACGATTGTTATACCCTGACTTATGCATGTAAAAGCCAACTTACGGAGAGTAAAAGCAACAAATTGACATAGTTAACATCTACAAATGTATCCTTTTAAAATTGGAAGTATAAATATACGGGTATATAATTTGTACACACTTAGCCAGCTAATTTCCAACTTATTTGGTTGAGTAGTGCCTTTCCTGCTACTTAGATGGACAAATTTGAACTTATTCGGCCCTCATCCGGCTATATTTTGATTTATCCGACTAAGTAGCAGCAGGCCTACATAGCCAGACAAGACTGAAAGGTAGTGCTTTTCAGACTTATCCAGCTATGTCCCGCTACTTAGTTGGATAAATTCGAACTTGAGTGGCTCATGGTTTTAACATACACAATCATTTGTGCACGCATATGTTCTTGTATTTTATAACCTGTGCATATCCTTTCCACGCAGGTTATAAAATACAGTAGCAGCTTTGCGTGCACTCGTATACTCACAGAAATGGGCACCTGCGAGCAGTTTTGAAAGATATCCTCTTGCGTTTCTGCTCACACACCCCAACTGGGTCTCCAGTATCATGAGCTCTTATCCCAAGCATCTGGGAAGTTTTCCTTCTTTATTCCTCCCTCCTTTATGTCTGGCAAGGTGCATTCCACTTTGTTCCTTGACTGTCTTTGTTTTCTTCCTGCAAACTCTTTTTTTCCTCTTTTCTCATCATTCATTATTTGCTCTATTTTCCATGTTTGAGAGATTCTTACTTGAGTCTCAGGATTTTGGAGTGCTCCTGTTTTAAGCAGCTTGTCTTCTTTCTGTATTTTCTGTCTAATTGCCCAGATATCTTCTTCTCTCTTTTGCTCTTTGTATAGTTCACATCTCTCTTAGATTTGCTTCTAATAAGGGAGTCTCTGGAAGGATCCTGAGATTGCTAAAGTTTACTTTTTTGAAGTTTATTGCTTTTGTTTTTGTGCTTTTAATCTGCTCTTTCTTACCCTAGAATCTCCTTCCACCTTTAGGTTATCATCCAATTCATCCCTATTAATGAGGATCAATCCCAGAAGGCCTCTTTGTAATGTTTTATCACTAGATGAGATGTCTGGACACTTGCAGTGCCCTATAACCAGCAGCTCATGGACCTTGCATATGTTTGCTTCAATTGATGATCTAGAACAGGATGTAATTATCTTTTATTTGGAACAGGCTATCCATCTGAGAAACCTGATCTGATAGTAAGGATTGAGCGAGACGAAGACCCATGTGTCAAGGTTCAACAGGACCCAAGAGATGGAACAAGATGTAAAAGCTCCTGCACAGGTGAGTGTCCGGATAGAAGAATTCTGTAGGCAGAGCATACAGGTTAGTACATTGGTTCTAAAAAAAAAAAAACCCTTTGGCATCTGACCAAGTATCAATCATTCCTGACACAGTAGGCCATAAGGTCAGTCCTAACAAGATGCGTAGTGTTACAGTGTGATAGGTGGATTACTGCTTTAGAAACAAAAAGAAAAAAAATTAAGTACATAGAAGTAATACAAATATTTAACAGAGCTACTGTAAAAATATAAAAAGCAACAAAAAAAAAACCAGGTTGAAAAACTTTGGGTGACTCATCACACGGGTGACTAAACTTTCTTTTCAGTTGCATTCTGTAGCTAAGGCCATACAAAGTTAGAAGCAGCACTTTGTGGGTTTTGAGCCATTGGATCTCTGGTTTTGGGCTGGCACAATCTCTCAGGGACTGACCAGGGTATAAGTAGTGAAAAAAACAATACCTCCCACCTTTAGTGGCAAGCTCAGGCACCGTGATTTGGAGGTCACAACAGGGTTGCAATCAAGAGAGCAAGTAACGTACTTACAAAGATCCTGGCTTACACTGTACAGGAGAAAAACTGAAAATAGCTTCCTTAAGGCAAACACGGGTTTTAGACTCACAACAGTTCAAACAGGATTCAAGCAACACTTAACAGACCAAGGGGCCGATGCAATATTATTCGCGGAAAGGTGGGCTTCAGTATTAGAGCACAGGAGTTAAAGTTTCATTCAAAGGCGAGGATCCTAGACTTCAAGTAAACTAGCTTTGTTAAAATCGGAGAGTACCTAAAGGAGTGGTTAGCTGGATGGGAAAATCTAGGAGAAGTAGAAGAGCAGTGGGCAAAACTAAAAGCAGATATTATAAAGGCAATGAACCTTTTTGTTAGGAAAGTAAATAAAGGAAAAAGAGGCCACTAAAGAAATAGCTGAAAAGGTAAGGGAGAAAAGGTTAGCGGTCATAAACTACAAGAGATCACAGAAAGAGGAAGACAGGTGACAATATCTGGAAAAGCTAAGAGAAACTGGGAAAGTAGTGAGGAATGCAAAAATTCAAATGGAAGTAAAAATAGCAAATATGGTAAAACAGGGGGACAGGACTTTTTATTTTTAAATATGTTAGTGATAGATGGAGTTCAAAAGTGGCATCGTGAGACTCAGAGGTGAAGGGGAGGAATATGTAGAGGCTGATGAGGAATAAAGCAAAATTGCTTAACAAATACATCTGTTCAGTGTTCGCTGTGGAAGGGGCAGGAGCAGGACCTCATAGCACAGAGACCTAACTGGTCTTTGTAAATGATATATTCTACGCACTTTGGATTCAGGCAACTGTGACTGCCAGACCAATGTCTCGAGATGCTCAAAGTACCTAAGGCAGATGCCGCAGTGTCTGCAGTTACCAAATGCACCACCATCCCGGTGGTGGGGGCGACCGCTTTAAAGGATCTTCAGAATCGGAAATTGGAGCTGCATCTCAAGAGGATTTTTGAGGTTCTAGCCCTTGGAGTTTGGGTGACAGTCTGTAGTAGTCTCATGCAGCGGGCAAGTCTAAGGTGGGTTCAACAATTACTCAGCACCCAGAACCTCCCGTCTGCAGAGGCGGAACAGGCAGAAAGGCTGGAAGGCACGATTGTATATGGGGCTGATGCTCTCTATGATCTCCTCAGGGTGCAAGTCAGAGCTATGGTCTCAACAGTGTCAGCCAAGCGGCTCCTCTGGCTGCAGACTCCTCTTCTAAATTGCAGCTGGGCACTCTACCTTTCAAGGGTAAGTTGCTTTTTGGCAAGGACCGAGACCAGCTTATCAAATCCTTGGGCGACAACAAGGTTCATAAGCTACCAGAGGACCTCCCCAAGCAGTCCAGATCCTTTTTTCCGTTGCGCTCTCGTTTCCGAGGGCAGCGCAGGTACAACAAGCTGTGAGGAGCTTTTCAGCGGAACACCTCCACTAGATCTCCAGCAAGGTCTCATTCCTTTCGGGGCAGATGGCCTTTCTGTGACAGTACCCATCAAGGCACCACCGCAAAGTCCTCACAATGAGATCCGGCCGGCCCATTCCTCTGATCCAGATTTAGGTGGTCGACTATCCCTGTTTCTCGAGGAATGGGCCAAAATTACTTCAGATCGGTGGGTCCTTGAAGTAATCGGAAGAGGCTATGCATTAGAGTTTGCTCGGGATCTCCCAGACCTCTACTTGAACTCTCCCTGTGGAACTCAGAAGTGCCAAGCAGTGTGCCAGACTCTCGACAGGCTTCAAGCGCTCGGTGCTATAGTCCCAGTTCTCCTCCAAGAACAGGGATCCAGCCAGTATTCCATCTACTTTGTGGTTCCCAAAAAGGATGGCGCCTTTCGACCGATCCTGGACCTCAAGAGAGTCAACAAGGCCCTCAAGGTTCCCCATTTTTGGATGGAGACCCTGAGGGCGGTCATAGCGGTGGTTCGTACAGGGGAGTTTCTTGCCTCTCTTGACCTGAATGAGGCCTACCTTCACATCCCAATCCGCCGGGAAACCAGAGGTTTCTTCGGTTCAACATCCTGGGATGACATTTTCAGTTTCGAGCACTCCCATTTGGTCTCGCCACTGTGCCACACACATTTACCAAGATCATGGTGGTAGTGGCGACCTTCTTCTGGCGGGAGGGAGTCCTAGTCCACCCGGATCTGGACTGGCTCATTCGGGCAAAGTCGGAGGACCTGTGCGTGTTAGCGGTCAACTGGGTCTTGTCGGACCTCACATCCCTCGGTTGGATAGTCAGTTTTTCAAAGAGCAACCTCAAGCCCTCTCAGGTTCTCGAATTCTTAGGAGCACGCTTTGACACTCGTGTGGGCAAAGTTCTGTTACCCAAGGCCCGTGCTCTCAAGCTCATGGGTCAAGTCCAACATCTATTATCTCTCACGTTCCCCATAGCCAGGGATTATCTCCAGGTTCTGGGCTCTATGGCTTCAACTATAGATTTGGTTCCCTGGACTTTTGCACATATTCGTCCTTTGCAAAAAGCTTTGCTGTCCCGCTAGAAGCCGGTCTCGAAGGAGTTTCAGACACCCTTACCATTTTCCGATGTTACCATTGACAGCATACAGTGGTGGCTCTCTCTTGCCCACCTGTTGAAGGGGATGCCCTTGCAGACGCCTCAGTGGATTGTTGTGACAACGGATGCCAGCCTCTCCGGCTGGGGAGCGGTGTGTCAGAATCAGTCTACCCAGGGACGATGGACCCCAATCCAGTCTCAGTGGCACATCAATCGTCTGGAGACCCGAGTGGTCCGTCTGGCTCTCAAGACCTTTCTGCCCTTGCTCCATCGCCAAGCTTTGCGAGTCCTCTCTGACAATTCCACCAATGTAGCTTACATCAATCGCCAGGGGGGTACCAGGAGTCATCCGGTGGCCCTGGAAGCCAGCAAGCTGCTAGCCTGGGAGGAGCACCATCTGGAACAGCTAGTGGCCACCCACATTGCGGGGAAGGACAACACTCAAGCCGACTTCTTGAGTGTTGAGCATCTAGACCCCGGAGAGTGGGAGTTGTCCGGAGAGGTGATGGATTTGATCGTGCACAAGTGGGGGGTCCCTCACTTAGACCTGTGAGCAATGCAAAGGCCCCCAGATTCTTCAGCCGCAGAAGGGAGCACTGCTCGGAAGGAGTGGATGCCCTGGTCCGGCCTCGCAACATCCTCCTTTACGTGTTCCCACCTTGGCTTCTGGTGGGAAAGGTACTCAGAAGAATAGAACTCCACAGGGGGCCAGTCGTCCTTGTGGTGCTGGAGTGGCCTCAGAGACCGTGGTTCTCAGATCTGGTGAACCTCGCAACGGACAGGCCTCTTCACCTCTGCCATCTGCCAAACCTGCTCCAACAGGGTCCAGTATTTTTTGATCAGGCGGATCGCTTTTGTCTAGCGGCCTGGATTTTGAGCTTCGGTGACTAAGGAAGAAGGGTTATAAGGAGGAGGATATTTCCACTCTGTTGTGGGCCCATAAGACTTCTACCTCTCTGGCTTATATTCGGGTATAGAGAGTGTTTGAGACTATGTGTGCTGAGTCCGGAATTCCGGCGCGTAAGGCTCCGGTGTCCCAGGTTCTCTCCTTCCTGCAGAATGGTCTCTCCAAAGGTTTGTCTTTGTGGGTACAGGTTTCGGCGCTCAGTTCCCTCCTTGGGCGGGTCGATGGTTATGTGTTGGCAACCCATCCGGATGTCATTCGGTTCCTCAGAGAGGCTAAGCACTTGAACCCGCCTGTCTGGACTACTTGTCCATTGTGGAGCCTTAACTTGGTTCTACGTGTTCTTTGCGAGGCACCCTTCGAACCCCTTCGGCAAGCCACACTTAAGGATCTGACCCTTAAGACTGTCTTTCTGGTCTTTATTTGCTTAGCCAGTAGAGTGTCCGAGCTCCAAGCCCTGTCTTGTAGGGAGCCTTTCCTTCGCTTTTCTGATTCAGGTGTTTCCCTCAAAACAGTTCCATCCTTCCTGCCAAAGGTTGTGTCCTCCTTTCAAGTAAATCAGTCAGTGGAGCTCCCTGCTTTTTCTCCAGAGGACATTGTGAACACGCCTGGCGCAGATCTTTGGCACCTTGATGTGAAGAAGGTCCTACTGCAATATTTGCAGGTGACGAACGATTTTCGAGTCTCTAATCACCTCTTTGTCTTATGGAGCGGGCCCTGTAAGGGAATAAGACTTCTAAAGCTACGCTCGCTCGCTGGCTAAAAGAGGCGATTGTGTCGACATATATTTGTCAGGGCCGATCGGTTCCGGAGGGCTTAAACGCTCACTCTTTACATTCTCAGGCTACCTCTTGTTTTTTTTTTTTTTTTTTTTTTTTTTTTTGTAATTAAACATTTTATTCGGATAACAGCAAATATACAAGCCAGAAGTATGTCATACAGCTGCAGCCCACACCGGACTGTCCAGTCACCCAAACAGTTTCATGTATAAACACCCCCCCACCGTTCCCTCCCCTCCCCAACCCCAGAGCCCCGGACCTGCATTGAACATGATCCCCAACATTAATACACCACAGTAGACTACAAGAACAAGCAAAGCTAAACAAGAGTAAACACACCGGCTAATAGGAGAGAATGCAAGGACCCCAAGAGCCAACCCTGTACAGCATATAATGCAATGAAGTGCACTCCCTAGCCAACAACAGCAATAATGATATTTAGTGGGAAGGCGGTGCCCCGTCCAGTAATGAGTGACCATCTGAAGGCCCTCCCCCACCCTCATGGTTCGACAGCCAGTGATCAAAGGGGTCCCAAATCTGTGCGTACTTAACCATCCGGTCCCTCCGGAGGCCAGATATCTTCTCCATCGTTTTGATTCCTTTGAGTCTGGTGATAACCATCTGCAAAGGCGGAGCCTCCTGTTTTTTCCACCATTGGGCTATCACCGACCTGGTAGCTATTGCCAAGTAGCGCAATAGTCTAGTATTACGCAGGTCCGGCTCCTCTTGCCAGAGACCCAGTAGCCACAACTCCGGACTTAATCTGGGTTCCCTACCCACTATGGCGGTCGCGAGGCCCTGGACCTTTGTCCAAAAGGCGCGAATGACAGGGCAGGACCACCACACATGAGCAAAGGTCCCCTCCACATCTGCACATCGCCAACACCTGTCTGAGAGTGCCGGGTACCACTTTGCTAAAGTCCCGGGACAAAGGTGCCACCGGTACAGCATTTTATATTCGTTTTCAATCATACTTGTAGACATAGCATATCTCCCCAGACTCAGAAAACAGGTGTTCCAGCGTTCCTTGTCCCAGGTACCCCCTAAATCACGTATCCAAGCCTGAAGATGCGAGGCTTGATACACATCAGTATCCTCCAAGAGTTTATATAGTTTGGACATCAATTTAGGAGGTCGTTTCAATGAAGTACAAAAGGTTTCCATCAATGAGACTCCTGCCTGGAGGTCTCGAAGGACCTCTCTCTTATGTAAAAAATGGCGTATTTGGGCATAAGCTAAGAAATCCCCGTCCGGCAAAAGGAACTCCCTCTGTAACTGAGAGAAGGACTTCACCTTTCCCGCTTCCCAAACCTGTTGAATCCGGTGGAGTCCCTTATCCCTCCAAGTACAAAACGTCCGGGAACCCCGCCCAATCAGGAAATCTGACAGACCATGGAAACGAGCCGGAAAGAAATAACCCTTCTTCCCAGTGAGATTTTCCCTCCACTTATACCACAAAATCAACGTACAACGCAAAGAAGGCAGAATACGAGAATCCCTCTGCGGGGGAGGTATCCGTTCCCAAAAAACATTTTCTGGGATATCCCTCCCCAGCCACGATTGTTCAATTATTATCCATTGTTTCTTAGGCCCCGGGATATGGTAATCTACCACTGCCTGTAATTGTGATGCCACATAGTATTTCTGAAGATTGGGGACACCTAAGCCTCCCTTAAGCCGAGACCTGTATAACACCTTCCGTGCTATTCTTGGAGGCCTTCGTTTCCAGATATAGGAAAAAAATTTCCGTTGTAGACTTCTCAACCAATGTTCTGTAACCAAACAGGGTAATACCTGAAAAAGGTAGCTAAGCCTGGGAAACAAGTTCATTTTCACAACTGCTATCCGTCCCAGCCAGGAGATATGAAATCTATCCCAATGTTGCATATCTTTGCATAATTGATCTACCAGGGGGATATAGTTAGCCGTAAATAAATCCTGACGATTTTCCACCAAATTGATACCCAGATATCGTATAGGACCATTCGTCCACCGAAAGGGAAACAGATTTCGCAAAGTAGAGATCTGGTCTGGCTGCAGCCCAATAGGAAAGAGCTCGGATTTCTCCAGATTGACCCTGAAGCCAGACACCGCTCCAAAGCGTTGCAACACATTGGACAAAGCTGGAAGGGATATGAGGGGATTCCGGACCGTGAAAATAATGTCATCCGCATATAATGAAATTTTATATGAGGTCCCCGCAACATTAATCCCATGGATGTCCTTGGATTGTCGGATCATTTCCGCTAAGGGTTCCACGCTCAGGGCGAATAACAGCGGCGAGAGTGGACACCCCTGTCTGGTACCTCTATGGATAGGGAACGAGTGACTATACCCCCCGTTGATTTTAATACAGGCCCGGGGGTCTCTGTACAGCTCCTTAACCCACGCCAAGAAATATCCCCCCACCCCCATCCGCTCCATCACGGCAAACAGGAAAGGCCAGTGCACCCTATCAAATGCCTTCTCTGCGTCGATAGTCAGTAGCACCGCTGGAGAAGGGCCTGTCTTCACGATCGAGATGAGATTTAATATTTTCCGTATATTATCCGAGGTGGACCGCCCCGGCATAAAACCCGCTTGATCTTCTTGGACCAGGTCAAGAATAACCCCCCTTAAACGATTGGCCATGATTTTCGCTAACAGCTTTAAATCAATATTGATCAATGATATAGGCCTATAGGACCCACAAAGCGCGTGGCATCCTTGCCGGCTTTAGGTAGGATGGTGATACCCGCCACATTCCCATTGGGCAGCAATTGATGACCCTCCCGCAATGCATTAAACATATCTTTCAGTGGCTTCACTAATAAATCCCTAAATTTTTTATAAAAGAAGGGTGTATACCCATCTAAGCCGGGGGCCTTCCCCTGCTTCAAGGATTTAATAGCCTCCTGGACTTCCCTATCCACTATGGGAGAGCCTAGCCTATCCCCAATAGCACTGGACAGCGTGGGCAACCCCAGACCGTCCAAAAAATGATCGATATCTGCAGCAGTCGTATCATGATCAGTGGAATATAACCCCTCATAAAAGCTGGTGAAACACATCTTAATATCGGACAATTGGGTACATAATTGCCCCCTGTCATTTTGAATAGACTGAATGTGAGATTGTAAGCGTTGTCCTTTCAGCTTATGGGCCAACAATTTTCCAGGCCTATCACCCTGTTCGTAATACACCTGCTTAACAAGATCCAGTTGAAAGGCAATCCGTTCCGCATCTAAGTCTTTTATTTGCCTGCGGATCTCATCTAGGTTTCTAAGAGCATGGGGCGTTTGACTCTTCTTATGTTCCTTTTCCCACATCATTAATTGCTCCACCAATTTAACCCGAGTGGCCTCCTTCTGTTTTTTATGATATACCCCCAAACTGATAAGATTACCCCTCATGGTGGCCTTCAATCCCTCCCAAATTGTCACCGGAGACACCGCAGGATCCGAGTTAAGAACTAAATAGTCCTCCAGTTGGGCTTGCAGTTTAACCAGATATTTTTTATTTTTCAGTAAGCTGTCATTAAGTTTCCAGTACTGAGATCTCTGCTGCCCGGAAGGCGTTTTCACCTCCCACCACAGAGGAGAATGATCGGACCAAGTGATATGGTCTATATCCACTTTTAATGTGCGGTCACTCAATGCTTTATCTATTAAAAAGTAATCAATCCGGGAATATGTGTTGTGTGGCCTTGAGTAAAAAGTGTAATTCCGGCTGTGAGGATACCACGCCCTCCAAATATCAACTAAATTCCAATCCGTCAATAACTGATTGAGAGACTTCCTATCCCGAGCATGCGTGCCCCCCTGACCCGATGAGGTATCAAGAGTTGCTGTAGGAGCTAAATTAAAATCTCCTCCCATTATCAAATATCCCCCTTCCAGGTTGTGCAATTTCTGATTAAGTTCGTGTAACAGGTCACCCTGCCCCTGATTCGGGCAATATAAATTAACCAGGGTATACTTGCAGTTTTGAATTTCCACCACTAAAATTAAATATCTGCCCTTAGGGCCTACGACACTATCAAGAACTTTTTCTCCCAAATTATTAGCAAACAAAATTCCTACCCCGCTATATTTGCTATCAGGAGTGCTGGCAGAATAATATCTGTGGGAATACAACCTGGGACGAAGTAAATGTTCATGCTGTCGCCTTAAATGCGTCTCCTGAATAAAGACCACAGACGCAGGGTGCCTCTGCAACTCATTACATAGCTGTTGTCGCTTCAACGGGGAATTCAAGCCCTTCACATTCAGGGAAAGAAACTTAAGAGACATCAGAACAGGATCTCCCCCACCCCCTGCCAACACTCCCTCGTAGCCTTCGAAGCAAAATGCTATCAGTCAATGCAGCCCAATACTTCCCAGTGTCCCCCTGCATTCCCCCCCCCACCCCCCCCCCTCCACCCCTTCACACATACAGAGTCACCCAACATAGGCCGGACTCTGACTAGAGGAAGTCACATCCAGTTCTCTCCCCTCCCCCCCCAGCATGCACACAGTCACTAAATTCAAACCTTTTAGCCCACCAAAACAAAAGAGAATGCCTCCAAACCCCAGAACAAAGTGGGACATAGAGGAATGCAAGAGAAGGAAACAGCCTATAGCCAGTCGCTCCCCAAAGCAATAAAGTATGTCTCAATTATCTGAAGCCTCTAAAAGACTCATGAGGTGTAAGTCCAGAGCAGACACCCCTCATGCAAGCTCAAGGAGGAGCCATGTCTTTCCCGCTCCCGGCCTCTGGTATCCGCGATCGGGACTCGGGGTCTGATGTCCTCTTCAAGCGGCGTCCACCCTTTCCCGCTCGCTGCCATTTTGCCCGATCCACAGCCTCTCGCGCGGGTTCACTGGCAGGCTCCGGGCATGTAATCTCCAGTCCCACCTCCTGAAGTATACCCGCTGCTTCCGAAGGCGTCTTTGCCCTCGAGGTAATTCCTTTGACGGTAAACGCAATACCACAAGGGTACAACCAGCGATAGCGGTAATGTTCCTTGCGCAGAAAGGCAGTCACCTGGTTAAAATCTCTTCGCCGCTTCAGTGTCGCTGGGGCAATATCATTGTAGATAGCGATTTCATGGCCATCCCATTCAAAAGACTCAAGCTTCCTTGCCGCTTTCATTATCTCCTCTTTGACCACGAAACTGTGCAGGCAAGTCACTATGTCTCTGGGTGCATTGCGGGGCGCCGCCCCCAGTGCCCTATGGGCCCGTTCTACCACTATGTCGCGTGATAATGCCGTCGACACTCCAGGCCCCGACTCCGAGGCCGCCGTGAGAATCGCCTGGCAGATCCGTTGGACCACCTCCATCGCATTAGCGTAATTGGGGTCTTCAGGGAGGCCGCGGATGCGCAAATTATTGCGCCGTGTACGATTCTCCACATCCTCTAGCTTCAGAACGGTTTCTTCATGGAGACATTTTAGCTGAACGAGCTCAGACTGCAAGGTAAGTAGCCGAAGATCATGGTCCTCCAATATTGATTCTCCATCCGCCACCCGCTGACCTAGATCATTAACATCGGTGCGGAGAGTAGCGATGGCGTCGCGAAATTCCTCCGCTAAGGTTTTGATATCTTTTTTCAGGTCCTGGAACCAATATTGTAGATCTTTCTTCAAAATAGGCTCGTCCCCACCTTCCATCTCCGGCGGCTCCTGGCGCGATTTAGCCCCGTCTCCCTCGTGGCCAGAGCCCGCACTCGTGTCTCCCAAGGCCGCAAAGCGGGATCCGCCCGCATCGAAGGAAAATTGCTGAAGATCCACCGTTTTTTTCCGAAGAGACATAATCAGTGCTGTCCCCTACGCCAGGCACAATGCAAGCAAGTCGAATATCTCGCTATAGTGGGCTAGAAATGCATAAAGTGCTGTGGGGTTAGCCGGAGAGAAAGTTCAAGCAGCCATCTTAGGCCGATGACGTCACTTCCTCCTCAGGCTACCTCTTGTGTGGAGAGTCAGTCAGTTTTGCCGCAAGAAATCTGCAGAGCAGCTACTTGGAAATCCCTACATTCTTTTGTGCGTCATTATCGCCTGGATGTTCAGGTGCCAGTCTTTGGCTCTTTCGGCAGACAGGTGCTTTGAGCGGGACTGTCTCGGCCCCACCCTGTTTAGGGAAGCTTTGGTACATCCCACTGTCCGGACTGATCCGGGTACGTACAGGGAAAGGAAAATTGGTTCTTATCTGCTAATTTTCGTTCCTGTAGTACCACGGATCAGTCCAGACTCCCGCCCTGACTACATCTGCATTGCTACGTCTGCTCGAAGTTTCTCTTTCACAGGTTCTTTTTGGGATTCTCTACTTCCTATTTGAGCTATAAGGCACTGGAAATTCATCCGAATTGTAAGGCACCTGAGGTTTCTGCTAAATATATATTGATAGCTGTGTAAGAGCATTTTTCAGACATTTTTTATTTTCCTGTTCCATTTGATAGTTACAGTTGTTTACTTGCTTGATCTTATTCTGGTTCTCTATGCTATTTTGGCTGCTTTGATATTGATTATACTGAAGGGATGCAGGGTGCTCACTGTCCTGATATAGGATACCTTTTCAGTTTTTCTCTGTCTCCCTCTGCTGGACAGGAGGCTCAACCCACTGTCTGGACTGATCCGTGGTACTACAGGAATGAAAATTAGCAGGTAAGAACCAATTTTCCTACAAATCACCCCAATTTGTACCTGAGGCAATGGAGGGTAAAGTGACTTACCCAAAATCACAAGGAGCAGCAGTGGGATTTTGAACCCTGATTTCCCTGGTTCTTAGCTCACTGTTCTATCCACTAGTCTACGCCTCCACTCTACATAGTGAATGTGAGACATTTTTACACATACTGTGGGAGCTATTAGATGTACTATTGTACTGTACCCCTGTGGGACACTACATAGGCATAGCCAGTCAGTGGACAATGCCTGGCTAAGCAATGCCACTCTTCTTGCTGCATTGCTCTGTACCTACCATTTGTGATTTTTAAACACCAGCACTTCTGCTGCTCTAAGCCTCTCTTGGTACTTTATTGTAGTTCTGCCTTTGCTCCAGCTGTCTTCTAGATGCTTTTCAAATTCCCTTCCCTTACAGTACTTGCCAACTCTTAGCCTTGCCATAGTAATCCAATGCTTTCCACATTTGCTGCACCACTCATGGACCCTTGAAACTTCCATGTCTCTCCTGGGACTGCTTTACCCTTCTTTTCATGCCTTGTCCTTTATGATTGTAAATACAAAACCTGCTATATATGGAAATTCTTGGAACAATCCAAGTATACCTTCATACGATGCTATTAATGAAGGTATACTTGATTGTTCCAAGAATTTCCATATATAGCAGGTTTTGTATTTACAGTGATTTTTCTCATGCTATATTATTATTGTCCTTTTTGATGACATTCTTATTCCTGCTTCAGATCTTGCCGTCTATCTTGGGGCCTTGATTTCACTTTCTATGTTGCATTGCCCTGCACCTATCATTTGTGATTTTAAACACCAGCACTTCCGCTGCTCCATGCCTCTCATAGTACCTTGGTTCTGTCTCTACCCTGGTTGTTTTCTAGATACTTTTTCATATTTCCTTATACTACGTGCTGACTTTATTTATCAAATTTATAGCCTGCTGATCTACAGATCTCAGCAGATTACAAGAGTACATACACAGTCTGGACACACCAAAATACAAGTACATTTTAAAAACTGTTAATGCTCCTCACCTCTGATCTGAAGCGACTCCGGCAGAGCCTCTGGCAGGATCTTGTTTCAAGGACCTGGGATGGAACTTTGTGTGACTCTGGACTTCCTCTTATAGCTCCACTTGCCAGGACTTCTTTTGGCACTGACCGATGACATCTCATCCCCCATCAGTATATAAGGAATTGCTTTGTAACCAGCCAGGACCTCAGCAACAGGTCCCCTGGCGTCCTCGTGTCCCAGTGCATGTTGTGAGTTGTGCTTGTGCCTTGTTTGTCCTGTCTTGTTTCCTTGTATCCTTGGTTCCCTCCTTGTTACCTTGTTCATTGCCCACCTGGTGCTTTTCCTGCTCCTTCTTGTGCCCTGCCTTGCTTGTCTCTCTAGTTGTGGTTATCTTGTTAGTCTTGTCTGTTGTGTTTGTCTTGGATTGATTCTCTGGATTCTGACCTTGGCCTGGCTCCTGACCTTCCTGTCTGCTACCTGCCCTGACCTCTGGCTTGGTGTCTGTTCTGCCGTCTGCCACCTGCCACAAGCTTTGCTTGGATTGGACACTCAATCCGGATAGACCCAGGAGCCCACCTAAGTCCTTCCGGCTGCCAGAACCTAAGGGCTCAACCTGTGGGGGAGGCGGCTGGAATAGGTGAAGCTTCAGTTGGTTCCACCTACGGGCTTCTCTGCCAGCTTCTAGTGTGGGTCTGGTGGGTTCGCTCATTAGCCTGCATCAACCACACCTCAGTCACAAGGGTCCACTTTCTCTGTCAGTGTTGCAAACAGTAAAAAAAATCATAAAACAACCCAGACCATACAAAAAATGAATGCTAGCCATCATTACCAGAAATATATTACATGCCCATTAGGGCTTTACGCTTGGTCTTGCTGTGACAATCTGATGCTTTACCCAGATCATACCCAGTTACTATTAATGGTTTCTTTCCCTCTTGGATTTTTTCTTCAAACTTTTACTGAGTCTTACTGACTAATGGTTTCGTCTGGTATTTAGCCTTTGATGGACTGTGCCACAGCAAAAGAAAGTGTAAGGGGCAGCAAAAGCACAGCATCCAAAATGAGCACCATGTTTCTCCATGATTACAGATTCTCAGGTAATGGAAGTAGTATTTGCAAAAACTGATTCAGATGAAGAATCATGTCCTAGATTCCCTGAATCACAGGATATTGAACAGCTAGTGCCCAAAGAGAATTTGAGACCTCTAGTAAGTAACATCTTACCCTCCAGTGGGAAGGTGGAGCAAGCAGATGATTCAGATGAGGCTGAGATTAATCCACAGCAAAGTCTGAATCCCCAACCCCTTCCTGAAATGATGCCATAGGGAAACCACATCAGGCATCCTCCAGGGATTTCCTCTGGCTTCTACCTGCCCAGGGATACTAAGGTCCCCATCTTCCAGCTTCTGGATGGTTTGATTAGTCTCTTGCTTTACATAGACACCGCTCTGAGATCTGATTTAAAATGATCAACCCTTATGCCCCTCTCGTAAGGTTTTCATGCCACTGTTGTTGATGCCATTTGCCCCTCTTTTGGTGCCCTGGGGTCTTTATACTTATTTTATTGGTGCCCTTTGCCCCTCATTTGGAGATTTGGGATGGTCTTACCCCTGTAGATGGTTGCTTTGCACCTCTGATGGTGCTTTGCGGTCTTCGTGCCACTTTTTCTGCAGCTTTGCCCCTTACTCAGTGCCTTGGAGTTTTTCCTGCCCCCTTTGCTGCTTCGTTCCCTTTTCATGGTGCCTTGGGGGTTATTGCCACTCTTACAGTGCCTTGGAGTACTCCTGCCTCTGTTGGTATCAGTTTGCCCCTTTTATTGTGCCTTGTGATACTTAATGTTGCAACTTTGACAAAGTCTTAGTGCCATGGAGAGCTCTTCCCCCTTCTGATGATGTCTGCTCACAAGTTTCATTAAAGTTGATTAGAAAACCCCATTTTTTTAGCCCAAACTAACCTGCATTGCATCCCCATTGACGTTAAGGGGAAGGTCATTGAGCGGTTCTCTTTCTTTTTAAAAGATAGGATGTTTCAAGTCAGAGTAGATCAGCAAGAATCCAAGTGGCATACTTTAGTAGTTGGCGTCCCTCAGGGATCCATACTATCAGCTATATTATTTAATATTTATCTCTGTTCATTGTCTCAGATTTTAGAACAGTATTCCCTTTTTTAAAAATATATGCTGATAACATCCAATTATTCTTTCCTGTTCACTCTGACTTATCTTTAACTTTATCTCAGATTCAGCAATGTTTAGATCATATTAGAGGATTTATGTCATCCAGTCAATTAGTGATGAATATTAAGAAAATTGAAGCCATGTAGCTATCTCAAAAACATTGCCCAGATGATTATCTTGGCATTACAATTGATGGTTCCTTTATAACTTTTTCTGATACTGTTCGTAATCTTGAATTCCAGTTTGATTCCTCTATGACTTATGTAGCCTGTATTAGGTTGCTTTTACATAATGGTTTTTATAAGCTAAGGCTTTTGCGCTATCTACGTTATCTGTTACTACAAAGTGAGTTTAGAATTGTAATTCAGGTAATCCTTTTATATGCTGTCAATTATGGTAATGTTTTGCTTGTTGGCTTCCTAAAATAATCAGATTAAGCTACTTCAGAATGCTGCAGTCCATGTTGTTATTAAGTAGCAAAAGGAGGGATCATATAACTCCTATACTTATCCAACTACACTGGCTGCCTGTGATTCAGCACATCAAATTTAAGATACTTATGCTTGTCTTCAAGGCAATCAAAGGAGAGAGGTCCATTGGACCTAGCGGGTTTAATTTCATTATCTCAGCCTACTCAAGCTCTCCGATCTCCGTGCAGTTACAAGTTCTTCAAAAATACATGTTCTGCTGAAACACAGAGATGGACATTCTCCATAGTGGGCCCAGTAATATGGAATGCCTTGCCCACCCAACTCTGCCTTATTGCTGACATGAAGTTGGTTTGGAAGCAGCTGAAAGCAATCTTATTCTGGGAGGCTTTTGGTGCTGAGACTATTGCAAGCTCAAGGAGTGGTCCAATTCTTGGCAGTTAAGATTCAGTGCAAAAAAGTGCAGACTCATGCATTTGGGGTGCAGAAATCCAAGGGAGCAGTACCTGATGGGAGTAAGATACTGAGAGAGACCTTGGGATGATCATATCTGAAACTTTGAATGTAGCAAACTGGAGCGTAACCATTACCGACATTGGTTTGCTTATGTACTGTATTTATGTTTAGATATATTTCTTATTTTTATTCTCTGCTTTGATGCTCAAAGGGAACAGTGAGTTTATGAAATTTTACCAAATAAATAAAACAGTATAAGATGATGGCCAGCTCTAGAGTGCTCCTGGGATGCACAGGAAGAGAAGATCAGTAGAAAAAAGTGGTGATAATGTCTCTATACAGATAACTGGTGAGAGCTCATCTAGAATATCGGGCCCAATTCTGGAGGTCATGCCTCCATCCTAGTTGCCTAGCAACAGCAGAAGTGTCCCCAGAAGCGCCAGGCCCAGATCGCAGTAGGATGCTACTGCGATCCTGGACATCAACATTGAATAAAGGGGCAGGTGGAGAGAAGGGAAAGGGTTGGGGGGAGGATTCAGAGGGCCATGACATTTAAAATGTGCGAGTTTAAGGGGAAGTTGGAGCAGGGAGGGGGTTCGTCCAGCACCAGTAATTTTCAGTTTACTTTAAATGGGCCATTTTGGGGGGTGGAAAGGTTGGCCCTGGAGGGCCTTTGCAACTCGGGTGGGAGGGAGGCAGGGGACAGAGTGCAATTTTTTTTTTTTTTAACTGGACCATAACATAACTGGATATATTCTTTTTTTTTTTTTTTTTAATATATCCCACTGAATATACAGGACATAACTTAGCTGGATAACTTGTACACTAAACGGCCAACTGAATATTGGCCTCCCTAATTCTAAAAAAGAAGAGGGCATGGCCGATATCGACTGAGGCTTAAAACATTACACCAGGAATGAAATTGGGCTCCTGATCTGTCATCATATTCTCTGTAATAGAGCCCAGAACTGTCCCTGCTCGTTCTGTTGTGGGGTAACCAAATTAAACAGTTCATAACGGCAGCTTAAGAAAAATCTGTTTAGAATATGGAATATTCTAAGGAAGTGCAAGGGAATTCAGATGAAATCTCTCACAGCACTGTTGACATAACAAATTATATAGAGCACCACCTGCAATTTATATACCAATGAGCTTTGCATAACATTTTCCTGATTGGCTGGAATTATAATTGTATCTAATATATGTTAATGAGCTGGGATTCATGAAAGTCATTATTTTTTTGTAAATTGAGCCCAGAAGACAGGAATGAAACTTAAAGCTGAACTCGACATACTTTACTTCCTGCCTATATTTTAGTATTTCAGCTTATTTTGGCAAGTCAGCAATTTACTTTACTTTATTTTTTTAATTTATTTTAAAACATTTATTATCCACACACTTCACAGAATATGTTCGTGGCAGAGTACAAAAGAGAAAAAAACATAGATAATCAGCTTAAAACAAAATAACAGACAAAGGGGACAAATTATATACAGTGCACTGCTTGCAATATGATCTTCATTTCTGGAGGATATAGCTGCAAATTTAACTCATAAGTCTGACCAGTGTAATTTCACAATGCAGTAATAATAGCTTTATAACAAAAACCTTTTCAAAGCACTCTAACAGTCCAACTTATGAAATAATGTCTGTATTATCTCTCTTACACAATAGGTTATGGGATCATTCAAGAAAATAACAAGCATCAAAAAGAATTTGATGAAAGAGAAAAAATCCACAAGAAGCTTCCAGTCCATGAAAAAGAAAAGTTCATACTGGGATCAGAAAGGGGAAGAGAGTTGAGAAAAGAATCTAACTCAAGCAAGAAAAGAGTAATCGTTGTTGAACCCAGAAGAGATAAACTCACCACTTACAGAAGAGAGAGAAAAATTTACCTATGTGCTGACTGTGGCAAAAGTTTGAAAACGAAGGACCATCTGGAGTCACACCAGAAAGTTTGCATGAAAGAGAGACGACATACTTGTACTGAGTGTAATAAAAGCTTTCCTTTTCCATCAAAATTGAAAAAGCACCAAATGACCCACACAGGAGAGAAACCATTTACATGTACTGAGTGTGGTAAAAGCTTCATTCAGAAATTCTGTCTGAAAATGCACGAGAGGATCCACACAGGAGAGAAACCATTTATGTGTACTGAGTGTGGTAAAAGCTTTAGTCGTAAATCGCATCTAAACTTGCATCAAAAGGCCCACAATGGAGAGAAACCATTTACATGCACTGTGTGTAATAAAAAGTTCACTAGGAAGTCACAAGAGCGAATGCACCAATGGATTCACACAGGAGAGAGACCATTTACATGTACAGAGTGTAATAAAAGATTCTCTAGGAAATCACAACTGAAAACACATCAATGGATCCACTCAGGAGAAAGACCATTTACATGTACTGAGTGTGATAAAAGGTTTTGTAGGCAATCTGAACTGAAAATGCACCACAGGATTCACACGGGAGAGAGACCTTTTACATGTCATGAGTGTGGTAAAAATTTCAGTCAGAAGCCATATCTAAAACTGCACCACAGGATCCACACAGGAGAGAAACCATTTACATGCACTGCATGTAATAAAAGCTTCATTACCTCTTCACAACTGAAAGAACATGAAAGGATCCATTCAGGACTGAAACCTTTTTCATGTACTGAGTGTGATAAGAGCTTCAGTCGGAAATCATATCTTAACATGCACCAAGGCATCCACATGATAGAGAAATGTATGGAGAGAGAGAAAATTCTTAAGAGCCAAGAGATGCAATCACAGATCAAGAAAATGTGTCAGAAAAGTACAGAAATAATCCCGGTTGTATTGACTCCCACTGGTCTATCCATGTATACATATTACATCATATAAACTCCAGGAGGAGGAGGCTATTTTTGGGACATTAAAAGAATTGAGGTCAGCATTAGCAGTAAATTTGAGAGATTGAGATTGTTCCCAACAGGCCCTAGTTTATGAATGTGTTCATTCCTGTCAAAGTATGTGCAAAACTAACCCATTTGGAGACACTGCCCAAGAGAAATCATTTACATATACAAATGGGTCAATTTTAAAAAGGCCACGCATGTAAAAAGCAGGGGTTATATGTGTAGCTGGGCCTTGCGTGCATTTTAGAACAAGCAGAAGGGCCGGGCCTTGAAAAAGGGGTGGGCCAGGGGGGCCGAAGGAGCAGGTAAGTTACAAAACAAAAAAGCCTAGTTAGAGTTAGTATAGGGGTCGGAGAGGAGAGGGGAAATGGGAGGAAGGGTAGATAGGAGTAAAGGAAAGTTTTCCCCCAGTCCACTCCTTAATTGGAGCGGACTGGGAGGACAAAGGCCTGATCGCGTCGCCGGGCATAGATTCCAAAATTCTGCCCCACCCTCCCTGCATGCACAATTTTTGGGTCACCTGCACGTGTGCGGCCATCAGATTTTATAACGCACACATGTTATAAAATCGGTGCAACCATGTGCGTGTGCAGACTTTTTAAAATCAACCCCAAAGTGTAATAAAATGTAATTTCTCTTTCATAAGTGCAAACACATAAAAGCATCCACATGTGACAGAAAATGGGGTTTAGGGGGAGAGAATAATTGAATAGAGCAAATTTTACTCATCAAGAATTGCTGAGTATCTTCACGTGGTGACCCTGTTATAGAATATCTAGATTAAACCTCAGCCAGACAACCCCTACTATTAAAATATGAAAGGAAGTAAAAAGAAATATTTATACTGTTGCATGGCACCTGGGATAAAAAGGTGCCCACTCATAGTTTAAGCACTAGGATTAATGATAGTGATGGTGCCGAATGTTTGGGTGAAAATAACAAACCTGATGCAGCTATAGGCCATGGTGAACCTTTTTAAGGACTTATTACAGCAGGAAACAGACTACAGAAGCTTATGAAAAAATGAAGCGCATTGCTGACCATTAAGTGGACTTCTGATGATAAAAAATAATGTACTTCTACTTTTATGTCATAAAACCTGTATTTAAAATTTTAGGGAATGCAAAGAGAACCTACTACAAAATGGAAGAGCCAACCTCTGACTTCCAGAAGGTAGCCCGCTTTGGCACATTGCAAGCATTAACAATAAATTTGAGAGATTGAGATCACTTCCACCATGCCCTGGCTTATATAATGAGGTTTATTACTGTAAAGGTATGCACAAAACGAACCCAATTGGAGAGACTGTCAGGAGAAAAACCATTTACATGTACAAAGTGTGATAAAATCTTCATTTAGAATTCATGTCTGAAACTGCACTAAAGGCTCCATGTGGGAAAGATTAGTACAGCTAAAACACCATTAAGCAAAGTTAAAACAGAAAAGTTCTAGATAGCTTTATGTGAAGCTCCTGTAGAGTATGAGAAGCAGAATGGCTACCCAGCATACAGGAGAATATGAAAAGGGCAGCATCAAAACTATGGAATGGCCTGAAATAACAATGAGAGAGCTGGAAACCAAGTTAAAAAGAGCCCTGGCCCTAATAGGGTTCCAATTTTTGGCTCAAGCCATCATAATGCTGTGATGTTTTATGATTTATGAATGTTTGACTGATTGTGATCTGTGCTGAATACATGCCATGGAAGTACATGTAAATAAATAAATAAGATCAGGCAAAATGCAAAAATCAAATAACCAGAATTAACACCTCAGGGATTCATAACAGGAAAAACACTTCTCCTTTACAATTGGGAACAAGCAACATCCCCCAAAATTATTGACCAATAACATGACTATTCACAATCTGCAGGCTGTTTATTGCAGTAGATGTAGATAAAATATATGATAAGATAGGCTTTAATAACATCTTGGCAATAGAACAAAAGAGATGAAACCCAAGACCAGTTGATGATGCTGAATAAAGCCAATGTAACCAGCTGTAAAACACATTTGAAACCTCAGTACAGCATGGATAGTTAAAGGTTTTGATAGGATCCCACACTTCTAGATAATAGATTGCCCTGAAATGTATTCAGTGAGTCCTGGATTGATTTATTAAGTTTGTTTAACATAAAGTGTGTTTTCTGTAGATAGAAGGATGAATTAGCCATGCTGTCTGGGTGACATTCTCTGGCGGTACGGAGCAGAGCTTCTCTCTTAGAATACAGAGTTTTGCTCTATGCACATGTGTGGCTGTTCCTGCATGATTCCATCTTCTCAGTTGGTTAAATAGCTACTATACAGGCCCATTCAATAAAGTCCGCGGGAGAGCCGGTGCTCCGAGGCGCGTGATTCTTTAAATTTGGGTCCGTGGTACCATGGTAATAAGGAGGGCGAAGTCACATGGCTAATTCATCCTATCTATGGAAACATTGTTTATGGTAAACAAACATGCTTTTTCCTGAAGATAAGCAGGCTGAATTAGCCATGCTTTCTGGGAGTCCGCAGTTAGGGTTGCCGCTGAAGATATATGTAGTCAAATCATCTTTGTAGTAGATATTGTCCTTGGTTGATATCATTCGTTGCTCATTTTGTTTGCTATCCTTATGTTCCATAGACAGCCTTGAGTTCCAGCGGTATAATGCAAAACTGCCGATCCCACTGAACTGTCTGAAGCGACTGTTGGTCAAGGCAATAGTGAGATGTGAAAGTATGGACAGGCGACCATGTTGCTGCTTTGCAAATGCCCTGTATGGGTACGTTGTAGAGATGTGCTATCGATGCTGCAGTAGCTCATACCCGATGTGCTTTAATAGAATCCATCAGCTGAGTAGATTGTGCCAAGAGGCAAAATTGAATGCATTGAGTTATCCAGTTTGTTAAAGTCCTTTTTGCTACTGGTGAACCTGGTGCATTTGGATTAAATGAGACAAATAATTGGGACGCATGCCTGTTCATTTGGGTTCTTTTCTTGCAGTAATCTAAGGCTTTCTTACAATCCAAGGTGTGTAGCAGTCTTTTTCTGTCATTCTTAGCGGCCTTGGAAAAAACGTGGGCAGAATGATAGTCTGGTTCAGGTGAAAGGCTAATACGATATTTGGAAAAAATGACTGGTGTGTCTGCAAGGTAACCTTATCATGGTGAAATTACAAATATGTAGGATAGTGCACTAGTGCCTGATGCTCACTAACCTGTCTTGCTGAAGTCACTGTGACCAGAAACACTATTTTCCACGTTAGATACTTCAGAGAGGCAGTCTCTAGAGGCTCGAAGGGCAGAAACATGAACTTTTCTAACACTATATGTTTATGGCCCAAGGAACTGGAGGCTTGAGGACTGGTGGTTGAAGTTGTTTGAAGCCCCTTCATGAATCGAGATACCAATGGATGAGTTGAGATAGAAAGTCCATCTCTCAGGGTGTGATAAACAGCTATCACACCTAGGTGTGCTTGGATAGACAAGGTTGCTAGTCCTGATGTGAATAGCATATGCAGATACTCCAACAGCGACTTAGGAGTGCAAGTGAACGGGTCAATATCCCTTGCCTCATACCACTGCCATTTGAATGCATAATTCTTTCTCGTTGATAGCTTTCTAGCTGAAATTAGAATGTCCTGACTCTGTCATTGCAGTTGAAGGTGGTCTAATACCGTCCTCTCAATTTCCATGCTGTCAGCTGAAGGGAGGAATATATGGGATGTAGTAGAGTCATATCCCCCCCCCCCCCCCTTTCTTGTGTTAGCAGTTCTGCGCTGTTTCTTAAGGAAATTGGTGGCGAATGGAAAGTTGCACTACATAGGCGTACCATGGCTAACTCGGCCAAGCCGGAGCAATAAGAAATAGATGTGCTCTGTCCATGATACAGTTCTGTACTGTTCGAGCTATCACCGGTATTGGAAGATACACATAGAATAGTTCTCCTACCCATGGAATGAGGAACGCATCTTGCAAGTCGTTCTTTGGGCTTGGTAGATGGAGCAGTATCTGCCCAGTTTCCTGTTGCAAATAGGTCTATGCATGGTGTGCCCCAGCTGATGAACAGACTGCCACTTTCTGATCGAGAGACCACTCGTGGGAATGAAAGATTCTGCTGAGCCTTTCAGCTTCCATGTCTGCCATCCCAGGAAGGTACATCGCTTGCAAGGTGATTGAGCGCACTTCTGCCCACTTCAGAATCTGCACAGCTTCCCTGCACAATGCCCTGGAACCGGACCCTCCTTCCTTGTTTACTGACACTTGATTGTCTATACGTATCATCACACATTTTCCTTGAAGCTGGGGTGCAAATGTGTGAAGAGCATGTTTTATCTCTCTCAACTCCAATAAGTTGATCTGGAAGTTGCTCTCTGCTAGAGACCATAAGCCTTGTTTCTTGAGACAGTGCAAGTGAGCTCCCCAACCCTTCATGGAAGCATCTGTTATTAGGATTAGTTGATGTAGTGGGTTGCGAAAAGGAGCTCCCGCAGTTAAGACTGATGGAGTTAGCTACCAAGCTATTTCCACCTTTAAGGCCCGAGTCAAGGCCACTCTTCCAGACATCGGTTGTGTGTACTGAGACCACTGGGATTTGAGCCCCCACTGCAGGCACTGCATATATAGGGGAATATGTGGCACAACACAAATTGCCTCCGCCATGTACCCTAATAAAATCAGAATTTGGCACGCCATGGCATTCAACCACAGCTGCAGTTGTAGAGCAAAAGTGAAAACCTCTCCCTGAGGACTGTAACATAAAAGAACTTGAGCAGGAAGGCATATACAATTCTCAGAAGACAAGCAGGATGGCAGTCCTCAGACATGGGTGACATCATCAGAGGGCGCCCGGCACAGCTGTGTGGTGAGGACAATTTGTACTCCAGGACTTTGGAATGGGACCCCCCCATTCCATATTGGAATCTACTCACCACCAGGACAAAGAGTCCCAGAGAAATGGGGTAACTCAGATGCAGTCCAAAAGCTCCTGGAAGTGGTCTGGTGCCACTGGGACCATAGTGTCCAATGGGCTCTCTGCATATGCAACCTTGCCCAGGGAGTGATCTGTACTGTTGCGCCATGTGGCCTAACAGCCTCAACATGTGCCACACTGAGATCTGCTGGCACTCTTGAATCTCTGCCACAGTAGTCATCAAATTGATGGCTTTTTATCATGGCAGAAATGCCTCAGCCTATGAAGTCCAATTCTAGTGATAGGCTGAGATGGGACTTGGGGTAGTTGATGACGAACCCTAGCGACTCCAACACCCAGATGATCAAATGTATGGACTCTTCAGCCCCTACCCAAGAGGTGCTTTTGACCATCCAATTGTCCAGGTAAGGAAAAAGAGTACCGGTCGGTGAAGGTGCACCGCCACCATGGCCAGGCACTTTGTAAAGACACGAGGGGCTCACACTAGCCCAAACGGCAGAATGCAGTACTGAAAGTGCTGTTTTCCCACCACGAATATGAGAATTCCTGTGACCCTGGAAGATCTTGATACGGATGTATGCATCCTTCAGATTGAGAGAGCATGGTCAGTCCCCTTTTTTCAACAAGGGGATCATGGTGCCCAGGGAAACCATCTTGAACTTTTTCCATTTGAGAAACTTGTTCAGGGTCCTTAGGTCTAGGATGGGATGGAGTCCTCCTGTTTTCTTTGGAATCAGGAAGCATCGGAGTAGAATCCCTGCTCACGTTGTCCTGGTGGAACAGGCTCCACCGCTCTGGCCATTAAGAGAGAAGAGAGCTCCACAAGGAGCTTTTGGCACCCAATAGGGGCTCGGGGGCAATTTGGCAGGGTACTCAAAAGATTTAATTTGTACCCTCCACAGACGATGGTCAGAAACCACTGATCGGAGGTTACACTGGGCCACTGGTTCGCATAGAACTGCAGGCTCCCCCCCTACCCTGGTTCAACGGACTCTGCTATGCTCTCTGTGATCCAGTCAAAACCCTGTCCCACGAACTGACTGAGGCACCAGCTGGAACTTTGGAGCCCTCTAATACCTGGGACAGCTGTAAGGAGCCTGCTGCTGTTGATGGGTTATAGAAGGTGGAGGATAGTATCTTCCTGGGTGGAAGAAAGACTTCCTCTGGCCAGACCTCGAAGACCTCCTAACAGAGGAAGTTGTGTCCTGGGTGCCAGCAGAAAATTGCTGAAGTGTCGCATGGTACTTTTGTATCTGAGCCACTGCATCCTTCATGTTATCTTTGAAGAGATTCTCTCCAGTACATGGCACGTCAGCAAGTCACTCCTACACTTCCTGACAGAGATTGGTTACCCTCAGCCAGGCAAGTCTGTGGGCACCAATCCCAGTGGCAGAGACCCTTGATGCAGTCCAAAAACATCATAGGGTTTGACAAAACCTCGTGTTTTCTGCACTCCCAGCCCTTAGGTACTATTGACTGGAGAGTGTCATGTTGCTGTTAAGGCAACTGCTTGGCCACCACCTGCACCTGCTTCCAGATGTCCTCATGGACATGGCTCATGTAGAGCTGGTAGGCCACTATCTGGGCAATAAGCATGGTACCCTGAAAAAATTTCCTCCCAAGAGCATCCATGGCCCTCTGATCCTTCCCTGGGGACACTGAGGAATGGGTCTGAGTGTGCTTGGCCTTCTTGAAAGTGGATTCAACCACCACAGATTGCTGCGGTAGCTGATGCTTGTCAAATTTGAGAGCCTTCTGGATGAGTTAGAATGCATCTGCTTTCCTATTTACGGGAGGAACTGAGAGGGGAGTGTTCCTGCATCCTCAACAGCAACTCCACAAGGATCTTATGCACTAGGATTGCCATGATTTTCTTAGGAGGCTCCATGGACTGGAGAATATCCAGCATTCTCTGCCGGGTATCCTCTTCAGTCTGCAACTGAAATGGGACGGCCTTCACTATCATCCTGACAAATCCTGCAAAGGAGAAGTTTTCTGGAGAAGACTTCCTTCTGTTAGCAGGAGGAAATGAATCTGAGGGGAGACCATCCAACGTGCCATCAGAGACATTGGAGTCATAATCTCCCTAGGGGTCATATGGGCCCTCATCCTCACAGCCTGAAGGCAGGGATGGGGTCCTAGGCACTTGGCTACTGGTCAGCAGTATTGGTACAGACTCCACTGGCTGTGGGGGCTCAGGCCTCGGTGTTGCTCTGGTCCCCAGAAGAGCTTCCTTCTCCAAGGAGCCATGGACCAGCACTGGATCGGATGGTGGCCCCCCTGATGCCCAGCCTTCCCAGAAATCGACACAGGTATCGTTCCGAGGCATGCATGCAGGGATTCCAGCAGTGGCTCGAGCATGGACTGTGCCAGTCCCAGTGCCATTGGTGCCCCAATGCTAAAGCTCCACACCACGACTGACTGCATGCGACTCTCCAGCTCATCCTCAAAGAGCACCTATGCCAAGACTGATTGGGATCCAGGAGCTTTAGGATCCCAGTCGGTGGTGGGCATCGGAGCTGGTGGAGACCATTGCATAACCCAGGTATCAATGGAGGCTTGGCATTCCTCACCTGGGAGCACTTTAGGGGCATCACAGCTAAAGCTGGTTCATCCCTGTGCATCAATGGAGACCGTTTCCTCCTTGGCTTCCCTCTGTACTCAGATCAGCCCTTCCCTGGCGCCAAGGCCGAAGACAACAAACCTGATGTCTTTGACTTGGGAGAGGCAGAAAATGGCCTGTCTCTTGCTTCCCTGGCATTCACTTACACTGACAGAATCAACAATCCCGCCAATGTCAATGGCTCAGTGTTCATTGGTGCGGCTTCAAGGCTCCTCGATGTTGATGGGCCAGCCATTTTCAATCCAAAGAGTCGTTCCAGCTGAATGAACCGGATCATACATCCTTTTGGGGTCATCTGGGCGCACTTGCTGCAACCCTGGATATTGTGCGATGTCCCCAGGCAGAGGATACATCGATCATGAGGTCCATGATCGACATAGTCCTCGAGCACTGAGGGCATGGCTTAAACCTGGACGTGGACATGCCGACTTGAAAAAAAAGGGATATAAAATCTAACTCTATAGTGGAAGCTTATGATGGCTGGTGGGAACTGAAGGCACCACCGCCCGGGGGTTAATGACTGCGAAAAAAAACATAACGTAAACTTCGAGAAACCTGGCTAAGATGCTAAGAGGAGAACCAGGCGGACCCTGTGTTGATACCGTGCGAATACGACAGAGAAAGAAAAATCCACGAAAATGCGAAAAGATAATTCAAAGAAGTTTAATAAAATTAGAGTCTCAATTCCATAACCATTAGCCTTCATGGAAAAAAAGAGACTGAGGGGACCCCACGTGGATGCTTGGTATAATACATGCTGGGTATGCTCAGAGAGTCTCAATCAAATTCCTAGAAAGGGGATGAAAAAGTTCCCCTATGAGGAAAGACTAAAGTGGTTAGGGCTATTCAGCTTGGAGAAGAGACGGCTGAGGGGGAATATGATAGAAGTCTTTAAAATCATGAGAGGTCTAGAACAGGTAAATGTGAATCGATTATTTACTCTTTCGGATAACACAAGAACTAGGAGGCACTCCAAGAAGTTAGCATGTAGCACATTTAAAACAATCAGAGAAAATTATTTTTCATTCAACACACAATTAAGCTCTGGAATTTGTTGCCAGAGGATGTGGTTAGTGCAGTTAGTGTAGCTGTGTTTAAAAAAGGTTTGGATAAGTTCATGGAGGAGAAGTCCACTAACTGCTATAATCAAGTTGTCTTAGAGAATAGCCACTGCTATTACTGGCATCAGTAGCATGGGATATACTTAGGGTTTGGGTTCTTGTCAGGTACTTTAGCCTGGATTTGCCACTATTGGAAACAGGATGCTGGGCTTGATGGACTCTTGGTCTGATCCAGTATGGCAATTTCTTATGTTCTTAAACTTTGATATACATTTTGCGTACTGGACTCCATCCGATGATGTAACCCATATGTGAAGACTGACATCCTGCTGTCCTCAGAGAACACCTGTTACAGGTAAGCAACTCTTCTATATCTAGGAATGGATGAAGGAGCACAAATTCAGCACAAGTTACTGAGAGAAATGACCAATAAAGAATACTATAGGAAATTGTAATTGATTTTGAAATGTGCTTTAACAACACGAAATAAGATGCATGCTATCAATTAACTTGCAATCCCTGCACTCTCCTATAGTTTTGGACTGGCCAGATAAGAATCTTAATCAGGTGGATGTAAGAATGAGAGAACTCTTCCATGCCTATGAAGTAATCTTTAATAGGGGTTCCCAATCTTTGGGAGCATTGACCCCCTTTCAACCTCCAAAATTTTAATGGACCCCCAGATGTTTCTCTCTTTTTTACCTTAATTATGTGCCACATATAGAAAAGTTTATTTTTTTAAAAACATTTCTAAATCGCTCTTCCTGATTAAAAATTGCTCAGCGATGTATAAAATTCAACAATAATACAAAATATAAAACACATCATTCCTAAAAAAACTAAAACATCAATCAAACTGCATAAAACAAAAACATTTAAAATATAATAGTAAAATAACTGATACAAAAAAAACAATCTATACCTGCTATTGCCATCCTCCACATCCCTCCTCGTAAACACTACTGTTATTAATGTAATAAAGAAGTATATGTATACCAGACTCATTCATAATATATGACCTTATTAAATAACATTAACTGATATAAACTGAATACATATAGTTGCAAAGGACAGCCATAAATGTGCAAGAATGTACTAATGTTCAATATCTTATGTAGTGCAACTACAGCTAGTCACGCAGCTTGATCTGTTTGGATCTGGAGCGACTGGATGGAAAGAGAGACTGGCGGGTGAAATAAAGATACAAACTAGAGCAGATGAACTGGTGAGGAGATGAACTGGTGAGGGACTGCTGGAGGGAGAGAGAGAGAGATGGTGGGGATGGACTGGTGGGAATGGAGTAGTGGAGAGAGAAACAGCGACCTGTGGAGGGAGACAGAGACCGACTAGCAGGGCTTGGCTAGTGGAGGGTGAGAGAGAGAACAACTGGTGGGACTGGACTGATGGAGGGTGAGAGATAGAGCGACTAATGAAGCTGGACTAGTGACTGAGAGAGAGACGCAGGAATGGACTGGTGAAGGGAGAAAGGGGGATTGGTTGGGATAGACTGGAGCAAAAACAGAGTGAGACTGGTGGGGAAGGGGGAAAGAGGGATGTTTGAGTCAGGCCCACATCACTAAAAGAGATTTGGAGACAAGTTTTGTGCACATATTTCCCTCCCAGCCCCCACTCCCAACATGGCATGTTATAAAATAGCCTGGCCACATATACATATGCACCTAATTTTAAGTGGGTCCACAAATGAGCATGCAAATCCCACGTCTGCTGCATTAAGTCAGGATTTTAAAAGTGATGCACGCCCACACCAGTGCCAGCTTCTGCAGTTCTTCCATCAGTTTGCTCAGTTAAGGGCTAGGTCCTCCAAACCCCCTAGTTTAATAGCCTTCACTCCCCCCCAGTTATCCCAGACCCTTAAAACCCCTCAGATGTGGCTAGTTTTCTTTCTTTTTAAAACTTTCACCTTCTCCATAGCAGAAGTAAACTTACGCAGTACTAGGCCTGAGCACATGCCCAGGTGCATAAGTATTTACGCGCACATCTCTCACCCCTCACCCCAGAATCCCCATGCCCCGCCCAGACTCCACCCAGTCCATGCCCCTTTTTGAATCAGAGTGAAATGTGTGCATAGCAGGAGTTATGCGTGTATCTGGATGGCTTTTAAAACATGGTGGGCTGACCCAATTGATGTGTGTATGCCAGGCTTTTAAAATGCACTTTTTGGGTATTTACATTTCAGACTTGTAAAAAAAGCAAGTTTGCTTACTGTAAACGGTGTTTTCCATAGATAGCAGATAGGCTGGGTGACATCATCCAGGTGTCACTGGGTGAAGCTGTCTCTCTAAGCTTGCAGAACTTTTCCCCCTGTGCAGTTAAGCGGCTCTTCCTGCTCATCTCGTCCGAATCTCCTCAGTTGATTATTAAGCAGATGTATGTAGAGTACATTTCAGATGGTTGTCCAGGGAGGAGGGAGGGTTTGCATGGTTAAATCATCCTTCAATCTATGGAAAACACTGTTTATAGTAAGCAAACTTGCTTTTTTCCATGGATAAGCAGGCTTATTTAGCCATGCTGTCTGAGCTGAAGGTTGCTTGTCTTAGTTATTGTCAGTCTCAACTAGTAAACCCAGTGTTGTAACACTGCAGCTCCCAATGCCCTGTCAGCTGCTGACTGGATCAAACATAGAAACATAGAAATGACGGAGAAGACGACCAAACGGCCCATCCAGTCTGCCCAGCAAGCTTCACACTTCTTTTTTCTCATACTTATCTGTTTCTCTTGGCTCTCAGTAACCTTTGGTTCTATTTCCCTTTCATCCCCACCATTAATATAGAGAACAGTGATGGAGCTGCATCCAAGTGAAATATCATGCTTGATTAGTTAGGGGTAGTAACTGCCGCAATAAGCAAGCTACACCCATGCTTATTTGTTTACCCAGACTATGTTATTTAGCCCTTATTGGTTGTTTTTCTTCTCCCCTGCCGTTGAAGCAGAGAGCTCTGCTGGATGTGTGAAGTATCAGTTTTTCTTCTCCCCTGCCGTTGAAGCAGGGAGCTATGCTGGATATGCATGTAGAATCAGTTCTTCTTCTCCCCTGCCGTTGAAGCAGAGAGCTATGCTGGATATGCGTGAAGTATCAGTGAAAGTGTGAATTGACCATGTCGCTGCTTTACAAATATCTTGAAAAAGAAAATTATTCCTTACCTGCTAATTTTCGTTCCTGTAGTACCATGGATCAGTCCAGACGGTGGGTTATGTCCCCCGTCCAGCAGATGGAGTCAGAACAGAGCTCGAGGGCACCGCCTCCTATACCAGCGCACCCTCTGCTGGAGCTCAGTATCATGAATAACCAAGCCCAAAAGAGCCCAAAACAAACAATTTGGATCAAACAACCCTGACGTAAATCAACATCAAGAACCATTAGGAGGCAAGACCCAGAACGAGGTCGCCCTAGTCAACTTGTGAGGAGCTGTACAACTCTGATAGAGAACCAGAGAGAAAGTAGAAAGAAGACAGAAACACGCACATAAATCCGAGCAGGGGCGCAGTATCCCAGAGTGGTGGGCGTCTGGACTGATCCATGGTACTACAGGAACGAAAATTAGCAGGTAAGGAATAATTTTCTTTTCCCTGTACGTACCAGGATCAGTCCAGACGGTGGGATGTACCCAAGCTTCCCTAAACCGGGTGGGCCCCTGAGAGCCCCGCTCGGAGAACCTGATCGCCAAAAAGCCCAGGGGCTGAAGGCGGCAGGTGTAACCGATAATGCCGAGCAAAGGTATGCAACGACTTCCACGTCGCCGCCCGGCAGATTTCCTGTGGCGAGACGGACCGAGACTCCGCCCAAGACGCGGCTTGTGAGCGTGTAGAATGAGCTCTGACGCCTGTAGGCGGCGTACGACCAGCTCCGATATAAGATGCCGCGATGGCACCCTTGATCCAGCGGGCAATCGTTGTCTTCGATGCGGAGGAGCCCTTCTTAGGTCCCGACCAGAGCACGAACAGGTGATCGGAAACTCGGAAATCATTGGTAGCTTCCAGGTAACGGAGCAGAGCCCGTTTGACATCCAAAAGACGAAGGGACCTTTCTTCCCCCGGAGGGAACGCCGGGAGATCCACCGTCTGATTCAAATGGAAGGGAGAAACCACCTTCGGAAGGAAGGAAGGTACGGTACGTAGAGAGACCCCCGCCTCAGAAAGGCGGAGGTACGGTTCCCTGCAAGAAAGAGCCTGTAGTTCTGAGATGCGACGAGCCGAAGAAATTGCCACCAGAAAAACCGTCTTCATAGTGAGGTCCTTGAGGGAAGCCTCCTGTAGTGGCTCGAAAGGAGCGCCCGCCAGGGCCCGGAGAACTAGGTTGAGGCTCCATGACGGGCAGGGATCTTGAACCGGAGGCCGAAGATGCTTGACTCCCCTTAGGAAACGAGCGATATCCGCTTGGAGGGGTAGCGAAACCGCTGTCTGTAACAGAGCATTCAGGGCCGCCACTTGTACTCTGAGAGAATTGTATGCTAGGCCCTTATCCAATCCGTCCTGCAAAAACTGAAGGATTAGGGGAACCGTGGCTTCCGTCGGACAGGTCCCATGACCGACACACCAGGACTCGAAGACCCTCCACACTCGCCCGTAGGCAACCGAGGTCGAGGGCTTACGAGCCCAAAGCATCGTTGAAATCACCGCCTCCGGGTAGCCCCGACGGCGGAGTCGGCGCCGTTCAAAAGCCAGGCCGCAAGACAAAAGAGTGCCGCCTGCTCGAAAAATACCGGACCCTGATGCAGAAGCCGTGGAAGGTGGCTCAGACGGACCGGACCGTCCACCGCCATGTGTAGTAGATCCGCGAACCAAGGCCTCCGCGGCCATTCCGGGGCCACCAGGATTACTGGACCGCAGTGGTTTTCGATTCTTCGGAGGATCTTGCCCACCAACGGCCAGGGGGGAAATACATAGAGGAGCTGACCTGTCGGCCACGGTAACGCTAGGGCGTCCACCCCCTCCGCGCCCCGCTCCCTTCTGCGACTGAAGAAGCGCGGGGCCTTGGCGTTGAGGGCGGTAGCCATCAAGTCCACCCGAGGCGGTCCCCAGCGCTGAACCAGGAGTTCCATCGCCTCGGTGGAGAGAGACCATTCGCCGGGGTCCAACCGCTGACGACTCAGGTAATCCGCCTGGATGTTGTCTACCCCGGCGATGTGGGAGGCTGCGAGACGTACAAGGTGGAGTTCCGCCCATGCCATCAGGAGCGTGGTTTCCGCGGAGACCTGGGCGCTCCGTGTTCCGCCTTGGCGATTGATGTAAGCCACTGTCGTCGCGTTGTCCGAGAGAACTCGTACCTCCCTGTCGCGAACCAGGGGGAGGAAACGCTGAAGCGCCAAACGTACCGCTCTGGTCTCCAGACGATTGATCGGCCACTTTGCCTCCTCTGGGGACCACATCCCCTGTGTGGCGCTGCGGCCGCAGACGGCGCCCCAACCCCCGAGGCTGGCGTCGGTTGTGACTACTACCCAAGAGGGAACCTCGAGCGAGACGCCGCGGGCCAGGTGAGCTGGAACCAGCCACCAGTTCAGACTGTCCCGAGCCGACTGAGGGAGGGGCAGAATCACCTGATACTCCTGAGACACCGGTTTCCAGCGAGATAGAAGGGACGCCTGCAGCGGACGCAGGTGTGCAAAAGCCCAGGGCACCATGTCGATGGTGGAAGCCATCACTCCCAGGAGCTGAAGATAATTCCACGCTGTAGGATCCGACAAGGCCGCAAAGCGATGGATGTGTTCCCTCAGGGAGAGAGCCTTGTCCGGACGCAGGAACACCATGCCCAGTTGCGTGTCGAAGGTTGCTCCCAGGAAGTCCAAGCGTTGAGATGGAACGAGGAAACTCTTGGGGAGGTTCACTACCCAGCCCAGGGAGCGAAGCACCTGCAAAACCCTGGTCACCGAAGCCTGACCATGCGAGAAAGACTTTGCCCGCACCAGCCAGTCGTCCAGGTAAGGGTGCACTAGTATGCCCTCCTTCCGAAGGGCCGCCGCCACCACCACCATGATCTTGGTGAACGTCCGCGGGGCCGTTGCGAGTCCGAATGGTAGGGCCCGAAACTGAAAGTGTTGACCGAGAATCTTGAAGCGTAGGTAACGCCTGTGGTCCGGACGTATCGGGATGTGCAGGTACGCCTCCGTCAGATCCAGGGAAGCCAGGAACTCGCCCTGATGTACTGCGGCAATCACGGATCGTAGCGTTTCCATGTGGAACCGATTGACCCGCAGCGAGCGGTTCACCTCCTTCAAATCCAGTATGGGCCGGAATGAACCGTCCTTCTTGGGCACTACGAAGTAGATGGAATAATGGCCCGAGCCCACCTCTGCGAAGGGAACGGGTACAATGGCCTCTATGGCTTGCAGCCGGTCTAGTGTCTGTTGAACCGCCACCCTCTTGAGGTCGGAGCCGCAGGGAGAGAAGAGAAACCTGTCCCGAGGGGGGCGGACAAACTCCAAGGCGTAACCGTATTGGATGGTGTCCAGGACCCACTGGTCTGAAGTAATCTTTGCCCACTCCTCGACGAATTGTGTGAGTCGGCCTCCGATGGGCGGGCAGGAGGAGTGGGCCGGTCTGGCATCATTGAGTAGATTTGGCGGGGGGGTTCCCCTGCCCTGAGCCCTCCCTCGAGGGCCTCCGCCCTCGAAAGGAGCGTGACCACTGCTGCGGTCTACTTGGAGTTGTACGAGAACTTGGCTGTCGGTACGATCTGTAGCGCCGCTGTGCCCGAGCCCTGGTTCTGGTGGAGGCAAAAGACCGGTAAGGTCTCTGCCGATCCTCGGGTAGACGATGCACCGAGTTTTTCCCCAGGGACTTGATGATCTGATCCAGGTCATTTCCGAAGAGGAATTTCCCCCGAAATGGAAGGGATCCCAGGCTCGACTTGGAGGAGGTGTCTGCAGACCAATTCCGGAGCCACAGGAGTCTACGAGCCGCCACCACCGACACCATGGACCGGGCCAGGACGCGAAAGAGGTCATACAGGGCATCCGCCCCGTAAGCGATGGCCGATTCCAGGCTGTCGGCCTGAGCAGCTTCATCCGGCGGCAACTGCTGCGACGTTAGGAGCTGCTGTACCCAGAGAAGACTGGCCCTCTGGGTCAAAGAAGCGCACATGACGGCCCGCATCCCCAAGGCCGAAACCTCAAATACCTTCTTGAGGAACGTCTCCAACTTGCGGTCTTGCGTGTCCCGTAGGGCCGTTCCGCCAGTAACTGGAATCGTAGTTCGCTTGGTCACTGCCGAGACCGCCGAGTCCACCTTTGGAAACCTGACGAGATCCAGGAAATCCTCCGGCAACGGATACAGTTTCTCCATGGCCCTGGCGACCTTCAAAGATGCCTCCGGGAAGTCCCATTCCCCGGTGAGGAGCTGAAGAAACGACTCATGGACCGGGAAAGCCTTAGCCCTAGGCCTGAGGGCAGCCAGAACCGGGTCCCCCTTTTTGGAGCACGTCGCAACCGCTGGGGCCACAGGTGCCGGAGGATCCGGAGGCGGATCGAGGTCGAGCTCTTGCAGGGTCCGCTGCAGTAAATCCTCCAATTCCTCCTTGTGGAAGATGCGCAGAGCTCGCGGATCGTCGCCTTCGGCCTGTCCCTCAGAATGCGCAGGATCCGGAGGGTCCAAGGGATCAGAACCCGAGGGGAAAGCCGCTCCCACTGCAAGCGACTGGGATGGCAAAGCTGATGTTCCTGCGGTCGTCCCAGGTAAAACCAGGGACCCGGGGGCGGGGACCGCGAGCTTGGAAATCTTGGGCGCAGGAGGTCCCGCGGGAGCACCTCCCGGATCCGCCAGGCCCTGCAAGTAGGCCGTGTGCATCTTCAGAATGAAGTCCGGTGAAAAAAACGGCAGACCGGGCGAAGCCGCAGCGGCAGGATCCCCCTGTGGAGTCCGGGCAGGCAGGCCCTCCTCGGGGCCCCTGTGCAGGCGGGGGGCTCCCCGAACTGCGTCCTTCTCGTCCGGAGAGCGATCCGCGCTGAACTCCTCTTCTAAAATGGCCGCCGTTCCCGCCATTGCCGAGAACGTGGCCGGCCCTCGCTTCCCTGGCTGCGGAGAGGGGGGTGCTGGGCGTGAACCCGAGCTGTGCGCAACGCCTTCCCCGTCGGGGAGGCAGTGCTGACAGACTCCCTCGTTGGAGAGACGAGACCCCGCCTCGCCGCAGGTCTCGCAACGAGACCAGCGCGGCATCAATAAAGAAACGCCGCCGCGATGGAGCCTCGGGGGGGGCCGAAAATAAAGTAGCAGCGCGGGGGGGCCTGCGGGCCGACACAACCCGCCCGACTGGTCCCTAGGCGCCGGCGGGAAAAACCACTGCCGGCGCGCCCAGGCCCGAGGTAAAGTCGCCGGGCCGCGGGACAGCCGGAGGACTGCAGAAACCGGTTGTCCCGGCAAACGCAGAGCAAGACAGCTGAAAAAGAAATAAATCAACACTTACCCCAAGCGTAAGTAAAGGCAAGCTGCAGGAGGAGACAGAACAGAGCAAGAGCACGCCTCCTCAAAATTACTGACAAGAAAAGAATTTCTCTTTTTACTTTTTTTTTTTTTTTTTTTCAATAACTTGATCCAAATTGTTAGCAACCAAAGAAATGACAGGATAGACTCAAAGGAGTAAAAAATAAAACTCAAAATCTGTCACTCTGGGGAAGCACTGATTCCCCAACTCACATCTGCTGGAGTCAGAAAGATACTGAGCTCCAGCAGAGGGTGCGCTGGTATAGGAGGCGGTGCCCTCGAGCTCTGTTCTGACTCCATCTGCTGGACGGGGGACATAACCCACCGTCTGGACTGATCCTGGTACGTACAGGGAATGGTACATTATGCAAGTGTGCTAATGAAGTCACTGTAGCCCTAACCTGATGCGCCTTAATTGGATTATGGAGCACCATTGAATGTGACATGTAACAGAATTGAATGCATTGAGTTATCCAATTTGATAGTGTCATTTTCATTACTGCTTTTCCAGGGTCATTTGGATTAAAAGACACAAAAAGTTGGGTTCTTCTTTTGTAATATGTGTGGGCTCTTTTGCAGTCCAATTTGTGACGTGCCTTCTCCCTTTTATTCGCATGAAGTTTAGAAAAGAAGGTGGGGAATGAGATTGACTAATTTAAGTGAAAGGCTGAAACCCCCTTAGGTAAAAAGTCAACAATAAGACCTTGTCATGGTGGAATTGCAAGTAAGGATAATTGGTCACTAGGGCTTGAAGTTCACTTACCTGGCCAATATGACCACAATTAGGAAAATAACTTTTCAAGTTAGGTGCTTCAAGGATGTGGATTCCATGGGTTCAAAGGGAGCACCCATTAGACTTTCCAGGAACATAAGAAAATGCCACACTGGGTCAGACCAAGGGTCCATCAAGCCCAGCATCCTGTTTCCAACAGTGGCCAATCCAGGCCATAAGAACCTGGCAAGTACCCAAAAACTAAGTCTATCCCATGTTACCGTTGCTAGTAATAGCAGTGGCTATTTTCTAAGTCAACTCAATTAATAGCAGGTAATGGACTTCTCCTCCAAGAACGTAGCCAATCCTTTTTTAAACACAGCTATACTAACTGCACTAACCACATCCTCTGGCAACAAATTCCAGAGTTTAATTGTGCATTGAGTAAAAAAGTACTTTCTCCGATTAGTTTTAAATGTGCCCCATGCTAACTTCATGGAGTGCCCCCTAGTCTTTCTACTATCCGAAAGAGTAAATAACCGATTCACATTTACCCGTTCTAGACCTCTCATGATTTTAAACACCTCTATCATATCCCCCCTCAGTCGTCTCTTCTCCAAACTGAAAAGTCCTAACCTCTTTAGTCTTTCCTCATAGGGGAGTTGTTCCATTCCCCTTATCATTTTGGTAGCCCTTCTCTGTACCTTCTCCATCGCAATTATATCTTTTTTGAGATGCGGCGACCAGAATTGTACACAGTATTCAAGGTGCAGTCTCACCATGGAGCGATACAGAGGCATTATGACATTTTCCATTTTATTCACCATTCCCTTTCTAATAATTCCCAACATTCTGTTTGCTTTTTTGACTGCCGCAGCACACTGTACCGACAATTTCAATGTGTTATCCACTATGACACCTAGATCTCTTTCTTGGGTTGTAGCACCTAATATGGAACCCAACATTGTGTAATAATAGCATGGGTTATTTTTCCCTATATACATCACCTTGCACTTATCCACATTAAATTTCATCTGCCACTTGGATGCCCAATTTTCCAGTCTCACAAGGTCTTCCTGCAATTTATCACAATCTGCTTGTGATTTAACTACTCTGAACAATTTCCTGTCATCTGCAAATTTGATTATCTCACTCGTCTTATTTCTTTCCAGATCATTTATAAATATATTGAAAAGTAAGGGTCCCAATACAGATCCCTGAGGCACTCCACTGTCCACTCCCTTCCACTGAGAAAATTGCCCATTTAATCCTACTCTCTGTTTCCTGTCTTTTAGCCAGTTTGCAATCCACGAAAGGACATCGCCACCTATCCCATGACTTTTTACTTTTCCTAGAAGCCTCTCATGAGGAACTTTGTCAAACGCCTTCTGAAAATCCATGTATACTATATCTACCGGTTCACCTTTATCCACATGTTTATTAACTCCTTCAAAAAAGTGAAGCAGATTTGTGAGGCAAGACTTTCCCTGGGTAAAGCCGTGCTGACTTTGTTCCATTAAAGGACAATGTTTATATCCCACAGTACAGGAGGTTTCCGTACTGGTGGGTGAATACATAGTAGAACCTTCATAAAACGCAAAATCACAGGATGTGAAGAAATTGAGGGGCTTTCCCCTGTGGTGCAATATATTGTGCTATTGCACTTAGGTCAACATGTATGGATGTCACTGCTAAACCTGATTTCTCTTAGCATTTCATCATCTGTCTGACCATTTTGTCCAGGTGGATGGTAGTATATTCCTATTACTATACTCTTACCCAACATGGGATTTCTACCCATATAGATTCTACTGAGCATTTAGTCTCTTGTATGATTTTTATCCTTTTGGACTCTATATCCTCAGTCATTAACCCATACACACACACTGTGTATTTTATAAAATGCACAATTATCAACCACACAGGTTACAAAATATCAACTGTAGATCTGCTCGTACACATATACACAAATATATATCCCACCACATGTATTTGTCTGAAAGTTGTTCTCATGGTTTAAAAGTGAAATGTATGTGAATACATTTTCCCCCCAAACTTCACAGGGATAATTTTCAGAGCAGGCTTATGGAACCTGATGTACTTATACATGTTGGTGCCCACATATCTGTCAAGGCTACAGGCACCTTTTATCTGTGGACTTTGCCCAAAGTTTGTATATACACATGCTTTCACTTTGAAAATTGCCTAAGGAAATTTACAACTACTAATTAGTGTAGGTACTTTTTAAACAAACAAACCCCCCACATGTTTTACAGTTCAAACATAGGCACCAGGAGTGCATTCAGAACTGAATTTTTGGGGCCCCAAGCTTAACATGGGTGGGCACTGTGGCCAAACCCCTTTCCATCATACGTAAGTCTTCATGACAGTGGCTACAAAACCATTTTAATTTCTTGCAAAACTCAGTCTTCATGGGCTCCCTCTGTTGGTAAGGCAACTACTTTATACAAGTGTTAATCGCTCAAGCTGTTGAAGAGTAATTAAATAGGCTTCCACCGAGCCGGGGCACTCCAGAAGGTTGAAGGGGCTGGGGGGTATTGACTTGCCAAAAGTAAACATAGACCTTGATGTCTAGCCCAAGGGCAGCCGTGTTTCCCATTCAAGCTAGTCTTCTTACAGACACAGGGAAGCAGGGACTGGTAGTGATTTCACTGCCTACAGCCCCCCTTTGAGGGGCTAACAGATAGGGCATGATCCTGTTGCTAGGAGTGAGAGGGCACAGGCCCCCAAGCTCCACTCTTGGGTTATGGCTCTGGCAGGCACATAGTGTCAAACCCCATCCCCAGGAATGCCTTTCCCTACTCTGGGTAAAAAGGGGCATAGAGTAGACCTCAGCTTGTACTTTTACCCATACATAGAGTGGGCAATTTTCAAAAAGCCCATTGCTGTGGGTAAAGCACCATTTTAACCCATGCCAATAGCTTATGCGAGCAGCTCTGTGCATGTACTCGAGTTGTAGAAGAAGCATAGTTCCTTGAGCACTTGAGATGCACACACACTCGTTCTTATAAATGTACTTCCATCCAACTGGTTGAGATCCTTCAGGGAGCAGTCGATGCTGCTAAAGCTCTCTGAAAGTTCAGGGACTACAACGTGAGTGATGAGTTGTAGTTTACTGTGTGCTGTTAAAGCATCTTCCAGTATTACTTTCAGGCTCCTGTAGTACTCTTCGCTGATGTTTCTTCCAGGGTTTGATGATGCATTGTTGTGTGTGTAATTTTTATTTAAAGAAATGATTACAATTTCAAGACAATCTTAAGCAAGAAATCTTAACTTTTCAACACAAAGACAATTAAATAGACATTATTAGACTAAAGAAAAAAAATATACATATCAATAGAATCATTACATTAGTCCTCTAGTTGGGGGGCACTAGCAACATGGAGCCTACAACAGAAGGGAATAAAAAGAAAACCAGACATAATGTAACCTGGATATAATGACATGGGGATACTGAGCAAGTATATCTCTACCCATTGGTCATTGGAGCCATCCCAATAAACTTCCAGGGATTCAGAAAAAAGAAAAAAAAAAAAAAAAGGACAATTGGTCTAGCACAAAGAAAATATATCACACATCTTGAAACTTTACCGCACCTTTACAAGGCTAACAGAGGACAAAAGATGCACCAAACAGGCTAAGAGATATCCAGTCCCAATTGAGGCACCACTCCATTGCTTCCTCAGTTGCAGAACTCCTGCCCGCGGAGGCACCAGGTACATGGCTAACAAAGAATCGGCTGAACCAGGGAAGTGATAGCAGGCGCAGTGGGAAAGCCCACACTCTTCTCATCCTTTTCTTGTGCATGACGGGCTACGAAAAAAAGAAGCCTACATAGCAGCCACACATGCAATTACTGATGCCACCATCTTGAAGGGCTTCCCTACAATACTGCACTGTTGTACCTTCATCTACTCCTCTTTGTTTAGATGCCTCTTCCTGTCTGAGCTCTGTTATAGTGAAGTCATCCCTCAAGCACATGGTTTTGGTTAGCTTTCCTCCACTGAAAATCACATTGGTACATTTGTCAACACCAAATGGCATCGGAGAAGTCCTTCATGACTTGAAGAGGTCCTGCTAAACAATGCTCACAGGAGCCTGACAACTTCAAGCCATCACCAAAGAGCAGATGCATTAGGATTGGCAGATCATTTGCATTTCTTGCAGGAAGGCTGAATCCCTATCCCAAGAAGTTTTATTTGTTTGTTTTAGATTCTGCACCTTCCAGACCGATTACAGTTTGCTCAGAGCACATTACAAATATTAAAATATAAAACACAAAGGGGTAGGTATTCAAAGCTGGTCCTGTAAGTAACTGAGCAGGTTAGAAAATATCTATATACGCATTGAGCTGGAGAAGTCTACCCAGCTAAGTTTAGACCTGAAGGGGTAAGAACAATTAAACAGAGTAAACTTCTCTTGCTAAGCACCTTCACATAGTAACCTCATTATACAGCTTTTAGAACCAATCTCAGCAAAGTGGCCACTACTATTTTATATATAAAAAGCACAAAGACAAATATATGTAAGTGGCACATCACCCCAGATAAAAAGTTGGTAGTGATAGTGCAGAATCTTCAAATAAAGATAGTATTTCTAGTATAGTTATAGGCCTTGATCAACTATTCAGAGTAGTTAAATCACAAGCAGATTGTGATAAATTGCAGGAGGACCTTGTGAGACTGGAAAATTGGGCATCTAAATGGCAGATGAAATTTAATGTGCACAAGTGCAAGGTGTTACATATAGGGAAAAATAACCCATGCTATAATTACACAATGTTGGGTTCCATATTAGGTGCTACAACCCAAGAAAGAGATCTAGGCATCAAAGTGGATAACACATTGAAATCGTCGGTATAGTGTGCTGCGGCAGTCAAAAAAGCAAACAGAATGTTAGGAATTATTAGGAAGGGAATGGTTAATAGAACGGAAAATGTCATAATGCCTCTGTATCGCTGCATGGTGAGACCGCACCTTGAATACTCTGTACAATTCTGGTCGCCGCATCTCAAAAAAGATATAGTTGCAACGGAGAAGGTACAAAGAAGGGCAACCAAAATGATAAAGGGGATGGAATAGCTCCCCTATGAGGAAAGGCTGAAGAGGATAGGGCTGTTCAGCTTGGAGAAGAGACGGCTGAGGGGGATATGATAGAGGTCTTTAAGATCATGAGAGGTCTTGAACAAGTAGATGTGACTCGGTTATTTTCACTTTCGAATAATAGAAGGACTAGGGGGCATTCCATGAAGTTAGCAAGTAGCACATTTAAGACTAATCGGAGAAAATTATTTTTTTACTCAACACACAATAAAGCTCTGGAATTTGTTGCCAGAGGATGTGGTTAGTGCAGTTAGTGTAGCTGGGTTCAAAAAAGGTTTGGATAAGTTCTTGGAGGAGAGTGTCCAAAAAAGAACTTTCTCCAATTAGTTTTAAATGTGCCTCATGCTAACTTCATGGAGTGCCCCCCAATCTTTCTATTATCCGAAAGAGTAAATAACAGATTCACATCTACCCGTTCTAGACCTCTCATGATCTTAAAGACCTCTATCATATCCCCCCTCAGCTGTCTCTTCTCCAAGCTGAACAGCCCTAATCTCTTCAGCCTTTCCTCATAGGGAAGCTGTTCCATCCCCTTTATCAGTTTGGTTGCCCTTCTCTGTACCTTCTCCGTCGCAACTATATCCTTTTTGAGATGCGGCGACCAGAACTGTACACAGTATTCAAGGTGCGGTCTCACCATGGAGCGATACAGAGGCATTATGACATTTTCTGTTTTATTCACCATTCCCTTTCTAATAATTCCCAACATTGTTTGCTTTTTTGACTGCCGCAGCACACTGAACTGACGATTTCAATGTGTTATCCACTATGACGCCTAGATCTCTTTCTTGGGTTGCAGCACTTAATATGGAACCTAACATTGTGTAACTATAGCATGGGTTATTTTTCCCTATATGCATCACCTTGCACTTATCCACATTAAATTTCATCTGCCATTTTGATGCCCAATTTTCCAGTCTCACAAGGTCTTCCTGCAATTTATCACAATCTGCTTGTGATTTAACTACTCTGAATAGTTGATCAAGGCCTATAACTATACTAGAAATACTATCTTTACTTGAAGACTCTGCACTATCACTACCAACTTTTTATCTGGGGTGATGTGCCACTTACATATATTTGTCTTTGTGCTTTTTATATATAAAATAGTAGTGGCCAGTTTGCTGAGATTGGTTCTAAAAGCTGTATAATGAGGTTACTATGTGAAGGTGCTCAGCAAGATTTAGCAAGAGAATTTTACTCTGCTTAATTGTTCTTACCCCTTCAGACCTCTTTCCTCTTTCTCAGCTTAGTGTCTCCAAATGAATTTGTTGTGAACCTCATTTGTGAGCCAGAATAAGTTGACCTGTGTGGATCTTTTGGTGCTTTCTTAAATTTGATTTCCAGGCAAAGCTTTTATTACACTCGGTACATGTTAATTTTTCTCCAGTGTGGGTTCTTTGGTGAACTGCTAGCTGTATTTTCCAAGTGAAACTTTTATCACATTCGCTGCATTCAAATGGCTTCGTTCCTGTGTGGATCCGTTGGTGTTTTCTTAAATTTGATTGCAAAGTGAAGTTTCTATCACACACAGTACATTTATATGGTTTTTCTCCTGTGTGGATCCTTTCATGCTTTCTGAGCTCTGACATGCGACAGAAGCCTTTATCACACTCAGTACATGTGAACGGTTTCTCTCCAGTGTGGATCTTGTGGTGAACTACGAGCTGCGGTTTTGAAGCAAAGCTACTATTACATTCTGTGCATATGAATGGCTTCTCGCCTGTATGGATCTTTTGGTGAGCTTTTAAATTTGCTTTCAAAGTGAAGCTTTTATCACACTGAGCGCACATAAACAGTATCTCATCTATGTGGACCTTATGGTGAATTCTTAAATTTGATTTTAGATTGAAACTTTTATCACACTCAGTACATGAAAATGGCTTTTCTCCAGTGTGGACCCTTTGATGTACTATTAGATTTGATTCATTATTAAACCGTTTATTACACCCAGGACAGGTGTAGGGTTTCTCTCCTGTGTGGATTCTTTGATGCATTCCAAGCTGCGATTTCCTTGTAAAGCTTTTGTCACATTCAGTGCATTTAAATAGTTTTTCTCCTTTGTGGTTCCTTTGATGCATTCCCAGTTCTGATAGGAAACCGAAGCTTTTATCACACTCTGTGCATGAAAATGTTTTTTCCTCTATATGAGTCATCGGGTATGAATTTAGACCTGACTTTTGACTTAAGTTATCATTTTCAAGACATGTTTGCTGTTTCTCCACCACATCGTTTGTTTGATGTGATATAACATGTGTCTGAATTCCAATAGAAGTTCTTCCATCTCTATAAATAATGCATTTATTTATAGGGACTGTGCTCGAGTTAGGAAAAGAGAGTGGAGGAGACAATCTATCTGCTCCCTGGATAAATATTTCTTTGACTCTCTCTGAGAGCATCTTCTGGCTTTCCTGATATTCAGCACATTCCTGATGATGCTTCTTATTTTCATGACTGAGCCCATAACCTGCTGAATCAAAGAGAAAGGCCAGGCATTATTTCATTTGTTGTTAGCACAGGAACAGTTCACAGGCTCTATATTCAGACCCTTAGAGCTGAATGTGTGACGGGGAGCTAAAAAGCATAGGATTTTAGTCACATCCTCCTGTGTCAGGTGAGAAACTAGATAGGAGGCAGCTCTACCAACTTTGTAATGTGGTCATCCCATAGCAAAGCTCATATTTAAGTTACTACATGACTAAATTAATTCAATGAATTTAGTTTCTAAAATGAGGGATTTCTTTATTTTTACTGAATTTGTTTTTTTATATAATACTGCCTTCAGGTGTGAGGACTAACCAAAGCGGTGTACAACCAGTTAAAATACAATGAGGTATACATTCAAAATTAAAAGGCTAAGTAAGATAGGGTCCCAGAGACCACAAGAATAAGATAAAACAAGGGCTGGATTACCTCTTTTTCTTTGCTCACTCCTGTTAAAAAGACAGAGAAGGGAACACACACAGCTGAACTCCCACTCCCACGGTTCAGCTGACTTTCAGATAGGCTACTGAGCAAATTGATATGATTTTTCTGCTTATTTTCATATCTATAGTCCTGCCCTGGCAAAAGGCCACCAAGAGCTCACACCATATTAGCAGAGAGGCCAGAGATCACACCCTCCTTGAGCAGGAAGGAAGTACACAGAGAGGAAAATGTGGGAAGTTCTGCACTGTTTCTGTCTAAGCTGTCCCCACTTTGAGGAGAAAGGGAGGGCTTTATGTTTGTCGATTGACTGCACTGGAAGCTAAGATGACTGAAAAAAGAAGTACAATTTATGAAAATTGGGGGACACCTGTAACTCACTCCCATGGTCCCCCAGCCTTTGCATATCAGACCTATGGGGCCTAGTGAAGTCAATGGATAACAGACTTTCTCCCAATTGTATTCATCTTTTATTTACTCTTCCACTTCTTGTATTGTCGTGAGCAGCCAGGCCATGCTTTCAGCTTGCGCAATGTTAGTTATCAGAAGTGGGCCAGAGGTCTGATTTCCTGCAGCTGTGCAGGAAATGGTCTGGGAGAGGACGAAAAGAGGAACAAGGTTGCAGAGGAAAGATGTCCTGACATGCTGAGCAATGCAAATAGAAAAATAATATGCCAAAAAGTAATTATGTTTGCTTGCTGAAAATAAAAAGGAGAAATGGAAATTTACCGGTCAAGATGACCTGCGGATGCTAAGATGTGTAATTCATGCTAATTTTTTAGGTATAAGAGAAAAGCTGTTCCTGTATTTTTTTACGACTCAGATGAGACTTGTTCACGTCAAAGCTCCTCTTGATGTGCGCACATCAATAAAGAGGTAATACTTATGCAGTTAACATGGATGTGATTTTTATTTCAGCCGAGTTGGGGAGAGAGCCCAGAGACCTAATTAAATAGATTTCTTCAGTGTGAGTGTGTAAAATATATATATATATATATGTTGAGAACCACCAATATGCACTTGGTTTTATGATAGTATTTGATCAGTTCATATCTGCAAGGTGTATACATTTTTTAAAGGTGCTGCTTTCATAGTGCCAATAAATCAAATTCTGCAGGGGGTCTACAAAAATCTTAGACACAATTAGCTTTGTTGTGTCTATACAGACACGGATTTATCTTGAGCAAGAGAGTCCCAAGCTGTGAACCAGGGGGAAGCATTGAGCGGGGGGCTCCCTGGTGCAGAAACATTGGGGAGGGGGCCCTTATTCCTATCCAGAGCAACAGGAGAAAAGCCAAGGCCAAGCCTACAACTTAGAGCTCTGGGGCCTTCCCTTTCACCTGCCCACCGCAAGCAATAAAGTCACCAGAGCCAACATTGCATCCCACCAAAGGCAGGCCAATGGATGTGGTTTTATTATGCAGCTCTTTTCCGGGTTGGAGATGCTTAAACTAGGTTTTGTGAGTTTGTTTCTAATCATAGTAAGTACACCATGGCCAGCTTGTCATGACTGACCTGATGGCTGGCTGTGACAGCAGTTGGGGGAACACTTAAGGAAGGAGCCAAAGGGGTTTTAGATAGAGTCAGTGCACTGACCTATATGACCCCATCTACAGAAGTCTTCTATTCACCATCACGTACCTGTACAAGAGCTTTCCATCTTATCTCTTTCAGACCTGCTGCGTGGATTCTACTTTTGTTCAATCTTTGCAAGTAGAGCAACCCCATAGGCTGTTCCTACCAAAAAAGAATTAGATCATGTTTCTCCTAACTTTATTACACACTTTTACAAAATATTTGTACAGAAATTTAATTTAGCCCCATATCTATGTAATGTGATGCCATTTTTTTTTTTAAATTATGCCTTTATTGGGATTTTTTTTAACACCAACATGAATAAAAAAATAAAAACAAGCACTTAGAAGGTGTAACAGCAAAAAAATACTAAGGAAATAATCACAGAAGAATAAACAGTGACACCAATCAAAACAAGTCCATATTAAATGGAAAACAAAAAGGTAAAGAGGAAAAAAATTAGAACATGTCTAACACCATATATCAATACCCCAAAGTGTTCTTCCATTAGCCCCCCAAGATTATATCAAACTAAGGGGGTCATTTATCAAATTGCTTTATGGCGTTTTCGCATGCGAAACACACCATAACGCATGGTGTGATGTTTCGCAATTTACCTTTATACACGACTTTGGATTGTCGTGTATAAAGGCATTTTCATTTTTTTCATTTTGCTCATTTATTTTTGCCGTTCTGCTCTATATACTACCTGATTGGGAACTTTTGAGGATGTAATAGCATTTCCGGTTTTGAGTGGATAAAACCATAGGAGAGCTGTTCCATTCCCTTTATCATTTTGGTTGCCCTTCCCTGTACTTTCTCCATCGCAATTATATCTTTTTTGAGATGCTGCAACCAGAATTGTACACAGTATTCAAGATGTGGTCTCACCATGGAGCGATACAGAGGCATTATGACATTTTCCGTTTTATTCACCATTCCCTTCCTAATAATTCCTGTGGATCTGAAGCCAGAGCTTTTTATCTTTAATGCTGAGATAGATGATCTCCCAAGAAATATAGCGAAGTTGGAATCGCATAAAGAACAAAATTGCTGAACATATAGATAAGCATAATTTAAATAGAGAAAGCCAACAAGAATTTAGCCAAGCGAAGTCTTGCCTCACAAATTTTCTACATTTCTTTGAGGGCATAAATAAACATGTGGATAAAGAAGAGACAGTTGATATCTGGATTTCCAGAAAGACTTCTTAGAAATTAAAGTCATGGAATAGGTGGCAGGGTCGTATTATGGACTGCCAATTGGTTCAATAGAAAAAGGTGAATAGCGGCATGCCCCAGGGATCTGTTCTGGTACTGATGCTTTTTAATATATTTATAAATGAGCTGGAAACGGGAACAACTGAGGTGATCAAATTTGCTGAAGACACATAAGTATTCAAAGTTGTCAAATTACAAGAGGACTGTAAGAAATTGCAAGAGGACATTGCAAAACTGAGAGACTGGGTATGCAAATGGTAAATGAAATTTAATGTAGACAAGTGCAAAGTGATGCACTTACAGAAGAGTAACCCAAATTATAGCTACATAATGCAAGGTTCCACATTAGGAGTCATTGCTCAGGAAACTACGTTGAAATCTTCTGCTCAGTGTGCAACAAGCAGCCAAGGAAGCAAATAGAATGCTAGGGATTATTAGAAAAGGACTGGAGAATAAAACAGAGGATATCATAATGCCTCTGTATCACTCCATGGTGCAACCTCATCTTAAGTATTGTGTGCAGATCTGGTCACCACATCTCAAGAAAAGATATAGCAGAATTAGAAAAGGTACAGAGAAGGGTGACCAAGACGATAAAGGGGATGGAAAAATTCCCCTATGAAGAAAGATGAAGAGCTTAGGACTCTTCAGCTTGGAGAAGAGATGGCTGAGGGAAAATATGATAGAGGTCTATAATATAATGAGTGGAATGGAATGAGTGAGCGTTAATCAGTTGTTTACTCTTTCATAAAGTACAAAGACCAGGGGACATACAATGAAGTTACTGGGTAGTACAATTAAAACTAATAAGAGAAAATATTTTTTTTACTCAACACATAATTAAGCTCTGGAATTTGTTGCCAGAGGATGTGGTGAAAGCTATTAGTATAGCTGTGTTTAAAAAAGGTTTGGGCAAGTTCCTGGAGGAAAAATCCATCAACAATTATTAAGGGAGAGTTGCAGAAATCCACTGCTTATTTTTGGAATAAGCAGTTTGGAATCTTGCCAGGTACCTGTGATTTGGCTTGGCCACTGTTGGAAACAGGATACTGAGCTTGATGGAACCTTGGTCTGACCCAGCATGGCAAGTCTTATGTTTTTATGTTAGAAGCAAAGCAGCTGCTTGGAAAAAAGGAGGCAGCACCTAGCGATATTGATTTGTTCAAATGTTATGTGGACCGTTTATCTTATGGAGAAGCTGACAGCTGTGCAGATAGACACTTTGAAAGAATTTGGCAAAGTTTGGGGACCTTTTAACAGATGGGTGGGGAAAACAAAATGGGGGAGGGGAGAGTTAATTTTGGGGGTAGTAGGTTTTGCTTGTTACTGGGAGGTTTCTAAGACTGTGTCATGTAAGTCTGATTAAAATTCTTTTCTGAAAAATTAATAAACATTCAGTTGAAAAGAAACTGGAAGCTCATCACTGACTATGTAACTCTAACAATATGGTTAGTGCCAATTTCTTAAATTGTCCCCATAAGGCCAGAAGGACCTCACTTAATGCTAGTGTCCTCTGTGTTTACAGGATTTTTCTCAGGATGCGGTGAGGGAAAAGAGATTAATTATGATTATTCAGTTTAATTATCAAAATCTCAGAAGGAAACCATATGGACCCAAGTCCCATGCCGGTCTTTTAAGCACCTAGCAATGCCTCTGGTTACAAGAAACTTCAACTGCCCTGTGATCTGCTGATAAAACATTACAGTAAGTTCTTGGACTGACATTTTAGTGCAAAGTGGAGAATCTAATTTTGGGGTAAGTTGTTTTGAAGCTGACTTCCAGCAATGGGGAGGAATTAACTGAGAAACTGCAAGGGCAATCATGATTCAAAATCTGAAGGAGAGAAGAGTAGGTAACAGCAACACAAACACATGAACTTCCAGAAAGTGAACATTAAAAACTTAGAAGATCAGAAGGAAAGATGCCATAGGGAGCAAACCTAGGAGAGCCAGATGTTCCTTAAAAAAATTCCATTGTATCTCTGCTCTAAGTACTTCGGTGTGCAGGTGGGGAGAGGTTATGCCTTGGATGTTCTGAGAGCTAACAGGGCTTCCTCCCGACTGAACTGGGTGGAGCTCTGGTACATCCCACTCGTCTGGGCTGGTCGGACATGGACAATAAGGAAGGTGAAATTTAAACTTACCTGTTAACTTCCTTTCCTTTAATCCTGCCACACCATTCCAGAACTCACCCAAGGGAGCCGCTGCGATCAAGGGCTCTCAGTCTCCAAAGTTCGGAAATCTAACAGCAAGTACATAGCTGCCCATGCTGAAAGCAGTTGGCCTAATTGTGAGCTTAATTGTAGGAATTCTTATTTCTGGGTTTATAACCATAGAGTGAAAGTTTTTGGCTATATTAGATGTTGGTTGTGGTGGTAAATTTGGAAAACAAAAACAAAAAATTGCCTTTGGTTGTCTTACCTTTCACATAGGATACTGAAGAGCTGAAGGCAGCACAAGAATTTTATAGGGGACGCGACATCAGCTTAGAGCTTTTTTTTTTCTCTTTTTCATCAGCTGGCAGGAGGGCATAACCCACTTATCTGGACTGGTCTGGCAGGACTAAAGGAAAGGAAATTAACTGTATGTTTAATTTTCACCTTTCTTCTGTTTTTCTCTTTGCTCTTCACCACCTTTCCTTTCGTGGCACTCCCTTTATTCTTCCTTTCTCCCACTCCTCTTCTGTTCTCCCCACCTGTCTACTTCACTCTGTTCACTCCTCCACTCAGTTCTTTTTCTTTCCTCTTCTCTCCTGTGTCTCCAGGACCAGTGGAAGCACTAAGTGGACTAGGCAGGTTCCTATAGCACCACAGGCTTGGGAGAAGCACAGCCATGATGTCTCTTTCTTCCAATCTGTGCAGGCTCAAGAGAGAAATTAAGAAGGAGATGTCAACGTTGCTGCACTGTAAGGAGCAGGAGGAAGCAGCATCCACCCGCACACCAAAAAGAGGAGCAAGAGGCAAAGCGGCGTTGGTTTCACAACTCGAAGAAATTGGAGTCTAGTCAGCTGTGGGGAATGAATGAGGCGCAGCTCCTGCCACCTCCCCCCTCCCCAGTCAGCTTGTACCTCTAGAGTAAGAGAAGTGTATGTATGTATGCTTAAGATTGAGCACATATGATTGTGTAAGTGTATCGCTATTCCTTTCTTCTTCTGATGGAGTTTCAGGACTTTAATTAAAAATCTAAACAAAGAAGTTAAAATAAAATAAACGGGTTAAATTACTCATGAATATGGTTCTTTACTTGTCACTCCCTGTCCCTCCATCATCTTCAGTCGTGGTGGGGGAAAACACTCTTGCTGCCTCCCCTAAAATTTGCTCCGTCTCTCCTGGTAGGAGGCAGTTAATAGACTTCCTGCTGCTGCTTCAAGGTCTCCTCTACTGTGCTTCTCTGCCACTGGCCCCTCATCCTTGGGTTGCAGCAAGAAAAAAAGAAAAAGCACACTATTGGAGCCTGTCCCTTCCCATGCCTAAAAACACTTCCCAATCCTCCCAGAGCATTTAGGGGCAGTCCACCCAGATCGTGTGCTCTTGGAGGACTGACTGGATCCCCCAACAACAATGCAAGTAAAAACTTTTTTTTTTTTTTTATAAAGTTATGTCAGTGAAAATATGTGAGTGAGCACGCATACGAATCAGTGAAAATGTGTGAGGGAGCACGCATACGAATCAGTGAAAATGTGTGAGGGAGCACGCATACGAATCAGTGAAAATGTGTGAGAGAGTCTGTGCGCTTCAGTAGAGAAAGTCTGTGTACACTCTCTACCCTCAATTAATCCACACCATTCTCAGGGTGACTGGAATTAAAAATTCCCAGCTTACGGAGAGCAAAGGATTTTTTTTTAACCCTTATTAGTTTTAACTTTCATTTGATATGTCTGCTGTTTTGAAATATTTTATAGGCATTTGGGAGCTTTGATATAAAAATTTGTAAGTTTCTTATTGGCTATTCTATTCATCAGCTGTTTAGAAATATTTATTCTTTTTATTAATATGCTTTTACTATTATGATTGAATATTCTTGAGGTATATTTGCATACTATGGAGGAAGTGCATGCAAATTCAATGTGATTACCTGAAAACTAGACCCATTTGTGGCTCGAGGACCGGTGTTGGCCACCCCTGCCTTATAGTATTAGACTTTTTATGATGTGTTTTTTGTTTGTTTTGAGGCACGAAGTTTCTGTTTTTCCATTATTTCACTGTATACAGAGACTGGCTTGTTTAGTTTTTATCTGCATATTTCTACTTTATAGTCTCTTTATACTGTATTTAATAAGGGTCTGCCCGTTCTGCATGTGTGACCAACATGCACTATTCTGCTGGTGTATAGTGTCTTTGTAGGGATTTGTTGCAGTCTGGCTTGCTCTCTTTTCCCAGTAGGAGGTGTACTGGTATTTGCAGTGTTTCCTTTTCATAGGTAGGGTTGTGACTGTTTGAGCGCTGGCAGTTAATGCTGTTTTGGTGTGAGAGATTTATTATACTGTAATTGTAATTCAGTTTAGTTATGAGAGCCTGCCCACAATAAACACATGTCATAAAAGGTCTAATACTATAAAGGCAGGAGTGGCTAACCCCGGTCCTCAAGAGCCACATATGGGTCTAGTTTTCAGGTAATCACATTGAATTTGCATGCACTTCCTCCATAGTACACAAATATACCTCAAGAATATTCAATGTGGAAATCTGAGAGAGAGAGAGAGAGAGAGACACACCTCGGAGGCAGGCTGTGCGGCTCGACGTGTGCAGGCTACCGATTTTGCGCAGCCTTGCACGCGCCGACCGCAGATTTTAAAAGATACGCGCACAGGTAGGGTTATTGTTGTTTGAGTCCTTGGTGTTATTACTGTTATGTTATGATGGGACTGCAGTATAGATTTTGAGTGTCTTTTTTCATGGGGTTTGTGTTAGTTCACAATGTGCCTGGCAGTGGAAGGTGTTTGTGCTGCTGTTACTGTGAGGTGACACCAGAATTTGAAAATATCTTTTACGATGATGAGCTGTAAGGGAAACATCCAAGCTCCATTGTTTGGGGGAATTTCAGTGGATGCACAGAGTTAGAGAACTGGATGTGCAGGATTTGTATTGACATTCTGTCCCTTCCTATATAATCCAGACTTCACTCTTATAGCCATACAGAATTAGTTGAATGAGGCTATCAAATAATTTTATAGTAGTTTTACTAGAAGTGTGAAACTGGTCAGCTTTTTAAAATTACGAAGACGACCCTTTGGACTTTTTTATTAACACTTTTTTTTTTTAAAACCAATTATAAAGCAGGATCCATACTATAGAGGTGAGTGTGATGAAGAAATGTCATTTTGGCTCCCCCCCCGCCCCAAAAAAAAAAGATTCTTCTGTCCAGAGATGCCACTGATTTTCTGTGACCTTAAGCATTAGTACAAGAAGGATTAAGGGGGGATGCTGGAGAGGCACACAAATGCATTGGCCCCCAGGCGCCAGAGACCCTTGGTGCGCCACTGGGTGCGAACCATATGGGGCCGCAAGCGGTGGCAAAGAGGAGTGGAGATTTGGCAGGCCGTGAGCAGTGCCCAACCTTCTCGCAACCAGAAAACCACACAGTCAGTGGGTGTGATCGAGAAAGAGGAAGGAGTCTGAGTCGGAGCCGAGACCAGGGGTGGCACGCAAGGGAGAAGGCTCGCCTAAGGCGCCTAATCCCCTTGCACCTGCCCTGGTCTCATGGCATAGCTGACCCGCTGAATATACTCAGATAACTTTGAGTTAGTTGGATATGTTTTTTTCAGCTAACTTTAGACCTGTTCACTAGCAGGTCTAACTTATCTCGTTAACAGCCAAATAAGTCTGAAAATTATTACTTATTCAGCTATGTTAGCTGGATAAGTATCCATGCCCTGTAATGCCCCTGTCCTGCCCACCACTTAGACAGATATCTATGTAGCCAGATAAATAGTTATCCGGCTAAGTAGTGGCTGCTGAATGCGGCTGAATCTTCAAACAGTGCCACTTAGCTATATCAAGCCCCTGTCTTTCACAAGTCAATTTTCCTATTAAGAGCCTATGGAAATGCAGAGATGTAAAGTCAATGGGACCTTTTCTGATTCATTTAGACAAACATAGAATACAGAAATGATTTAACTAGCACAAATTTAAAAACCTTGAACATAGTACCAACTGTCAAGGCTTCACCCCAAAAATCAACTAAAGAGTGGAGAAGTAGCAGGATTGTGACCTTGGGTGAGTCACTTCACTTTCCATTGCCTCAGGTAACAATTTCGATTGTAAGCCCTCTTGGGTAGGCACTAGGGTAACCAATTGCCCGGTTTTCAAACGGACAGCCCAGTTTTCAGCCTGTTGTGTAGTAAAACCCGGTCAGGCAAGCCCAGGAGCCAGTCAAGGGTGACAGCCTGGTAGTACTCCAATCACCTGCCTGTTTTCGGGGCTCTGTCTGACTCGCCTCCTCCTCCTCTGACTCTCCCATAGCTGTGCCGCACTTGTCGCTTCTTCGCGCTGTCCTCCTGGGAGTCACAGAGGAAGAGGAGAGTTGAACCGTGCCCCAAAGACAGGCAGGCAGAATCTGCCTAGGAAAAAAAAATCAACGCGCGATTTCAAAGAGAAAAAAAAAAGAAAAAAGGAGGGGGGGGGGGGGGGGCTGCAGCCGGCCGCTCCCCGCCCCCCCAAGTGTCCGGTCCTGCTCCATGGAAAAGTTGACAATCCTAATTTGTAACTTGCCTTCAGCTTGGGTTTGGAAAAATGAATAATTAACAAGGGTGGATAACTGCATGATCTCTGAAATAGTCTGGATATATTATAGGAGCCAGTGGCGCTATTGCATTTAATTGTGTTTCTTTACCTGCTGCTGTCCTTCTTAGCCTTCATGTGGGGGGGGGGGGGGGGAGATGGGGAGGAGTAGGAGAGAGACTGCGGTGGCAGCGCTGCTGAGTTGGGAGGAGCTGTTTGCCGGAGGAGCGGGTTTTCAGGAACAATAACAATGGGAGCAGAGTCAGATACAGAAGTCTAGTAAGAGAGAAAAAAACCCATAAATCCCTAAAGAAAGTAAACTTATGCCGCTCTTGAAACCAAGGCGTGTGGAAAAAGGTCCCCAGCAGCAGGCAATAGCAGCAAAGAGAATGCCTGCTGCTGCTGTTTTCCTTCTTTATTTTTCCTTACGGTGAGACAGCTTGCACGTGTAATGAGCTTCTGGAGTTCAGGAAGTTCAGCGGGGCACTACATATACAAAATTAAAAAACAAAAAAAAGTTTTTACAGTGTGTTGAGCAAATAGAAAATCGAGCAGGCAGAGCAAACAGCTTCCTCATAATAGGACCTCTGTTGATGTCATACAGACTCGAATAACTTTATTAGTATAGAAAGTAATACACGGTCATTTTAGGGCCGAGTTGAAACCTGAACGCTGTAATTCAGAACAGGCTGAAAGCACATCTTAAACTTGGGGGGGGAATTCACTGAAAAAAAAGAAAAGGAAGCTCTGCTCTATTACCCAGGAGCTTTCCCAAACACCCCCTGCCTCTGTGCAGCCTTGACCGTCAGCATTAATTGCTGTGAAACTTCCCCAACAGCTCCCTGCAGTTGTCTGACTTACCAAAGCTCCTTAACTCAACCTCCCTCCCTCTTGGAGGTAATCATTCTGCTTGCCTTCTCCCTCTGCAAAGGAAAACAAATTCCAGGCTCTTTTTTTTTAATTATTATTATTTAAAGGAGTATTCCCTCTTTTTCCAAGCCCACACTTCTTTCTGCCTTCACTATCTGTCCCTGCAACCCCTCGTGCCGCTTAGGAATTTCTTTCCTTCCAGTACTGAAAACTTTACTACATCTCTGATCAGGAGTAAAATTTCCAGCACTAGGAAAATCTGTTAGGCCACCGCACCTCTGTGCATCGGGGAGAACTGCTTAATGCTCTCATTTACATGGGATTTCCATGTGAGGGTGTTAAGCAATATGCACATTTTGTGCACATGCAACTCATTCCTGCATAGGCAGTAATATTTACAAGCACAAAATATGCGTTCAAGTGCAGATAAAATCATGCATAAAATCATGCATTCAGCTGAAACCACTTTATTGCATTGGCCTCGCAAAAAGGTATGTTCAGCTTCAGTTGTGTGCATGTTTTTCAAGTGCAAATTCTTCCAGTTCAACCAGTAGGGTGACCAACTGCCCAGTTCTGGACCAGACAGCCCAGTTTTCCAGCCTATTGTACACTAAAACCCGGTCAGGCAAGGACAGGGGCAAATCAGTGGTGGCAACTTGGCTGCGCTCCAAACATTTGCCTGCTATTTTCTGGCACAGCCACAGGAGCAAAAGGGGAAAGACGCATACTTACATAGGGGCCGATGCAATACAGTGCACTCAGCTGAGTGCACTGTATAACCCGCACTCTGACGCAGGTTAAATAGGCGCTAATCCACCCCTTAATGCAATAGGAGGATTAGTGCCTATTTAGCCTACGTGCGACGAGGAGTGAATGTAATAGTGCTCATCACATGCAAATGCATGTGAATGAGGCTATTACTCATTCACTCCGAATGCAAAAAGATAAATGTGCGTCTCAGACGCACATTTTGCTCTCAGATATTAACGCCTGCCTGGAGCAGGTGTTAATAGCTGAGCGCAGGTAAAAGAAGTACAGAAAAGAAGTACAGAAAAGCAGAAAAAACTGCTGCCGGTAAACTCGGCAACAGTTTTCATAACCGGCCATCTGCCAGTAATGAAAGCGGATGCCGAGTTTATCAGCGTCGGTCTTCATAACCGGCAGTCGCTGCGGAGTCACATTAGCAAGGAGGCGCTAAGGTCGCACAAGTGACCCTAGCACCTCCTTGCTAGCGCGACCCCCTAATTTGGGTATAGCATGGCGCCCCCCTTGCGGGCACCATGCGCATGTTAGGAAAGCGGGTGCTGACTTTTCAGCGCCTGCTTTCCGTGCTTTTTATTGCATCGGCCCCATAGCTTGGGCTGCAAGCGGTAGCCCATTCTTCTCTTTCCACTGACTTGAAATTTGAGTGTCCTGCACGTCCTCCCAGCTTCTTGCTCTCTAACCTTTCTTCCCTTTCAAATCGGGCCTTGATTGTTTCCTAGGAAGATGCTGCCTGCTTATCTTCAGGGCTCGGGTTAGACTCTCCTCCTCTGCAACTGCCACAGCTGTGGAGCTGGCATGCCATTTGACCTCATCTAAGTCCCATGCGATGCAGCCCTATCTCTCCAAACTAAAGATAATTAGTTGTGCCACACCTGCTGGATGGGCTCCACTTATAGCCACCAGGCCTCTCTCCACTTCAGCTGCGAACGGGATGGGCCACGCACACACCCACTGGACCTGTCTCCAGCCGCAAGTAGGATGGGCACTGCTCGCAGCCCAGGGCCTCCATTGTATTCAGCCGCAAGCAGGATGGGCTCTGATTGCAGCCCACCCAGCATTTCCAAATGCTGCACAGTAGGGGAATTCTGCACAAATTCTGCAATCTTCAGTAGCGCAGAATTCCCCAGGAGTAAAGTTGGTGGTGCCTGTGCACAGTGGAGGCTACGCCCCTGGTCATGTAAATAAAAGCAAATCATATAACTATTTTCTCGGACAGCAAGCAAAATGCTACTATGAAACCAATAAGAATGTATGTTCCCCAAAAGCTAAAAGTGTACCGGTATATATAAAGTCTATAAAATTGATGTGCAGGTTATACTCTAAAGAAGTTTTACCATAAATTGAATCTGAGCAGTTGCCAGATGTTTCAGCTCTGAGCTCTCTGTTATAAGCAGGGCTGTAAATCTGTGACCTTGAAGTGTTCAGGCTTCAAGTTAGGAGGAAGGGAGGGATAGTGTGGGCTGTAACAGGGAGAGCTGTGGGCTATGTGACAGCCCTTCTTAATGCTTACAACATTGTACATGCATATAAGCAGTGCTGTGTATCCATTATCTTTTACTTTCAAAGCAAGCTAGTGCTGACCTACTGTTGCAGTTGGGTGCTGCAGTCAGGATAGTGGACCCTTGGGCCGGTCTACCCAGGGAGGCAGGGTAGGCCGGGAGGCGGAGCCACAGGCTAGCGGTGTTCACCCGGGAACCAGGAACCCCCCAGGAGGAGCCCGTAGGGTCCTGGAACCTTGGGACTAGGAGAACGCTCAGAGTCTATAAACAGAGGAAGCCTGGGCAGAGGGTGTAGCAATGAAGAGAACACAAAAGTCTGTAGGCCAGCAATGCAGGTTGAGGACCAGCTGAAGGCAGGACAGCGGGCAGTAACAACACCTGTGGCAAGCTGGACCGTGAGGCAGGAGTTGAAGACAGGCTGTGAACTGGAGCGGGCTGTAGCCTGGAACGGAGTCTGTAGCTGGCTGTGAACCGGAGCGGCTGTAGACTGGGACGGAGTCTGTAGCTGGCTGTGAACCGGAGCAGGCTGAAGACTGGGACGGAGTCTGTAGCTGGCTGTGAACCGGAGCAGGCTGTAGACTGGGACGGAGTCTGTAACTGGCTGTGAACCGGAGCAGGCTGAAGACTGGAACGGGGCCTGCAGCTGGCTGTGAACCGGAACAGGCTGAAGTGGAGCCAGGAGCGGACCAGGGTCTGAGGCAGGTGGCAAGCTGAAGCAAAGTCAGGAACGGACCAAGGTCGGAGGCAGGCGGCAAGCTGAAGCGAAGTCAGGAACGGACCAAGGTCGGAGGCAGGCGGCAAGCTGAAGCGAAGTCAGGAACGGACCAAGGTCGGAGGCAGGCGGCAAGCTGAAGCGAAGTCAGGAACGAACCAAGGTTGGAGGCAGGCGGCAAGCTGAAGCGAAGTCAAGGCAATCCAAAGGTCAAGTCAGGAGCGAGGAACAGATGAAAGCGCAACTCTGAACTACTAGGCAGTAGTGAACCTCGTTGCAAGGCAAGGAGAAGGCGTCCAGACACCGGTTAAATCAGATTTAGGGCGTGGCGTCGTTAGCACAGGCGGGGCCAGACTTCCGGGAGCTGTGCGCACATAGTGTGCGTCCTCACGCGCGCGCGAGGCAGCGGAGAGACGGGCAAGCAATGGCGGACGCCATGAGGAACCGGCAGAGCTGCAGGGGTCCCGGGCGTACGGAACGCGGCGTTTCCAGTAGTGGAGGTGAGCCCTGCTCAGAGTAAGAGAAGGGGAAGTGGTGGAGACCGCAACAGTACCCCCCCCCTTTACGGCCCCTCTTGAGAGGACCTGGTTTTCCTGGATGGTCCTCATGGAACTGCTGCAAAAGGCTCTTGTCAAGGATGTTGCGGCTGGGTTCCCAGGTGTTATCTTCGTCACCACAGCCCTCCCATGCCAGTAGGTATTCCCACCTACGGTTGTGGAAGCGGACATCCAGGACCTCTCGCACTTGATACGTGGGGTCCTCATCAACTGCAGTATCCGTAGGAGCCGGAGGCGTGCGATGAAACCGAGAGAGAACCACCGGTTTAAGCAGAGACGCATGAAAGACATTGTGGATTCGGAGGGATGACGATAGTCTTAACCGATATGACACCAATCCTACTCGCTCAGCAACTTGAAATGGCCCACAGAACTTGGGTGCGAATCTCTGGGATGGGAGCCGGAGGTGGATGTTTTTTGTGCTGAGCCAGACTCGATCCCCGGGTTGGTAGGTGGGAGCTGGTCTTCGGTGACGATCGGCCGCTTGCTTGGCAGACGCGGCTGAGCGGTGAAGGTGTTTCTGCGTCGAGTGCCACAACGTCTGTAATTGCCGCGCCGTTATCTGTACGGCTGGTGAGGCGCTGGGAGCTTCTAGCGGTAGTGGAGGTCTCAGTGGTTTCCCGTAGACCAGGTGGAATGGGGATTTGCCGGTAGCAGCGTGAACTTGGTTGTTGTACGCGAACTCGGCCCAGGGCAAGAGTTCGGACCAATTGTCCTGTCTCTCATTGATGAAAGCCCGAATGTACGCCTTTAGTGTCCGATTCATTCTTTCGGTTTGTCCATTGCTCTGGGGGTGGAAGGCTGTGGAGAAGCTGAGCTTTACCTTAAAGCATTTACAGAGGGCTTTCCAATAGCGGGCAACGAATTGAGAACCCCTGTCTGAAACTATGTCTCGAGGAAGACCATGTAGTTTGAAGACATGCTGGGCAAAGAGGCGGGCCAGTTCGGGTGCTGAAGGCAGCTTCGGTAGAGGAACCAGGTGCACCATCTTAGAAAAACGGTCAATGGTGACCCAGATGACAGTATGTCCACTGGACGGGGGCAAGTCCACTACGAAGTCCGTAGCTATGTGGGTCCATGGTTCGGTGGGAATCGGTAAGGGTAACAGGTGTTCTCCTAGGACAGCAGGATGTTAGTCCTCAGGAATCCCACCCACCTCCCCACGGAGTTGGATTCTCCTTCCAGTTTGTTGTTTTATTTTTTTTCGCTCATATTTTTTCTATGTTAAGAGACTGAAGGGGGACCTCGCGTGGACACACGGATAGCAGGTCAAAATTTCTAGAAACTTTGACAAATGTTTTCCGTGCCGGGCTCCATCGGGTGATGTTACCCACATGTGAGGGCTAACATCCTGCTGTCCTAGGAGAACACCTGTTACAGGTAAGCAATTGCACTTTACTTATATGTGTGCCACCCCAGAGGTGCTCTCTCTCCCTCACTTTCACTCCACTCTCCCTTTTCCCTGCCCAAAACTGGATTTTGGGCACAATGCATAGCTATCGCAGGCATTACGCTAGGAAAAAAGATGTAATTTCCAGTGTTATATCCTGTGATTGCATGTATAACACATGTGTTGCGCTATCGCACACAGCGTTAGCACTTCTCATTCTCACAGGACAAGCAGGATGGTAGTCCTCACATATGGGTGACATCATCAGGATGGAGCCCAATCACGGAACACTTTTGTCAAAGTTTCCAGAACTTTGACTGGCACCTACTGGGCATGCCCAGCAATGCACTGACCCTGCAGGGGTCCCCCTTCAGTCTTCTTTTTTCCATGCAGCAGTAGCCACATGGGTTAAGGAGTTCTGGAGATTCCTGACAGGAATTTCCTCACGGAACTTCTTTAAAAAATTTCTACCCCGTAGGGGTCCCCCTATCGATATCCATACTCCGCGGTCGAAAGGTAAGGTTTTACCCTTGTTGAGGTCGATTCCCATCGAGTTATCTCTTCAGGGCCTACCGGCCAGCTACCACACCACGGCTACATTTTTGTCAGAGTCATGGCGTTGGGTTTTCGTCGGTGCCCCGACTGTACTCGAGCAATGTCCATCACTGACCCGCATGGGGTCTGTCTTATGTGTTTGGGATCAGGCCACGATGTCCTAGCTTGCACCAAATGTGCCCAAATGACACTGAAGGGCTGTAAGGCTTGGTTAGAGAAAATGCAGTTTCTCTTTCAATTAAAAACCGCAACGCCATCGATAGCTTCAATGTCATCCGAGTCGGTGCCATTGACTTCTCGCCAGCACCGGGACACCGCTGCTGTTCGACTGGCATTGATTCCAAAGGTGTCTATTGCCTCCTCAAGAAAAGAACAGAGGAGAACATCGTGAAAAGTGTCAACACTGGCATCCGAAGGCTCAGTCCATCGATCCAGGCATGTCCTCGGCATCGACGAAGACAGAGCCACCGACAAAGAAGCCCCGTCCAGAAAAAGCCCCATCCTCTTCTGTGACCGAGTCACTGAGGCATTCCCCACCTTCAGTGGTGCCAGGATCCGCGATTCCATGTTCACCGGTGGACTTTCTGGCTACGCCAGTGCTGCCTCCTACTCCAGTGCCGGGGTTCCATGCCCCAGACTTTCGTGAGGAATTGGATCAGATGTTCCAAGAGGCCATCGGTAAAGCACTTCAGGGCTTCCAACCTCCATCGATGCTGGTACCAGTCCCCGAGCCGGTCACCGATCCGATTCCCATAGCGCTCGCACCGCTACTGGGTAGACTGGATGCGTTGATCGGTGCCCTGCCTCCGATGGAACCAAGAGCACCGGTGTGTCCAGTACCTTCCACACCGATTCCATTATCATCAGATGATGAGGAAACACAGTTACCCATTCCACCATCTGGGATTTTACCACTGACTCGTCCATTGATGTCACCGGTCCCTTCAGTGCCTCCATCGATGCCATCTGTGCCTCCGATGCTGTCAATGCTTAGGCCTGGACCTTCAGGATTAGCACCATTCCTCCCTACTGGAGACCCACTAGGTGCTGGAGATCAGCCCTATAATCCTAGGACCGATGATTTGTCCCAGGATTCAGATGATTTACCATCAGAGCCCTCTCCCCCAGATGAAAGACGATGCTCTCCACCAGAAGATCTGTCTTTTATTAATTTCATCAAGGAAATGTCTGAAACCATTCCTTTTCAGCTTCAGACGGAAGTGGACTCTAGGCACAAGATGCTGGAAGTACTCCAATTTCTAGATGCTTCTAAGGAAATCATGTCTATACCTATCCATGAAATCCTATTTGATCTCCTAAAGAGAAACTGGGAACACCCACGTTCCATCCCACCGGTCAACCGCAAGACAGATGCCACCTATCTGGTGCAGTCAGCTCCTGGGTTCCAAAAATCACAGTTGGATCATCACTCTGTGGTTGTTGAATCAGCTCAGAAGAAGGCACGACATTCAAAACTTCATTTCTCCATACCTCCAGGGAAGGAACAAAAATCCCTGGATGCCTTTGGTAGGCGTGTCTTCCATGGTTCCATGCTCATATCTTGCATTGCCTCTTACCAGTTATACATGACACACTATAACAGAGACCTTTTTAAAAGGATCCAGGACTTCTCTGATTCTTTACCAGAGCAACTCCAGGCTCAACTTCATACTCTGGCTCAGAAAGGTCTAGATGCTGGAAGGCACGAGGTCTGCACTGCATATGATATCTTTGACATGGCTTCTAGAGTGTCTGCAGCGGGAATTAGTGCCAGAAGATGGGCCTGGCTCAAATCATCAGACTTAAGACCAGAAGTCCAAGACAGGTTAGCAGATCTACCCTGTGTGGGTGATAATCTCTTCGGGGAAAAGATCAGAGAGACTGTGGCGCAGTTGAAGGATCACCATGAAACTCTGCGCCAGCTTTCTTCTGTGCCGTCCGAATTCCCATCTGCCCCAAGAGAACTTTCACACGTGACTCTAAGCAGCCGGCCTACAAGCCAAGGAAGTTTAATCCTCCGGCTTCTAGAGGATGCATTTCCAGAACTTACCAAAAAGGTCAATCCAGGCAGACTCGGCCTCAAAAGTCTCAGCCAGCTTCTCAGCCTGGACCAGCGTCAAGGTTTTGACTCTTTCCTAGAGAGTGTAAGCCAAACTCCTCTTCCTTCCATTCCGGTCGACGGTCGGCTCTGCCACTTCAACAGCGCTTGGCATACAGTCACCACAGGTACAGGCAGTAGTCACTCAGGGTTACCACCTAAATTTCCTGACTGTTCCCGCGGACTCTCCACCTCGGGCTGACGTAGGGGTGTTCCGACCACTCTCTCTTGCTCAAACAGGTTTCATCCCTCCTCAAATCCCGAGCAATAGAACCAGTTCCCCTCTCCCAGCAGGGGCAAGGGTTCTATTCCCGGTATTTTTTAATACCAAAAAGGTCAGGTTCTGTACACCCGATACTGGACCTCCGTGCCCTAAACAAATTTTTACAGAGAGAAAAATTCAAAATGGTAACGTTGGGTTCTCTTCTTCCTCTTCTCAAAGAGAAGATTGGCTATGTTCTCTAGATCTCCAAGATGCTTACACACACATCTCAATTACTCCATCTCATCGCAAGTACCTGCGATTCCTGGTCGGCCCCCGTCTTTGTCAGTACCGTGTATAACCATTCGGCCTGGCGTCTGCTCCATGAGCATTCACCAAGTGCCTGGTGGTGGTCGCAGCCTTCCTCAGGAATCAAGGTATGCATGTCTATCCTTATCTCAACGATTGGTTAATAAGGGCTCCGACTCAGCAGGGTGCACTAATCTCCCTGCGTCTCACTATCAACACCCTGATTTCCTTAGGGTTTCTAATCAACTATCCCAAATCCAAGATAGTTCTATCCCAAACCCTATCCTTTTTTTAGGGGCCGACCTAAACACTATACAGGCAAAAGCCTTCCTCCCCCAGGATTGCGCTTTCACCATAACATCTCTGGCGCATCAACTACAAACTCGAGTATCTTCAACTGCTCGTCACTTCCTCATACTGCTGGGTCACATGGCGTCCTCAGTACATGTCACTCCAATGCCTCGCCATGAGAGTAATGCAGTGGACCATAAAATGCCAGTGGATTCAAGCTTGTCAGCCAATGTCCAGCATTATCCAGGTTACCAAATAGCTCTGTCTGTCATTAGCCTGGTGAATGCACCACTCCAATCTCATTCAAGGCCTTCCATTTCAGGCTCCAGATCCTCAAATTACCTTAACAGACGCATCCAACCTTGGGTGGGGTGCACATGTAGGCGACCTGCAGACTCAGGGAACCTGGTCTCCAGAGGAAGCCAAGCACCAAATAAATTTCCTGGAGCTACGGGCAATCAGATATGCCCTCAAGGCCTTTCAGGATTGTCTATCAAACAAAGCCATCCTGATTCAAACTGACAATCAGGTTGCGATGTGATATATCAACAAACAAGGGGGAATGGGCTCCTACCTCCTGTGTCAGAAAGCTGCACAGATATGGACATGGGCCCTTTCCCGCTCGATGTACCTCAAAGCAACCTACTTGCCAAGAGTGGACAATGTCTTGGCGGACAAGCTGAGTCGCACTTTCCATCTGCACAAGTGGTCTCTCAACCCCACGATAGCGAACATGATATTCCAACGTTGGGGTTACCCTCACATAGACCTCTTTGCGTCGGTCCACAACCACAACGTAGACAACTTCTGCTCTTTCATTCGCAGTCACCACTCGCAACCAAAAGATGCCTTCACCCTCTCCTGGGCCAGCGGTCTCCTTTATGCGTACCCTCCACTTCCTCTCATTTCAAAGACTCTCGTGAAGCTCCAGCAGGACAAAGGATTAATGATTCTGATAGCTCCCCACTGGCCACGCCAGATGTGGTTTTCAATCTTCCAGGACCTATCAGTACACTGACACATTCCTCTGGGAAAGGATCCCCTTCTAATCACTCAGAACGAAGGGTATCTGCGACACCCCAACCTCCAAGCTCTGTTTCTGACGGCCTGGATGTTGAAAGGTTAATACTCCAACCTTTTAACCTTTCAGAGTCGGGATCCCAACGAGAAGGTCTTATCGCTCTAAATGGAAGTCTGGTGCACTTCCATGTCCATAGACCCTTTCACTTGTTCCACTGCGAGGTTCCTGGACTATATCTGGCACCTGTCAGAGTTAGGCCTAAAAACTTCCTCTATCAGGGTACATGTTAGTGCAGTGTCTGCGTACCATAAGTGTATAGGAAATGTCTCCATTTCAACACAACCCTTAGTATCGTGTTTCATGAGAAGCTTGCTCCATTTAAAACCTCCACTGCGCCCTCCTGCCCCTGTTTGGGACCTTAATGAGGTTTTGGGATGGCTCATGAAACCTCCGTTTGAGCCTCTCCACTCCTGTGATCTCCGCTATCTCACCTGGAAGGTACTTTTTCTTCTTGCGATCACGTCTGCTCGCAGAGTTATTGAATTACAGGCATTAGTTACCTACCTGCCTTACACTAAAATTCTGCATGACAAGATAGTGCTCCGCATTCACCCTAAATTTTTGCCGAAGGTAGTGTCGGAATTTCATATTAACCAATCTATTATCCTACCTACCTTTTTTCCCAGGCCCCATTCGAGCCCAGAACAGGCTCTACATTCTTTGGACTGCAAACGTGCTCTAGCTTTCTATCTGGACCTCATGTCGACCCACAGGAAATCCATCCAATTGTTTGTCTCTTTTGATACCATCAAATTGGGAAATCCTGTGGGAAAGCAGACCCTCTCCTCCTGGTTGGCGGAATGCATCTCTTTTTGTTACCAGCAAGCAGGCATTCCGCTACAAGACCATGTAAAAGCTCACTCGGTCAGGGCCATGGCAACATCAGTAGTGCACCTCCGTTCGGTGCCACTTGCTGATATTTGTAAGGCTGCTACCTGGAGTTCTCTCCATACTTTCGCAGCCCATTATTGCTTAGATAAGGCTGGCAGACAGGATTCTGTTATGGTTGAGCGGTGTTTGGGTGGATCCTTGGGTACTGTGGTAGATGACCATGCCCACGGGGAGGAGCCTCGTGAGGAGCCACAGTACTAGGCTAGACTCAGAACGCACAAACACACAGGCCGATACAGTACAGTCCGCTCCGGCGGAGCGCACTGTTAACCCGCGATTGGATGCGCGTTTTCGATGCGCTAGCATTACCCCTTATTCAGTAAGGGGTCGAAAACGCGCATCCAACGACACGGAACATAATAGCGCCCGCAACATGCAAATGCATGTTGATGGCCCTATTAGGTATTCCCGCGCGATTCAGTAAGTAAAATGTGCAGCCAAGCCGCACATTTTACTTTCAGAAATTAGCGCCTACCCAAAGGTAGGCGCTAATTTCTACGGGTACCGGGAAAGTGCACAGAAAAGCAGTAAAAACTGCTTTTCTGTGCACCCTCCGACTTAATATCATGGCGATATTAAGTCAGAGGTCCCAAAAGTAAAAATAAAGTAAAAAAAATAGAAAAAAAAATTTTGAAATAGGCCCGCGGCTCGTGGGTCGAAAACTGGACGGTCAATTTTGCCAGCGTCTGGTTTCTGAACCCGTGGCTGTCAGCGGGCTCGAGAACCGATGCCAGCAAAATTGAGCGTCTGCTGTTAAACCCGCTGACAGCCGCCACTCCTGGCAAAAAAGAGGCGCTAGGGACGTGCTAGTGTCCTTAGTGCCTCTTTTTACCGCCGGCCCTAATTTTAATAAATTAAAATACTGTATCGCGCGCACAGGAGAATGGTCTGTACACCGCCGGGAGAGCGGGCGCTTGCCCGCTCTCCCGTGATTTTACTGTATCGGCCCGTAAATTAGTTCTTTATTATACAGCTTGAAGAGTACCACCAGAGGTGGCAGTAGTGAGGCAGTCTGGTAGTTGCAGTCTCAGGGACCTCGGCAGAGGGAGCCCTTCTCACCCCGTTGGTATTGGAAGGTTCCGAAGCAGGTTTCCCAGCAAGGAAGTACTGTGGATGAGATAGACTGAGAGTTAGAGTTCTCACTAGGTGTTTGCTGTAGGTATGCGATTCCACCAGGTTGTAGAAGGAAGTGCAGGCACCGAGGCAGGGAGAGCAGGCCCTCGAGGAGCGAGTACCTGTTCCCTGTAAGGCACCTGAAATAAAGCAGAAGGTTCCCGAGGAGCGGGTACCCAGGTTAGCAGTTACCCCGAAGGGCAGAGAGAGAGCTTCCAGTGGCAGCACAGAAGTGGCAGAGTAGCGTAGACAGGAACGGATTTGAGTCTTTGCTAACTCAGTGAGCTAGCAAATTAGAATAGGTTATATACCCGGATGGCGTGACGTCAGCAAGGGGAACGCCCCTGAAGTTCACGCCAAGAACACCGGGAACACCTGGGAACATCGGGCGCCCGCGCTCAGGGAGACCACCCACAGCCATGAGAATAAAAGAAAAACAAAGTAAGAATTCACCTGGAACTGAAAAGAGAAGGGCCATGTAAGATCTCCTATCGGGAGACCTGCCCCACTGACGTCACTGAGGACAGCACTAGACCGTTAAACGGTGCCGGAACACTGGGCGCCCGTGCTCAGGGAGGCCACCCACCACCACCATCGGGCACCCTGCAGCACCCACAGCCATGAGAATAAAAGAAAAACAAAGTAAGAATTCACCTGGAACTGAAAAGGGAAGGGCCATGTAAGATCTCCAATCGGGAGACCTGCCCCCCCCCCCGACGTCACTGATGACAGTGCTGGACCGTTAAACGGCGCCGGAACACCAGGCGTCATGCGCCGAAGGGGCGTGCCAAAGGGGCACCCCCCCTTTGTGCAATCCGTAGTGCTAGTTCTAGTTAATATCTTGGTAATCGGAGGTCTCTCATGTGTGTTTAATATGCATCCTGTTATACTTTTTGCTTAACTGTTAAATGTATTGCACGTTGAACCTTGTAAACGGTTATGATGGCTTTACCGAATGACGGTATATAAAACTCAACAAATAAATAAATAAATCAAATTGGGAAATCCAGTGGGGAAAACTGACCCTTTCCTCCTGGTTAGCGGACTGTATCTCCTTTTGCTACCAGCAAGCAGGCATTCCACTACAAGACCATGTGAAAGCACACTCTCAGGCCGATACAGTACAGTGCGCTCCGACGGAGTGCACTGTTAACCTGCCCTTGAACGCGCGTTTTCCCTTAATTACCAAGCTCCAGACTGTCCCTGTTAACAGGAGAGACCTACAGCGACTGAACAAAGTGCCAACGGGCACAACAACAACTGCAGCGCTGCATGTCAGCAGGGGTCTGTCTGGTTCCCACAAGAGGCACGAACAGGAGAGTTGGGTTCAGTTCTGGAACATGTTGCGCAGCTCGGATTGACCGAAGGCACTGTCCTGATGCCCATCCTTGACCAAGAAGTAATGAGCCGCAAATGTGTGAAGAGAACTCCAGGTTGCGAGTTGGCAAATTTCAACAACGGGGACTGCACGCAAATGAATCGCCATTGCCATAGCCCGCACAGAGTGAGCCTTTACTCTGCTGGTGAGCGGAAGGCCTGCCTGCGCACAGCAGAAGGGAATGCAAGCTGCCAGTCAGTTAGACAAGGTCTGTTTACCCACCGCCATTCCCAGTCTGTTGGTATCAAAGGGCACAAAGAGTTGAGTGGACTGCCTGTGGCCGGCTGTGCGATCTAAATAGAAAGCCAAGGCCCTTTTGCAGTCCAAGGTATGATGAGACCTTTCCCCTGGGTGGGAATGAGGCCTTGGAAAGAAAGTGGGTAAAACATTGGACTGATTGAGGTGGAAATCAGTCACAATCTTGGGCAGAAATTTAGGATGCGTATGCAAAACCACATGATCGTGGAAGAACCTCATGTATGGTGGTTACATAACCAGAGCCTGAAGCTCACTGACTCTACAAGCCGAAGTAATCACCACCAGGAATATAACTTTCCAGGTGAGGAACTTCAGATGGCAGGATTGCAGCAGCTCAAAGGGCAGGTGCATGAGCCATGCCAGGACAATGTTGACATCCCAGGATGCAACAGGAGGCCGAAGAGGGGGCTTCAGCTGGAGGAGGCCTACTAAAGGCTGCACAGAAACAGGTGTGCCAGTGACACCCCAATGGTACGCACTGACAGTGCTAAGGTGAACCCTGACTAAGCTGGTTTGAAGCCCAGACTCTGAGAGGTGCCACAGGTAATCCAACAGCTGGGGAAGGGAACATGATTCAAGTCATGCCCCGTCTATCTCATCCACAGTACTTCCTTGCTGGGAAACCTGCTTCGGAACCTTCCAATACCAATGGGGTGAGAAGGGCTCCCTCTGCCGAGGTCCCTGAGACTGCAACTACCAGACTGCCTCACTACTGCCACCCCTGGTGGCACTCTTCAAGCTGTTTAATAAAGAACTAATTTACGGGCCGATACAGTAAAATCACGGGAGAGCGGGCGAGCGCCTGCTCTCCCAGCGCGTGTACAGACCATTCTCCTGTGCGCGCGATACAGTATTTTAATTTATTAAAATTAGGGCCGGCGGTAAAAAGAGGCACTAAGGACATTAGCACGTCCCTAGCTCCTCTTTTCCACTTTAAGCTGTAGGACTTCCTAGTGGAAGGCTTCCGAGACGCCACCAGTACTTGGGAGACACAGTCTGAGAGCGCCAAGGGCTGAAGGACTACATGATCAACATCCAAGCCATCAGAGCCAACGCTCGGAGGTTTGGATGGCACAGGGTGCCCTGATTCTGTGAGATGAGATCGGACGCCATCCCCAGCCGGATGGGGGTCAGCACCGACAGGTCCTGCAGAAGTTGGAACCAGACCTGTCAGGACCAAAAGGGTGTCTCAAGGATCATGGTCCCTCTGTCCTGTTGAAGCTTCAGCAGTGTCTTCAAGAGGAGTGATAGAGAAGGGTATGCATACAGCAGGCCCCTCCCCCAGTGGAGGGAGAAGGCATCGCAGGCCAGATGTCTGCCCCCTGACCACAGGGCAATACAAACACAGAGGGCAATGATATAAATAGGTTCTCTAATATCCAATAATATTAACCCCACAAATAATGAGAACCAAAAATTTCATCACATCAAACAAACATATATGAACATAAAAAATGTTTATTAAGAATAATACATCCTAACTAGATACATAATACTAACTAACCATTCATCATTCAACCCCATTCATTCATTAAAAACATCAATCAAATGAAAAGCATGTAGGCAGTTATAAATGCAAACGTTTTCCAAAGAATACACTTTTCAAATACGTTTAAATCAAGAGTTTACAGATCACCACAATGTTGTTCATTGTGGCAGCAGTTATCAGCCGTATATACGACGAAAAATTTGGAAGAACGTTAGTTTGATAGTGTCCTGCTTTAACATCTTTTAATTGATAAAAAGTAGGATGAGCAGTATATATTTGGTGATCTGTAAACTCTTGATTTAAACATATTTGAAAAGTGTATTCTTTGGAAAACGTTTGCATTTATAACTGCCTACATGATTTTCATTTGATTGATGTTTTTAATGAATGAATGGGGTTGAATGATGAATGGTTAGTTAGTATTATGTGTCTAGTTAGGATGTATTATTCTTAATAAACATTTTTTATGCCCTGACCACAGGGAGCGAAAAGGTCCACATCCGGCGTACTTCACTGAAATAGCTCGGTCACTACCTTCGGGTTGAGAGACCACTCTTGTGGCTGCAAGGAGCGACTTAAGCGGTTCGCCAGCATGTTCAGTTGTCCTGGCAGGTATGTAGCTCACAGAGACATCCTCTGTGACAGAGCCCAGGTCCACACTTGCACCGCCGCATGACAGAGAAGGAATGAGCCCGTGCCGCCCTGCTTGTTGATATGCCATGTGCTTTCAATATAACATCATTTCAACTGAACGCTGATACCATGTAGTCTCATGAAAATGACTTGAGAAACCTCATATAAAATGGCGGGCTTTAACTGAGATAGCCCTGACTGCCACAGTAGTAATTGTGCGGTCACTAGTGTATGACAGACCGTCCGTCACTCAGTTATAATCATTGGTTTCTCTGATATTAATTTTGCATTTTTTTGAATTTTTCACAACTTTTTAGGACAGTTTTAAGGCAGTAAAGTTTGACTTATCGTAGCAGTGCGTGCAGCAGGGATATCACGCTGGCGTTGGCCCGACACGGCTCGTGTTTCTGTAAGCTTCTTCAGGGGCCGCAATATGCCAATTCTATGATAAAACAGAGTTACTTCAAATGAACATGTTTTATACAACAAACCCGTAAAAAGGCTGCTTTTTGCAAGATACATACGATTCCCAAATACATACGATTCCCAAATCTGCCAAAAAAAATTTTTTTGGCAGATTTGGGAATCTGCCAAAAAAATCTGCCAAAAAAAAATATTTTTTTGGCAGATTTGGGAATCGTATGTATCTTGCAAAAAGCAGCCTTTTTACGGGTTTGTTGTATAAAACATGTTTGATCTCCTGTGCACGTCGGGAAGAACAATGGTCTCCGCCGTTTCAGCCTGCAGGCTCCTTCGGCTCAGAAATTGGTCGGCGGATGTCTCCTCAAAAGCTCAGCTGAGTTCCTTGCCTTTCAAGGGAAAGCTGCTCTTCGGCCAACAGTTGGAGGACATGATTAAGTCTCTGGGAGAGAATAAGGTCCACAAGCTGCCAGAGGACAGGCCCAGGAGCAAAGGATCTTTTCCTCAGAGGTCCAGATTCCGGGGGAATCGTCGATTTTGGGCCAGTTTAGCTTGAGGTACTCATCTATCAGTGACATCTCCATACACTTACAGGTGAAGTTTCAAAGCAATTATGCATGTAAATGTAACATACTATCATAGCAATTTTCAAAAACCATTAACCTGTGTTAAGTCCACAGGAGCAATTAAGGCATGCCAGAAGAAAGGCATCAGAACCATTAAGGAACTTCAGACAGATCGGCAATTGGAGGAGGCAGCAGGTGAAATACGAGTGAAAGAGTAAGATATAACATGTGAGGGTAAAATTAATGTAATGCAGGCCAGGAAGTGAAATTTAGAGTAAAGCAAGTGAGAGATCAGGAAATTAAGGAGTTTGCAGTTGAGCTCCTGACTTATAAAAAAAAAATAGATGTGTATATTGGGTTCCAGGAGATGGAAAAACTGCCCAAGATAAACCTGACATCCAAAGTAAAAAGCAAAGGTGATAATCTGTAAAAAGGGGCTATTTACTGAAATAAATCAAATACAATATATGCTATTGAATTGTCCATAGGTTTTACCTGTGTTCTTTACCTGGAATTTTCAAAAGTCACTTAACTTGGGTATACTGCATTACACATATAAAACCCAGTTTTAAACATGTAAATGCTTTTGAAAATAAAGTCCAATGAGTTAATTTTTTCTTCTACTTCTACTACTACTCAGCACTTTTATATGCTTTTTCTATGGAGGAGTTATTTTTTTCCTATTCTTGTGGTCATGTGTCCTTATTGGAATGATACTCTCAGTAACAAAAACTCTTCAAAAAACACCTCAAAACATGGCTGTTTTTTTAAAAGCCTTCCCACCTGACCCTTAACCTGCCCGAACGCAACACACCACACCCCCTACGCAGACATCTCGCCCCCCATGCATCCCTCCCTGACACTACCTTCCTCCCACCCAACCCTCCCCCCTCCCCTCACCCCTCCCTTCTACCCTTAATCCTAAATTATTTTTATCAACAAGTCATTTATGTACATATGTTATATACTATAACCTTTTGTTCCATGTATTTGTTATAATTGTTATATTTGTTACCATGTTATAATGTAAAATAGGGCTGATATCGCCCTATTCTTTTAGTTATCTGGAAATCGATGTGATATCTCGATTGAATGTCGGTATATAAAAGAAATAAATAATAAATAATAATAATAACAACCCATGGTTCAACACACAACTCAGATCAATGAAATCCAACCTCAGGAAGTTGGAAAAAGAATGGCGCAAAGACAAATGCCAAGCTACCCTCCAAAGACACCGCATGCAACTCGCCAACTACAAGAAATCGATTTTGAATGCCAAATGCGACTACTATAGTTTCAAGATAAAAAATTCCTCAAATAAATCTAACTCCCTCTTCAACATAGTTAAAAACCTAACAGACGAGAACAACAAAATCACCCCTTGTTCTGCAACAAATAACATAAGCCAAGACCTTGCAATTTTCTTTAAAAACAAAATTAAAAAAATAACGAAAACCTTCAATAACTCTTCTATTGATGAATTACCTTCCGACACATCAACTATAACAACATGGTCGAATTTTGAACCAATCTCAATTACAGAAACAGAAAAGATGCTACAAAAAATAAATCCTGCGAGACATGATCTCGATACTATCCTAACCCGCGTATTAAAGGAAATGGCTCATTTCATTGCACCAACCCTAGCTGCCATAATTAACAAATCTCTGGAAGAAGGCCAACTACCCACCATTCTGAAAACCGCTACAATCACTCCCATTTTGAAAAAAAAGAACATGGACCCGAAAGATCTGAACAATTACCGCCCTATCTCCAACCTCCCCTTACTCACCAAGATGACCGAGAAAGCTGCTCTAAAATAACTCAGTGAACACCTTGAGATCAATAATATTCTCCATCCCTCACAACACGGCTTCGGAAAGAACCGCAGCACAGAAATCCTTCTAATCAACTTATCTAACAAAATAATAAGAGGTTTTGACAACAAATGAAACCACTTATTAATCCTACTTGATCTATCTGCGGCCTTGACACTGTAGACCACAAAAAACTATTATCTAGTCCAGGGGTGGGCAATTCCAGTCCTCGAGGGCCGAGAACTAGTCGGTTTTTCAGGATATCCCTAATGAATATGCATGAAATAGATCTGCATACACCTGAGGTAGAGTGCATGCAAATCTCACTCATGCATATTCATTAGGGATATCCTGAAAACCCGACTGGTTCGCAGCCCTCGAGGACTGGAATTGCCCACCCCTGATCTAGTCTTACCAACATAGGTCTATCAGGAAAAACTCTAAACTGGTTCTCCTCCTTCTTAAAAGACAGGTTCTTCAAAGTCACCCTTAACATCTCATCTGATCCATACCCCCTAGAAACCGGAGTACCACAAGGTTCTGCCCTCTCGGCCACCCTCTTTAATATATACCTACTCCCACTCAGTCAATTCATCTCAAATCTAGGCATCTCATTCTTTTTGTACGCTGATGACATTCAATTACTTATCCCAAAAACCTCAACTATCGAAGATGCAATCAACCTCACAGTAAACCATCTAATCTCAATTAGAAACTTACTGAACCAACTAAAATTATGCCTCAATATGAACAAAACTGAATGCATCCTTATCAAAAGAATCAACCCAGAGCTAACAACCCTAATGCCTTCCATAAAAATCGACAACAATAACATCCAACTGAAAAGTCTTGTGAAAGACCTCGGTATCTGGATAGACAACGATCTGAACCTTAAAAAAAGCATCAAAATGAAAACAAAAGAAGGATTTCACAAACTCCATATACTCAAACACCTTAAACCGCTTTTACACCAGCATGATTTCAGAACCGTCCTACAATCTCTCATTTTTTCTAGTCTCGATTATTGCAATGCGCTGTTCATTGGCCTTCCCAAATCTGCACTAAAACCACTCCAATGGCTACAAAATGCCGCGGCCAGAGTACTTACTGGCAAGAAGAAATCTGAACACATCACCCCAGTACTGAGGAGTCTTCACTGGCTACCGATTTTACAAAGGATCAAATACAAAATCTTAACCACTCTACACAACGAAATCTACATAGATGATAACACCGCCCTCGACCACATGATTCAACTGCACAAAACTCCACGCACGACAAGGAACACCAGCAAATTGCTACTAGTCATACCCTCCCTCCCCTCTGCTAAACTTTCCAACACTAGGAATAGAGCATTTTCGATTGCTGGACCAAAAGAATGGAACTCTTTACCAGTCTACCTAAGTTCGATCAGAGACTCCAAATCTTTCAAAAAAGAACTTAAAACATGGTTATTTAAACAAACATTCACAGACAGAGTTGGTTAATCTAATCCCATCTGATCAGTCTTACTTCCTCTGCTAACCATGTTTTACTTACTTACCTCCCCTTCTAACCATGCTCTACTTACTTCCTACCCCCCATACCTTTTCTCCTTTACCCCTCTATTCAAATTATGTCATGCACATCTTCTCCTCCCATGGCCCCCTAGGACCCTTTCCCTCCCACTTCTCTTTTCCCTTTTGTATAAGTCTCCTTAACACACCCAAGCGTGTTTTCAGTTTAGTTATGTATTTAAATGCTTAATTTTACATGCTGTACCACTGCAAGTCCAATTTGTAAGTCTTACTCTCTTATACCTATCCTCACACTTCTGACATATGCCGAATTGTTACTAGTTATCTATACACATTTCAATATGTTCGTTATGAATGCGTTTTATGTATGATGTTGGTTACATTGTAAACCGGAGTGAAGGCACCCTGCTATACTTCGGTATATAAAAGAATCTAAATAAATAAATAACAATTTTTGTTTTATTTTTTGTTTTATTTATTTATTATTTTTATATACCGGCATTCGATCTCTGCTGCACAATATTGATCTCCTGCCTGCCTTTACTCTAAATTCCACTTCCTGGCCTGCATTACATTGATTTCATCCTCATGTGTTGTACCTTATTCTTTCACTGGCATTTCAGCCGCTGCCTCCTCCAATTGCGCACCTGTTTGAAGCTCCTTAACTGTTCTGATGCCTTTCTTCTTGATTGCCTTAATTGCTACTGCACCTTCCATCTGCTCCTCCTTCGTACATTACTCTTATCCTCATGTGTTCCACCAATCTTCATTCATTGCTATCTAACCTGTTATCTCCTCCCATTGCTCTGGCTGTTCTGGCTCTTTTTCCTGGTGTTTCTTGAATGTTTCTGTACCTCTCATCTAGGACTTTGCTTCAGGTCTTCTCTTTCAGCCTGTATATCTGTTTCTACAACCACATTAATTACTCTAAAATATCACTTACATACTTTTTTTCCTTTAAACATCTTTATTTCCTGCCCATCTGCCATTCTATGCAGGTTACAAACTACATTCATTAAATTAACATAAAATAATCATCACCAGTATGGTGGAAAAGTTGTTAAAACCATAAAACCAGAGACAAGGCCATTACCAATATGGCAAATTCCAAAATTATATCATAACAATCTTAAATTTTGCTCAGTTACTTTTTGCAGTTTTTTCTGGTATATTCTTCTTTTTTCTTCCAGTTTTTGGCATACTGGATGATGATGCACTGTTAATTTTGGAATAAAATTAACAGTCCATCATCTCTTTTTAATCTTTATGGAGTCATTAATTGTATGCCATCCTTTTAGTTTTTCATTAAATTCTGTGGTCTACCAACTGCTACAGTGGATTAATGGATAAGTCTACCATGGCGTATAGCTGTACCAGGGTTGTTATCTACACATGAAGAATTTATACTATTGCTACCACCATCATTAGCCCTAGTGCTGAAGCTAAGAGTGGACACTTTTTTATTCTGGAGTCATGTGACCAGTATGAATTTTTCTTTTTCGTCATACTTTAATAGTGGTGTTCACCTTGTAGAGAATTAGCCAGATGTTATACAACTAATTCACCATGGAAGGTACTCAGCAAGACTTAGTGAGAGGAAGTTACTCCATTCAATTTTTTCTCCCACTTCAGGCATCCTTCCTGCTCCTTTGTGGATCCTTTGATGTTTTTTCAATATTGATGGAAAATGGAAGCTTTTATTACACTCTGTACATGTAAATGGTTTTTCCCCGGTGTGGATCATTTGGTGCATTCTTAATTGTGATGGCTGAATAAAGCTTTTACCACACTCAGCACATGTAAATGGTTTCTCTCCAGTGTGGATCCTTTGGTGTAGTTTCAGATATGATTTTTGAATGAAACCTTTACCACACTCGGCACATGTAAATCGTTTTCCTCCTGTGTGAATCTTTTGGTGATATGTTAGTTGTGATTTCTGTGCAAAGCTTTTATTGCATTCAGTACAAATAAATGGTTTCTCTCCTGTGTGGATGCTTTCATGTATTTTCAGTGTTGATTTCCTAGTGAAGCTTTTATCACACATAGCACATGTATATGGCTTCTCATTCATGTGAATCTTTTGATGTATTTTCAGTACTGATGGGGAAATGAAGCTTTTTTTACACTCAGTACACATAAATGGTTTCATGTGGATCCTTTCATGGCTTTTCAAATCTGATTTCCTAATGAAGCTTTTACCACACTTTGTACATGTAAATTGTTTCTCTCCCATGTGGATCTTTTCATGCATTTTTAAATTTGATTTCTGAATGAAGCTTTTATTACACTCAATACATGTAAATGGTTTGTCTCCTGTGTGGATTTTTTGATGAGTTCTCAGACACGATTTCTGACTGAAGCTTCTACCACAGTCAACACATGCAAATGGTTTCTCTCCAGTGTGGATTCTTTGGTGCCTTTTCAATTGTGATGTATCAATGAAATGTTTACCACATTCAGTACATGGAAAGGGCTTCTCATCCATGTGAGTCTTTTGGTGTATTTTCAGATTTGATTTATGAAGGAAGCTTTTATCACATTCAGGACATGTAAATGATTTTTCTCCCTTGTGGCTTCTTTGATGTCTTTTCAGGTATGATGAACAAATAAAGCTTGTATTACAGTCAGCACATATAAATGGTTTCTCTCCTGTGTGTATCCTTTGATGTATTTTCAGATTTGATTTCCTTCTGAAGTTTTTATTACACTCAGTACATGTAAATAGCTTTTCTCGTATGTGCCAGTTCTGTTGTGATTTAAGCTGTTCCATTGTTTGCAAGCTTTTTTCATCTTCAGCATATGGATAGATTTTTCTTCCTGGAAGATCATACTGTTGATTCCTCACTGTTGATTTGTCAACACACTGATTCTCTCCTTCAGTACCTCCATGGCAGTATGTTTTCTGTTTTGATACTTGTGTTTGGAGTCTAGCAGTTCCTTTGTTTCTGTAAATTATGCACTTATCAATTCTGGGTTCCAGAAGGATTCTCCTTTTCTTGCTTAAGGTAGGCTCATTGCTCAAATCTTTTCCCCTGTCTGATCCCAGGATAAACATTTCTTTTTCATGGTCTGGATGCATCATATCGGTTTCCTGTTTTTCATCATATCCTTTTTGGTGCTTGTTGTTTTCCTGACTGGTCCCATAACCTGTTGGGTAAGAGAAAAAATCCAGACATTATTTCAAATGTTGGAAGAAAGAGAGCCATTTTTAGACTCCATGTTACATAGAAACAAAGAACTTCATAACATATAAGGAGCATTTGGCCCATATAATCTGCAAAATTTCATTTCTGCTGCAGTGCTTTAGGTCCCAGTTGATCTTTGCCATTCCCCTCACTTCTTCACAATTAAAGATTCTGTGATTATTCCAGGTTCTATTTGGTTCTGTTACTAATTTTGTCTCCAACATCTCTCTTGGGAGGCTGTTTCACACATCCACCACTCTTTCCAGGAGGAAATTGTTTCTGATATTTCTCCTGAGTCTATTTGCAGTAGTCTCAAGCTCAGATTTAGGCATGGGCAACATTGGCAACTGCCAAGGGCACCAAATTTTAAAGGCTCCAAATATCCAGGCTAAAAGGGATCCTTCTTCTGCTTGCTTCAGGGCCATGTGCTGGCATAGCTACAAAGGAATGCCGTAACGGCCTTCTGCCTATGGGTGCCAAAATCTTAAATCCGGCCCCGCATAGTCTCCAATTCAGTAATAGCCAGTCTAGTTTTCAAGATAATCATGAGGCAAATGCATGAGATAGAACACAAGGTTCAGAGTAAAGTATCTTCAAATGATACTGGCATAATAGGGAAGTTAGAATATCCTGATAGAGAGGTTGTTATAGAGATAGAAGTAGCCCAGGTACATTTAAATAAAGAGCATACAAAGATAAATTATTTCAACTGCTAGGCAGATTGTGAATAAAATTAAAAAATGTATTTTGAATTATTTGTATGTGCATGCCAGAAGTCTAAAAAATAAGATTGTTGAGATTACTTACCTGATGATCTCGTTTTCCTTAGTGTAGACAGATGGACTCAGAACAAGTGGGTATAGTGTGCTCGTGCTAGCAGTTGGAGACGGATCTGACGTCAGCACGGGTACATATACCCCCAAAGGAAGTGAGGCAATTCAGTAATCTTCCTTGCAAAAGCTGTTATGGATATATGTGTACTGACGATCAATGAAATAGTGAAACAGGATTCCCCTGACCGATTGATAGTAGCTGGAGACTGCCAGCGTTCCCAACTGGAAGGCGTCGACACCTGGCAAAGGGGACGCTCTTATGTAAGAAAATGACAGGGCTTACCTTGAATCGGTGAAACCCATGTATATCGGCAGCTGGGTGGGATGCTGAGTCCATCTGTCTACACTAAGGAAAACGAGATTATCAGGTAAGTAATCTCAACATTTCCTAGCGTGTAGCCAGATGGACTCAGAACAAGTGGGATGTACAAAAGCTTTACTCCCGGACTGGGCGGGAGGCTGCCTGAGGACCGCGTAATACCGCCCTCGCAAATGCTGTGTCCTCCCTGGCCTGGACATCCAGACGGTAAAACCTGGAGAAGGTATGGAGGGAGGATCATGTCGCCGCTTTACATATTTCTGCGGGCAACAGCATCCTAGGCTCTGCCCAAGATGCTGCTTGCGCTCTGGTAGAATGAGCCTTGACTTGTAGAGGCGGTGACTTCCCGGCCTCTACGTAGGCCGCTCTGATAACTTCTTTAATCCAGCGGGCGATGGTGGGCAGAGAGGCCGCTTCTCCTTGTTTCTTCCCGCTGTGAAGGACGAACAGATGGTCCGTCTTTCGTACTTCTTCTGTCATTTCCAGATATCTGGGCAGCAATCTGCCAATGTCGAGATGGCGTAGTAAACGCCCTTCTTCTGATTTCTTTAAACCCGCCGTGGTTGGCAAGGATATGGTTTGGTTGAGGTGAAATTGTGAGACTACCTTCGGCAAGAAGGATGGAACCGTGCGAAGATGGATAGCTTCTGGAGTGATCCTAAGGAAGGGATCACGGCAGGACAGCGCTTGTAGTTCCGAAATACGGCGTGCTGAACACACAGCCAGCAAGAACACCATCTTCAAAGTTAGAGAACGGAGAGACAGGCCCCTAAGGGATCTGAAAGTGGATCCCGCCAGGAAATCCAAAACTATGTTGAGGTTCCACAGGGGCACTGGCCACTTCAGTGGCGGACGAATGTGCTTGATTCCTTCAGGAAGCGGGAAACATCTGGGTGCGTGGCAATAGTCTTGCCGTCCCTCCGGGGACCGTAGCAAGACAGCACCGCCACCTGAACCTTGATGGAGCTGAGGGAGAGACCCTTCTGAAGTCCATCTTGCAGGAAATCCAAAACAATAGGGATTGTGGTCGCATGTGGATTGGTGCCATGAGTGTCGCACCAGGCTTCAAATACTCACCAGATCCTTACGTAGGTGAGGGATGTGGAAAACTTGCGAGCTCGGAGGAGTGTATCTATCACCGGCTCCGAGTACCCTCTTTTCTTCAGCCTAGCCCTCTCAATGGCCAGACCGTAAGAGAGAATTGAGCCGGATCCTAGTGGAGGATGGGACCTTGACGTAGCAGGTCCCTGAGAGGAGGCAGGGGAAGGGGCTCCCCTGCCAGTAGTCTCCTCATGTCCGCGTACCAGGGTCTTCTTGGCCAGTCTGGTGCCACTAGAAGAACTAGGCCCTGGTGCTTCTGAATCTTGTGGATGATGGCGCCCAGCAGAGGCCACGGAGGAAAAGCGTATAGCAGGGTCCCTGGAGGCCATGGCTGAACCAGGGCGTCGATCCCGTGAGAGAACGGATCTCGCTTGCGGCTGAAGTATCTGGGTACTTGAGCATTGGACCTGTCCGCTAGTAAGTCCATGTCCGGAATCCCCCAGTGATCCACAATCATCTGGAAGGCTGTGGGTGACAGCTGCCATTCCCCCGGATTTAGGCTTTCTCTGCTGAGGAAGTCTGCCGTGGTGTTGTCCCTCCCGGCAATGTGGACGGCGGAGATGTCCTGAAGATTCGCCTCTGCCCAAGCCATCAGCGGGGCTATCTCTAGGGACACCTGTCTGCTTCTGGTTCCGCCCTGACGGTTGATGTATGCCACCGTGGTGGCGTTGTCGGACATCACTCTGACTGCCCGGTTCCGCAGTCTGTGAGTAAAGTGCAGGCAGGCTAACCGGACTGCCCGTGCCTCTAGACGGTTGACGTTCCACCCTGACTCTTCTCTGTTCCACCGCCCTTGTGCGATGAGTTCTTTGCAGTGTGCTCCCCATCCACTCAGGCTGGCATCTGTGGTGAGCAGAATCCATGTGGGGGAGGACATCTTTGAGCCCCTGCTCGTGTGGTTGGACTGCAACCACCACCGTAACTGGGTCCGCACTCTGGCTGGCAGAGGTAGATGCACGGAGTAATTCCGGAAGCAGGGGCTCCAGCGAGAGAGCAGGGAGCGTTGTAGAGGTCTCATATGGGCCCTTGCCCAGGGTACCACTTCCAGGGTGGATGCCATGAGGCCGAGAACCTGCAGATAATCCCAAGCTATAGGCCGGCTGGCTCCCATCAAGGACTGGAGACGCGTCTGAAGTTTTAACCTTCTCTTGGTGGTGAGACTGACTTTGTCTGCCTGGGTGTCGAACTGGACTCCCAGGTATTCCAGTGATTGGGAAGGCTGTAGGCAACTCTTGTTTAGGTTGACTACCCATCCCAGGCTTTCCAGAAAGGCGATCACTCTGTTGGTTGCCCGATGGCTCTCCTCTCGTGATTTCGCCCTGATCAGCCAATCGTCTAGGTAGGGATGGACAAGGAATCCTTCCCATCTGAGCGCCGCTGCTACCACTACGATCACCTTGGTGAAGGTCCGCGGCGCCGTGGCTAACCCGAAGGGCAAAGCCTGGAATTGGAAGTGACGTCCCAGAACCTTGAAGCATAGGTAGCGCTGATGATCCGGATGAATCGGGATATGCAGGTAGGTTTCTGACAAGTCTAAGGCCGTGAGGAATTCTCCTGGCTGTACTGCGGTCTTGACAGAGCGCAGAGTTTCCATGTGAAACCTCGGGACCCTTAAGTATCGGTTGACTGACTTGAGGTCCAATACGGGCCGGAAAGTGCCCTCTTTCTTGGGTACCATGAAATAAATGGAATAATGCCCAGAATCCATTTCCCATGCAGGTACTGGGATTATGGCTTGCAAGGACAGGAGCCTCGCCAGGGTAGCTTCCAATGCTGCCTTCTTGTGGATTGGACACGGAGATTCCACAAACCTGTCCGGAGGGATATGATGGAAGTCCAGAAAATACCCCTCTCGGATGATGGCGAGGACCCACTGATCCGACGTAATCTCGACCCATCTGGGGTAGAAGAGGGTTAACCTGCCCCCTATGGCTCTGTCCCCCGGATGGATCGGCTGATTCTCATTGGGAGGCACGGCCGGGCCCTGAACCCGAGCTGGATCCCCTCTTATGCTGCTTGGTCCGAAAGGACTGGTTCCTGGCCTGAGGACGAGGTGCCTGGCGCGTGGATGCCAGATAGTGGCATGCTGGGCATGCTCAGTGTGCTGGTCAAAGCTTCTAGAAACTTTGACAAAAGTTTTCCATGCTGGGCTCCATCGGATAATGTCACCCACTTGTGAAGACTACCATCCTGCTTGTCCTAGGAGAACGTGCGCTTACATTTAGGTTCTTTCGCTTCTCCTCACCGGCCTTGCAGCACTTGCCGTGTCCTGTGGCCATCATTAAACCACTACCACCATCCTCCCTGTAGAAATGCTTAAGGTCACAGAAACAGCAGACATTTTAAACAATAGCCTCTTCTTACCTTTTACCTGCATGCAGCTGAAAAAAAAAAAAAAAAAAAGGAGGTCCCAGGTGCCCCTTACAGCCCGGAGTCCCATCCTCCCCTCGTTTACCCCATTTTTGTTCAGCTTCGGACCTAATTTTATGAGTGTCTCCATCACTTTTCCTAGCCTCTTAAATTCTTTTGATTTCTCATCCACTAGCATATCATCTATATAAATGGACACGCCATCCAGTCCATGCAGGGTTTAGACATTTTCCTCTGATATATCTCTGAAGCATTTGAGATGGATGTTGTACTGACCAAATGATGTAATGAATTTGGTCAGTTCCACTCTGTCCACATTTAAGGACACTTGCCAACACACCAGTATCAGCATCTAGCAGGGAGAGCACTATGAGGCACACCGTGGGAAATGGAATCTTCTAATGTAGGTAGGACTTTCACTTTCTAATCCTTCACTGAGTTTCTTCAAAACTACAAAAAGTTGAATTTGGCCATTCTTTTTCAAACTGGTACCATAGGAGTACACCCTGCTGTTGGTTCTGTAATTTTCTCAATAATTTTTTTGTTTTATTCACTTCAATTCCTTCTGCACCTTTTAGAGAAGTGAGATTGAGACTCTGCATGATGCACAACTATGAAAGACTAAGGCCAATGATTCGCAAACTGTGGCTCAGTCCCCTAGGGATTCATCCTGTATTTTATTTTATTTTTTATTTATCAATCTTCAATTTACAAAGCAAAAAAGTTTACATCAATAAAGAAAACAAAGAAGAAAAAAGAACTTTAACATTTATATACTAATTTTTAAATCAGTAAACTTATCTTTCCACTTATACAGTTATAAGGAAGCAGAAGGATCACAAGATATAAAAGAAATTGGAACAAATTCAATTAATTTCAAATGACAATATTAGGAGAAATATTACAGCCTATCTCTCTATTTCACCTGATTGGTTAGGTACTGCTGGCTTCTTCTTTACACTTCTCCCGATAACTTTTCATATGTTCAGGATCAACATATGTTGCATTAAACATTTACACGGATACCTAATATTTACCTGTGCTCCCATCTTTCTGGCTTCTTGACTTAACCCTACAAATGCCTTCCTACAAATCTGAGTATCTTTCACAATATCTGGATATATCTGGAGCTTTTAACCAAGAAACAGTTTGCTACGTTTTTTTAAGAATATCCTTAGAACCAAGTCCCTATCTGCCGGGTACTTAAATGATACTAATAGAGTGCCTCGTTGTTCTATCTGTTTTTCTGAGGGAGTTTCTAAATAGGCTGTAAGATCTATATCCAAATTTACATTAAGAACACCTATTTTTACCTCACTTCCATTTTTTAACATTGAAGCAAAATAAATTTTTGAAATCTTTGGTAAATTATCAGAGGATAACAATAAGATATCCTTAAGATATTTTTTAAATTGTTCCTTAGGGGATATCAATTTAACATTGGGAAAGTTGAGCACTCTTAAATTCAAATATCGCATTTTGCTCTCTATATTTTCTAATCTCCTTCTTATAGCAGATTATGACTGAATCAATATGGTCTGCACCTCTTGAGCAGATGTTAATCTGTATTATCCTTAATTTGTTCCTCATGTTTATTTACCTTTGGCTCAATCGACTGTAACATATCTTGTGAATTATTCATTGATCTAGCTAATAAAGAAATTGATTTCTCCAGTGTTGTTAATGCTTGCCAAACTGACTCCAGAGTAATTATATTAGGTTTATCTAGTTTAGGTAAATTTATGCCAGCTTTTACCACCCTTCCTCGGCAGGCCTCAGAAATCATTTGTATTTCCCCTGCTGGATCATCTCGCCCACCCTGTTCTTTTATCTTATTACCTTTCCCAATTGTTGAATATTCACTTAATACCACCTTTTCATTTACAACTTCATTATTCACATCAACCGTACATAAATCCCTTGTACTTTCCACAAGTCCTCCCCTCTGCTTCCAGGATCCCTTGGGCAGGTAGCCGTGGGTCCTTGGTGAGTTCTTGTGAATTTCCTTGGTTTGGAGGTGGGGGGATATCAGGTGCACCTGGGGACAGAGATGTTTGATTGTCCATGAGGGACAGGCTTTGTTCCCTACCTGTTCCCTCTGCAGACTTCTCTCCAGGTGTTGAGGCTGCAGCTGGGGTGAAAAAGCCCTCAATTCTCATTTGAGAAGGGGGGTTTGAGGCAGTGGACTCAGGTCTCAGTCGCCCATTCTGTTTTGTATGAGGCATATTTTTATAATTATATAACTTGAAGGCTTACCACCACGAATTCTCCTTCAAAATAATCTTGACCCTTCTTGGAGGAGAAAGAAAATTCCAATCCTCAAAAAAAACAAACCAAAAACCACCCAAGACAAAGTCCAACACAAAGTCCAGAGCAAAGTTGGAGCTAAGTCGCGTACGCCCCTTGGGCGCGTGCGGCTTAGACGACACACCGGCGGTCACGATGCGCCGCTGTCTGGCCAGATTTACTAGGGCCCCGCCTGTCTGACGTCACTCGGGAGGGCGGAGCTTCGGAATCACTGTCGGGGCCAGGTATGGCAAAACCTTACCCCCGGAATGCTGAGCAGTTCTCTTTGGCCCTCCTTTCAATTTCTTTCTCCTCAGGAGATTCAAAAGTTGCAGCAGCTTTAAGGACCCCAGCGGTCTGACGTCACTCGGGAGGGCGTAGCTTCGGAATCGCCGTTGGGGCCAGGTATGGCAAAACCTTACCCCTGGAACACCGAGCAGTTCTCTTTGGCCCTCCTTTCAATTTATTTCTCCCTTCATCCTGTATTTTAAGGGGATCTGCCTGTTGCAGCAGACTTGGTGAAGCCCTCCATTCCCTCCCCCCTACAAAAATAATATGTCGGAGACCAGCCCTCCATCTCTGAGCCCCTCAAGGACTCTTCTTCTTGCCTGCCCCCCTCCAAAGCAGTAACACCTCCAATCATCATGTCATGACTAACCTTGTAACCGTGATAGGAGTAAGAGACATTTGGCCAGATGCCAAAGGGGTTTTTGTTAGAGCCACTTTGCTGACTTGTATAAGCCCATCTACAGAATTCTTCTAATTTATCACTCACCTATGGAGGAGCTTTTCCATCTTCTTCTGTCTCTTGGGTCCTGTTGAGCTATGACACACGGATCTTCCTCTTGTTCAATCTTTGCTATCACATCAGGTTTCTCAGCTAGACAGCCAGCTCCTAATAAAAAATAATTAATCTGTTATAGATCGCTAAATAAAGATATATACAAAAATATGACATGTACTTGAGCTGATGGTTACAGGACACTTCAAGTGCCCAGACATCTAGGGTCAGTGTGATCCATCATGCAAGATGTGCACTTGCACAGGGTGATGACTCAAAGAGGGAAGATGACTGGCACTTAGTGGTCCAAGAGTAGACAGAGGCTCAAGGTCCACTTACTGAAGTCCAACCCACTAGCAACCGAAGAAGAGGAAAGGCCCCGGCCAGGGCTAGTGCTACCTGTTTTGCTGCCTTATGCAAATGATCACTGTGCTGCCAGATCCTCTACCCCGCCAAACCCCCCATGGATTTTAATGGAGCCATTCATGGGCTTCCTTTTTTTTTTTCTAATAACCTTTTGTGCTTGAAAATCATTTTAGATGTGGTGAGGTTTTAGTATGGCAAGCAGATTTCTCATAGGCAAATCTGTACACTTTCTCCCTCTAGTGCTAATAGTGGGCAAGTAGTTCATTTGCAGAGAGGGGTGGTTATCTGGTGGACTGTTCCCATAAAAACTTCAATAATCTATTCCAAAATATACATAAAAACACATTCTTTTAATTTTAAAACCACTAAATAATATTTCAATCACAATACAAAGTCTCAGGGCTGGCAGGTATGTGATATGAGAGAATTATGCACTAGAAAAATTCAAATAGGTCAACAAAATCCAGCTGTTATCAATATGTAAATTCTAAAAAGATTGGGGGGCATTTCCTCTTGGTCCTTTGAACTTCTGGTATAATCAGCAAGAAGGAATTTGTTACAATGAGCCTTCATTTGCAATTACCAAGGAATTTTTCCCCTTGTTTTATATTCCTTCCTATCTTACTCAGCTCTGTCAATTTAGCCTCAGTCATCCTTCAGGGACCATACACCAGGGGTCTTTCCAAGATATTGCAATCATGGGCAATAAATCCATCCACTAGGGGTGTCTGTTACATAATGATTGGGACTCTCTACCTCTGAAGCAGTCCCAGCCTCAGCAAACATGGAGAAAGGAAAATTGGTTCTTACCTGCTAATTTTCATTCCTGGAATACCACGGTTCAGTCCAGACTCCTGGGTTTTGCCTCCCTTCCAGCAGATGGAAACAGAGAAAGTTTCACTGACACTGGCATATAACCTGGTGTGCCACCTGCAGTCCCTCAGTATTAATAAGTACCCAAGCCAAGAATCATCTCATAACAATCTTAATGTAATAGAAAACAACCTCCCACAATGAGCAGGAGAAAGCAAAATTGCTTACCTGTAACAGGTGTTATCCCAGGACAGCAGGATATAGTCCTCATATATGGGTGACATCATCGATGGAGCCCTGGTACGGAAAAACTTCTGTCAAGGTTTCTAGAAATGGAGAAGTCCATTATCTGTTATTAAGTTGACTTAGAAAATAGCCACTGCTATTACTAGCAACGGTAACATGGAATAGACTTAGTTTTTGGGTACTTGCCAGGTTCTTATGGCCTGGATTGGCCACTGTTGGAAACAGAATGCTGGGCTTGATGGACCCTTGGTCTGACCCAGTATGGCATGTTCTTATGTTCTTATGTAACTTTTGACTGGCACACTGAGGCAGCCACAGGAGTCTCTCTTCAGTCTCGTTTGTAGCAATAAGTGTGAGCGAAAAAATAAAATAATAAACTTATCAGATCCAACTTCGCGGGGTGGTGGGTGGGTTTCGTGAGGACTATATCCTGCTGTTCTGGGATAACGCCTATTACAGGTAAGCAATTTTACTTTATCCCAGGACAAGCAGGATGATAGTCCTCACATATGGGTGATTAGCAAGCTACAGATGGAGTCATATTTGCTTTGGACCAACATCGCACAACAAGTGGTGTGATGTAGGAAAAAATGAGGCAGCCTGAAATCACAGCAGGTTGGATGTGGAAGGAGTTGGATATTAAACTGGGAACAAGTTCTTTAAAACAGATTGACCATAGGCTGAATCTCGTTGTGCTTCCTTGTCCAAACAGTAATATTCTGCATAGGTGTGAAGAGAACTCGAAGTTGCAGCTTTACAGATATCAGCAATAGGCACTGAACGATAGTGTGCTACTGATGTTGACATAGCCCTTACTGCGTGCACCTTTACTCGTCCCTGGAGAGGAAGGTCTGCTTTCTCATAGCAGAATTTGATACAGTCTGCTAGCCAGTTGGAGAGAGTTTGTTTGCCCACTGCAACTCCTGGCTTGTTTTTCTCAAAAGAAATGAAGAATTGGGTGGATTTCCTATGGATTGCAATGCGGTCAAGATAAAAAGCAAGTGCACGCTTACAGTCCAGGGTGTGCAAAACCCTATCACCCTGGTGAGAATGAGGCTTTGGAAAAAAAATGGGCAAGGCTATGGCTTGGTTAAGGTGAAATTCTGTTACCACCTTAGGCAGAAATTTGGGGTGAGTACGGAGGATCACTCAGTCATGCAGGAACCTTGTGTAGGGTGAGTATGTGACAAGAGCTTGTAACTCACTGACCCGTCTAGCCGATGTAATGGCTACTAGGACTAGTAAGTTCCATGTAAGAAATTTTACATCACAGGAATGCAAAGGCTCAAACGGAGGCCGCATGAGCCTTGCAAGTACTACATTTAGGTCCCATTCAGTAACTGGTGGTCGAATGGGGGGCTTAAGTTGGAGTAGGTCCCTCATAAATCGGCTTACTAGGGGTTGCGCTGTTATCAGGGCATCTCCTATTCCCTTGTGGTATGCTGCAATGGCACTCACGTGTACACGCACAGAAGAAGTCTGGAGACCAGAATCTGAGAGGTGGCACAGATAAGAACATACCATACTGGGTCAGACCAAGGATCCATCAAGCCCAGCATCCTGTTTCCTCCAAACCAGGCCATAAGAACCTGGCAAGTACCCAAAAACTAAGTCTATTCCATGTTACCGTTGCTAGTAATAGCAGTGGCTATTTTCTAAGTCAACTTAATTAATAGCAGGTAATGGACTTTTCCTCCAAGAACTTATCCAATCCTTTTTTAAACACAGCTATACTAACTGCACTAACCACATCCTCTGGCAACAAATTCCAGAGTTTAATTGTGCATTGAGTGAAGAAGAACTTTCTCCGATTAGTTTTAAATGTGCCCCATGCTAATTTCATGGAATGCCCCCTAGTCTTTCTATTATCTGAAAGACTAAATAACCAATTCACATCTACCCATTCTAGACCTCTCATGATTTTAAACACCTCCATCATATCCCCCCTCAGCCGTCGCTTCTCCAAGCTGAAAAGTCCTAACCTCTTCAGCCTTTCCTCATAGGGGAGCTGTTCCATTCCCCTTATCATTTTGGTTGCCCTTCTCTGTACCTTCTCCATCGCAATTATATTTTTTTGAGATGCGGCGACCATAATTATACACAGTATTCAAGGTGCGGTCTCACCATGGAGCGATACAGAGGCATTATGACATTTTCCTTTTTATTCACCATTCCCTTTCTAATAATTCCCAACATTCTGTTTGCTTTTTTGACTGCCGCAGCACACTGAGCCGACGATTTCAATGTGTTATCCACTATGACGCCTAGATCTCTTTCTTGGGTGGTAGCACCTAATATGGAACCTAACACTGTGTAACTATAGCATGGGTTATTTATCCCTATATGCATCACCTTGCACTTATCCACATTAAATTTCATCTGCCATTTCGATGCCCAATTTTCCAGTCTCACACGGTCTTCCTGCAATTTATCACAATCTGCTTGGGATTTAGCTGAACAATTTTGTATCATCTGCAAATATGATTACCTCACTTGTCTTATTTCTTTCCAGATCATTTATAAATATATTGAAAAGTAAGGGTCCCAATACTGATCCCTGAGGCACTCCATTGCCCACTCCCTTCCACAGAGAAAATTGTCCATTTAATCCTACTCTCTGTTTCCTGTCTTTTAGCCAGTTTGTAATCCACGAAAGGACATCGCCACCTATACCATGACTTTTTACTTTTCCTAGAAGCCTCTCATGAGGAACTTTATCAAACGCCTTCTGAAAACCCAAATACACTACATCTACCGGTTCACCTTTATCCACATATTTATTAACTCCTTCAAAAAAGTGAAACAGATTTGTAAGGAAAGACTTGCCTTGGGTAAAGCCATGCTGACGTTATTCCATTAAACCATGTCTTTCTATATGTTCTGTGATTTTGATGCTTAGAACACTTTCCATTATTTTTCCTGGCACTGACCGTCAGGCTAACTGGTGTGTAGTTTCCTGGCTCGCCCCTGGAGCCCTTTTTAAATATTGGAGTTACATTAGCTATCCTCCAGTCTTCAGGTACAATGGATGATTTTAATGAGAGATTACACATTTTTACTATTAGGTCTGAAATTTCAATTTTGAGTTCCTTCAGAACCCTGGAGTGTATACCATCTGGTCCAGGCAATTTACTACTCTTCAGTTTATCAATCAGGCCTACCACATCTTCTAGGTTCACCGTGATTTGGTTCAGTCCATCTGAATCATTACCCATGAAAACCTTCTCCAGAACGGCTATCTCCCCAACATACTCTTTAGTGAACACCAAAGCAAAGAAATAATTTAATCTTTCCGCGATTGCCTTATCTTCCCATCTTACTTCTTAGACTTCTGGCATTAGAATACAAACATTTCAAAGTTTGTTTTTTGTTTGTATTTTCATTCTGCTTTTTAATTGATAGGGATAAGTTAGAATTTTTTAGCTCAGGTGAGTTTTTAGTTACAGGCACTTGGACTACTTTTCTTATTATTGGAACCTCACTGTCGGGATGCCCTAATTCTAATGCATCATCAGTATCCTTTGAAGATACCTCTCTCCGAACCATGCGCTGTTGAGCGACTGTCGGCTTTCCTCTTTGTTCTAGTTTAAAAGCTGCTCTCTCCCTTTTTTAAAAGTTAGCGCCAGCATTCTGGTTCCACCCTGGTTAAGGTGGAGTCCATCCCTTCGGAAGAGACTCCCCCTTCCCCAAAAAGTTCCCCAGTTCCTAACAAAACTGAATCCCTCTTCTTTGCACCATCATCTCATACACGCATTGAGACTCCGGAGCTCTGCCTGCCCTCTGGTGACCTGCGCGTGGAACAGGGAGCATTTCAGAGAATGCTACCCTGGAGGTTCTGGATTTAAGCTTTCTACCTAAGAGCCTAAATTTGGCTTCCAGAACCTCCCTCCCACATTTTCCCATGTCGTTGGTGCCCACATGTACCACGACAGCCGGCTCCTCCCCAGCACTGTCTAAAATCGTGTCTAGGTGACGCGTGAGGTCCGCCACCTTTGCAACAGGTAGGCATGTTACCAGGCGATCCTCACACCCACCAGCCACCCAGCTGTCTACATTCCTAATAATCGAATCACCAACTATGACAGCCAACCTAACCCTTCCCTCCTGGGCAGTAGGCCTTGGGGAGATATCCTTGGTGCGAAAGGACAATGTATCACCTGGAGAGCAGGTCCTTGCTACAGGATCCTTTCCTGCTGCATCAGGTTGATGCTCTCCAATCATTTATTTATTTATTTATTTAACAATTTTATATACCGACCTTCATAGTAGATTACCATATCGGATCGGTTTACAGTTTAACAGAGGGAAAAAACTAGAGTAACAAATTCACGTAAACGAAAGATAACCAAAGCAGGAATAAGTCAAAGTTACAATCAACAGGGGGCGGGAACTTGGAAGCTTGCAACAAGCTGGAAAGAAGAAAAGGCCAGTAAAGTAATTTTACCGTAGAGTACAAGTTACAAACTTAAGAACGGTGCTTTAATCTGAAGTCTAAGAGTCCATTTATTTTCAATCATTTTTATTTTCAATCATGAGACCTTCTTCCTCCAAGGCAGCACCAGGGCTGCCAGTCTGAAGTTGGGAGTTGGCTACTATGTCCCTGAAGGTCTCATCTATATACCTCTCTGTCTGCCTCAGCTCCTCCAGGTCTGCCACTCTAGCCTCCAGAGATCAGACTCGTTCTCTGAGAGCCAGGAGCTCTTTGTATCACATGCACATGTAAAATTTCTCACTGGCGGTTAAAAAAATCATACATGTGACATTCGATGCAAAAGACTGGGAAGCCCCCCTCTTGCTGCTGGACTGCTGCCTTCATCTCAAATTTGTTCAGTTCCTACTTAAGTTTTAGGTTGCTATGGGAGTAGGAATGTGTCTAATTAATGTCCTTTAAATGTATTAGTGAATTCATTATATGTGGCCTATACGGGAATGATCAAACTCTCAATAAGGTGTTTGTTTTTTTTTAAGTGGCACCTGCCTATAAATTAAAGGATGAGCTAGGGGTGGGAGGATTGGGAAATCCAAACAGTCTAACTTCAGTTAGTCAGCCAGAGTAACTTGCTGCTCTCTTGATTAACAAATGTTGGTACCTAATCAAACCAAATCACACTACCTCAACACTTTTCCAAGGTGAGTAACTGAACTGAACTTTTCAACCTTTTTCTTAGGTAATCACTGCTCCTAGCTTATTTCTAGCTTCTGGCTACTTTTTTTTTTTTTTTAAATATACAAACACTAACTTCTGCTTACTAGCTGCCTTACTGACTATTTAAAAATACAGTCTAACTTCTGTTTATTTGCTGCCTTACTATTAAAAACACAAACACACTAAATAATATTACCAAATAGTTAACTTTGCCCCAATACCTTTAAAAAAAACCAATGCCCCAAGCAAAAACTTACTGATTCCTTTCAGCCACCAGAAAGGTGATCCTCTCCTCTCAGTGCTCCCACTGGATTGTCTAATAGAGAAGGAGTAGGGCAGGAGAAAGGGTCAATACCTTTTAGTGTGCACCACTCGGTAAATCTACCACTTGGAGCGGTAAGATTTACGTGTGGAAGGCTTTCGTGAAGCTACGAGAACTTGAGACTTGAGTGGAAAGATTGAGTGGTTGTAGGATTAAGCTTTCAACATCCAAGCTGTTAAGGAAAGGGTTGGCAGGTTGGGATGGCGCAACATGCCTTGGTTTTGAGTTATGAGAGTGGGTGCTGTGCCCAGTTGAATTGGATCTGAGATCGAGGAGTATGGGAAACCATACTTGTCGAGGCCAGTACGGGGCTATGAGGATCATGGTCCCTCTGTCCTGTTGTAGCTTCATAAGAGTTTTGGATATGAGTGGAATCGGAGGATACGCATATAGAAGTCCTGTGTTCCAGGGGCAAGCAAAGGCGTCCCTGGGGAACGTTTGTTGATGGCTGTGGAGGGAGCACAACCTTTCCACTTTGTGGTTCAGTTTGGACGTAAAGAGATCTATGGTTGGGTGACCCCAGCATTGAAAGATTTTGCTCGCTACACAGGGATCCAGAGACCATTCGTGGGGCTGGAAACGTCGACTGAGAGATTGTCCGCTAGGACATTTTGAATGCCTGCCAGATAAGTTGCTCGGAGATACATGGAGTGCTCGAGAGCCCAGGCCCAAATCTGTACTGCTTCTTGACATAGCAGATAAGAGCCTGTGCCTCCCTGCTTGTTTATGTACCACATTGCTACTGTGTTGCCTGTTTGTATCAGCAGTCTTGTTTGAGAGGTAGTCTTTGAAGGCATAAAGGGCATAACGAATCGCTCAAAGTTCCAAGAAGTTGATCTGACAGTTCATTTTGAGCGAGGTCCACATACCTTGTGTTTGAAGGTTGTTGACGTGAGCTCCCCATCCCAAGTTGGAGGCATCCATGGTCAAGATGACTTGCGGAGTCGGTTGCTGGAGCGGTAGACCAGCTTGTAAGACAGTTTGGTTTGTCCACCAATGGAGCGAAAGTCGTAACTGGTGGGTGACTTGTACTATGTACGACAGTGGTTGAAAAGCTTGGAGCCATTGAAATTTCAAAGTCCATTGAGTTCTTCGCATGGCTAATTTCACCATAGGAGTCACATGTACTGTAGAAGCCATGTGGCCTAGTAATATGAGAAGTTGATGGGCAGAGGCGAACTCACAGGGGTTATAGAGTTTGCCAAGCATGCTAGATTGTTCGCAAGGTCGTCTGGAAGAAAAGCTTTTGCCACTGTGGTGTCTAGGTCTGCTCCGATGAACTTGATGAGCTGAGACGGGTCGATATGGGATTTTTGATAGTTGATTAAAAATCCCAGGGAGTGTTATTGTGCCTTTTAAGGCAAATAGAGCTCCCTGTCTGGAAGGAATCCTGATTAGCCAATCATCTAGGTAGAGAAAAACATGAATGCTGTTTTTTCTTAGATGTGTAGCAGCCACTGCAAGACATTTCGTGAACACCCGAGGTGCAGAGGCTAGTCAGAATGGTAGGACACGATACTGGTAATGATGTGTTCCCACTACAAATCTTAGGTACTTGCGATGTTGTGTGGAAATGGGTATGTGCGCGTAGGTGTCTTGAAGATCCAGAGAACAGAGCCAATCTCCCTGATGAAGCAAAGGAAGGATGTTTCCCAAGGATACCATCCTGAACTTTTATTTTTGAAATTTGTTGAGATTGTGAAGGTCTAGGATGGGGCGGAGACTGCCTGATTTCTTTGGAATTAGGAAATAGCAGGAATAGAACCCTCTGCCTTGTTGAGACCAGGGAACGGGTTCGACAGCCCTGGTATTCAGCAGGGCGGAGAGTTCTAGTTGAAGTTGAGATGTGACAACAGCGAATGTCCATAGAGGAATGGGTGGAGAATGCGGGGGTATTGTGGTGAATTTGAGATGGTATCCCCGATTCAGTATGGCTAATACCCATTGATCTTTGGTGATGAGACTCCATTGGTGTTTGAAATAATGGAGTCGACCTCCTACAGGTAAGTAGGGTTTGGTATTGATGGAGAGGCTTCTGTTCTCTTGCTTTTCTTCAAAAACCATATGCTGGTCCAGTTTGTGGAGGTGGCTGGGTTTTTGTCTGTTTTGGTTGACATGGACGTCCTCTCTGTGGTGTACTGAAAGGGTGTGTCGAAGAAGTAAGTGGATAGTACCTATGAGGCCGATAGAAGGGCCTTCTGGTGTCCCTTCTTGTGGGTTTCCGAACTGAGGATGGTTGGTCCGACGTAATCTGGAGAGTTGATGGAGTGTCTCATGGTGATCTTTTAGTTGGGAGACAGTGTCCTGAATCTTTTCTCCGAAGAGATTGTCTCCAGTGCATGGGAGATCTGCCAGTCTCTCTTGGACTTCTAACCTGAGATCCTAGGCCTTAAGCCAAGCCCACCTTCGTGCACTGATTCCAGCAGCTGACAGAAGGGCAGATGTTTCAAACGAGTCATAAGTGGTCTGTACTTTATGTTTGCGCGACAAGACGGGTGGCGCCGCGCGCCTGTGTTGCGCACCTAAGGGGCCCCTTGGTTTTGCTCCTTAGTTTTTTCTACTTAATTTTCCCCTTAAAAATCCAAAAGGCACTGCGAGATGCCCCTTAGTTTCTCTACCCTAAATTAAACTATAAATTATGCTAAAAGTTAACATGGATCCTAAACACATTCCTTCCATCATCTCCCTCAATAGACAAAAACAAATAATATTTAAGAAAAAGCTTCCAAAACCACATAGACATCTATTCTTCATCCCCTTAATTCCTAAAAATAAATTACTTAGTCTCTCACTTCTTTCTCTACTCTTGGTAAATGCACAATTCTTAGTCAAAAAAATGCCTATCCTTAATGATCTTCTCGCAGAAAACAACCCTGATATATGTGGAATCACCGAAACCTGGTTTAAAAAAATCTGACTATGTTCTTTTAAATCAATTACCAAAAAATAAATACGATATCACATCTATACCTAGGCTCAACAAAAGAGGTGCTGGTATAATGATACTTTCAAAGAAGGAATTTCGCCTAAAAATACAGCAAACAAATTCACCACCCAAATTCGAAATAGCTCTCTTAAATTCCCAGTATCTACAAATTTGCTTAATCTACGCACCCCCAAGCTTATTAGAACTTAATGTCTCTCCATTAATTGAATTTTTTGTCACTAACCTAAAAACTGAAATTCCAACCATCATATTCGGTGACTTTAACTTACATGTCGATAAGAACCCATTGTCTCACAACTGTGAGGCCTTCTTAAATTCAATGTCAGCATTAGGTATTCAACAAATAGTGAATCAATCAACTCACAAAGCAGGACGCACACTAGACTTAATATTCATCAACTCTTATATCAATATCACTCTCAGTCCTATTAATCCAATCCCATAGTCTAATCATAAACTAATTACTAGTGATATTAATATCCAACTCTCAACCGTAGTACCCCCAGCCACCTAGACCAAAACAGAATACAGCAAGCCATGTCAACTAGATACCCTAACTGATCATCTCTGAAAAGCCCTGAAAAACAGATACATCAAACAGTGATAACGCAATCAATTCATGGTTCTCTTTAACAAACAAAGTAGCTGATAATTGCTGACCACTTATTAAAAAAGATATTTCTATTAACAAGAAGCACCACACCCCATGGTACAACAATGAATTAAGAATACTTAAAACAACACTAAGAAAAGCTGAGAGACACTGGAGAGTGTCTCCTTCCACTGAAACATTAACTAACTACAAATCTCTATTACATAAATACAATGAATCCACCAATAAAGCAAAAAAAGAATTTTATTCCAACAAAATAAATACATTTCAATATGAAAACAGTATTCTAGGGTTATATGTAAAAGACCTGACCAATCCCATTGAAACTCCCACATCAAACAATTCTTTTAATTGTAATACAATTGCACAATATTTTAAGGAAAAAAATTTAAAACGCTCCCCGTTCTTTATCAAGGGCTAGAGTTCAGCGTTGTATTTGTAGTCCTTCAAGATTTGAGAATTCAGTTTCAATGAAATTAGGAAATGAAGCAGATTCGCCATCATTGAAACTCTGAATTCTTAAATCTTGAAGGACTACAAATACAATGCTGAACTCTAGCCCTTGATAAAGAACGGGGAGCGTTCGAAACATGGACCCATGTCGGGCGAGTTGATTACCTTGGCTTCAGCGATTTCACAAGTTAAGTTACACGAACTGCACAAGCAAATGAAAATATTGAAAAAATAGCTCTATTATGTGAGATGTTGACCGATGATTAAATATAAGGCCAATCATCTAGAAAATCTGCTTATAAGATGAAGCCTATTATGACTGGTCAAAATTCACCCTAAGCGTCTATCTAATATTTCTACAGTACTGGTGGTATTTTGATTTTGTCACTGTATATGTTACCATTATATATGTATGTATATATAATTAATTACGATTTTAAATTATGTTCTTGTATGTCCTGTATTGTGAGCTATATTTGTTATTTATATTTTAGCCCCTGAGGCAGCCCTGTGTGCGGGCGAAACTCGGCCTGAGTCGGGCACAATATATAAAGAATACGTCTCCATTCAATTAAAGTTTTCAAATGGACAACTCCTTGGCGTCTAACCTATTTTGTAACACTTGGTGTCTCACACCTAGGCATCCCGATGCCTAGGCGTCCAAAACTTAAGCATCCAAAACTTAGGCGTCCCAAAAATAAGTGCCATAAAACAATTTAAGCGCACAATAAAACTTGTGCGCACAGGTAAGTGTGCAGTCACTTAAAGCGCCGCTTAACTTAGACGCACATAATACAAGGCCTGACTAGGCGTCCATAAACTGGACGCGCAGCTAGAAGCACACGCCGAAATGACAATCCTGTAGACAGCAGCCTTAGAAAGCGCACAAAATGCCATTACAGCCTGCCATGCAGCGTGTAGCGAAAAAGCCTCAGAGCGGGGCCTAGCGTACAGAGGCTGCTCAATCCGCCAGGCTACTCACGTCTCTCGACCTCCCAAGGAACGGGATGAACGTTGGAATGGCGCACCGAGCACGGAGACCAGTAAAAAAAGAGGAAGCCCTACGCTACAAAAGCCTCCTTTTACGTCTCTGTAAATACATATATATAAGAAAATTATTTCCTTACCTGCTAATTTTCATTCCTGTAGTACCATGAATCAGTCCAGACTGTGGGTTATGTCCCGCTTCCAGCAGATGGAGTCAGAGCAAAAACTGAGAGGGCAGTCCCTCATGACTGGTGAGCCCTCTGTAAACCTTCAGTATTAAGAATATCCAAGCAACAAAGAAAACTCCCCTTGGATGGATCAATACAAAAATGAATATCAACTAAATTGAACATCAAATTGTAAATCTGAATAGGCAAACTTGCAATGTGAACTCTCAGTCAGTCCCAAACAGGTCCTGAAATAATTACACAGTCGAGCTGAAGGATTAACCCAAAGAAAAAAACCCCAAAATCCTTAGGATGGGCATCTGGACTGATCCATGGTACTACAGGAAAGAAAATTAGCAGGTAAGGAAATAATTTTCTTTTCCCTGTACGTACCAGGATCAGTCCAGACCGTGGGATGTACCAAAGCTTCCCTTAAATAGAGTGGGCCACTGATAGCCCAGCTCGAATGACCTGCGCCTCAAAAGAACCCGAGGTCGTTGATTGCAGACACAAGCGATAGTGATGTGCAAAAATGTGCAAAGACTTCCAAGTGGCCGCTTGGCAAAATTCCCACGGAGAGACTACTCTGCTTTCTGCCCAGGAAGCTGCTTGAGCTCAGAGAGAATGAGCTTTAATACCGTCTGGGGGCTAACGCCCCACGCCAATGTACATGGTAGAGATTGCATCCTTCATCCATCGGGCAATGATGGTCTTTGAAGCCTAGTTCCCCTTCTTGGGACCACTCCAGAAGACAAAAAGATGATCTGATAAGCGGAAGTAGTTAGTAACCTCCAAATATCGAATGAGGACTCGCTTGACATCTAGGCGCCTGAGCTCCTTGGAATCCTTATCCTGGAATGATGGCAGTTCCACCAACTGATTCAGATGAAAAGACGAGACCACCTTTGGAAGGAAAGATGGTATGATACCAGAGGATACTCTGGGATCTGTAGAGCGGAGATAAGGCTCTCTACATGACAAGGCCTGCAGCTCCGAGATTCTGTGAGCAGAATAGAGGAAACTGTCTTAAGAGTCAGGTCCTTGAGGGTAGCGATCTATAGCGGTTCAAAGGGCGGCCCGCCAAGAATACGAAGGATCAAAATCAAAACTCCCCGAGGGGCATAAACTGCAAATCTGTGTTTCATATGCTTTACTCCCTTCAACAACCGGACCACGTCCGGGTGTGTCGCAAGAGGAGGGCCATCCTGATTATGAACTAGAGCACCTAAGCCTGCCACCTGAACTTGGAGAAAATTGTAGGCTAATCCCCTCTCCATCCCTCGCTGTAAGAATGACAAGATCTGGGCTATGGTCACACGCCGTGGAGAGAGACGTGAGGACTGGCAGCAAGCCTCAAAAACTTTCCAAGCGCGGACATAGGACCTGGAGGTGGAAGGATTCCTAGCTTTGAGAAGAGTGGAGATAACCGCCACTGGATACCCTCGTCTCCTCAGCCGGCGCCATTCCAAAAGCCAGGCCGCTAGACAGAAGCGATCTACCTGGTCGAAAAATAATGGTCCCTGCCGTAGGAGATTCAACAGATGCCCCAGGCGCAGCGGGCCATCCACCGCTAGGTTAACTAAGTCTGAGAACCACGGCCGACGAGGCCACTCCAGAACGAGGATCACGGGCCCCTGGTGACCCTCTATTCTTTGGAGCACTCTTCCCACCAGGGACCAAGGCGGGAACACGGAATGTAGGATGTTCCTCGGCCACAGGAGGGCTAGGGCATCCACACCTTCTGCTCTGTGCTCCCTTCTGTGGCTGAAAAAGCACGGAGCCTTTGCATTTCCATCAGATCCAGATGGGGAGTCCCCCATCGCGTGATGAGTAGTGCCACCGCCTCCTGGGACAGTTCCCATTCTCCGGGATCTAAGCGCTGGCAACTTAAAAAAGCCACCTGAACATTGTCCATCCCTGCAATGTGAGACTCCGCCAGATGAGACAGGTGGAGTTCCGCCCTCGGCATCAGCTTGTTCGTCTCCCGAGTCACATAAAGACTTCTTGTTCCCTCCTGATGACTGATGTACGCCACAGTTGTGGCGTTGGAGAGGATTCGGACTGCTCGGCCTTGTGCTAAGGGCAGAAAACGCTGCAGCGCAAGACGGACCGCTCTTGTCTCTAGACAGTGGATTGGCCAAGTTGCCTGTTCTGGTGTCCACTGACTGTGTCGAGTGCCGACCGCACCCTGGCCCCAGCCGGTAAGACTGGCGTCTGTTGTAACGAGTACCCATTGTGGAACCTCGAGCTCTACTCCTCAAAGCAAATGATCCAGATCAAGCCACCAGGTAAGGCTGCCCTTGGGTAGGGGCGGTATCGGCAGAGGAGCCTGAAATTCCTGAGATACCAGCTTCCAACGGGAGAGTAATGCTCTTTGTAAGGGATGCATGTGGGCAAAGGCCCAAGGCACAACATCTGTCGTGGAGGCCATGGAACCTAACAACTGGAGATAGTCCCAGGCTGTGGTAAGTCGGAGGTCCCGAAACGCTGAACCTGAGCAAGGAGCGATTGGGCCCGCTCCAGACGAAGAGAGCCTGTGCCTACTTTGATGTCGAAATGAGCTCCCAGAAAGTCGAGGGACCAGGATCCGTTCCTTCCTCAGGGCCGCCGCCACCACTACCATCACATTGGTAAAGGTAAAGATGCAAGGAGCGGTTGCAGGGCCGAATGGCAGGGCCTGGAACTGTAAGTGCTGCTCCAAAATCTTGAAGCAAAGGAGGCGTTGATGCTCCTTCAGGATGGGGATATGAAGATAAGCCTCTGTCAAGTCCAAGGACGCCAGGAACTCTCCCCGATGCACCGCAGCAATCCCTGAGCGCAGTTTCCATCCTGAAGTATGGTATCTTGAGCGTCCTGATGACCATCTTGAGATCCAGGATCGGCAGGAAGAAGCCTTCTTGCTTGGAAGCTACGAAGTAGACGGAATAATGGCAGCGTCCTTGTTCCGGTAGGGGCACCAGAAGAATGGCTCCCAGATCCAGGAGGCAGTCTAGCGTCCAACGTACTGCGCCCCGTTTCCTTAGTCTGCACAGAGAAAAGACAAACCTGTCTCTGAGAGGTGGAGCAAATTCTAAAGCGTAACCGCGCTGTAGAATATCCAGGACGCCCTGGTCTGAGGTGATTGTGACCCACTCCTCGTAGAAGAGCGACAGGCGTCGGGCAATCGAAGAGTGGGCTGGCAATGTTTCATTGAGAAGATGTAGTGGCAGTCCCTTGGGCGAGGGTGTCTCGGGCTGATCTTCATCCCCGAAAGGAATGAGACCAGGACTGTGATCTAGATGAGGGAGGCCTGTGGGACACTGACCACACCTGGTGGAAGCGCCGATGTCCTCTGAAACGGTTCCGCACGAGCTGTACGTTCTGGATCTCCAAGGACGATCTTCCGGTAACTTAAGTACCTTATGCTCCCAGAGCTACTTAATAAGTTGCTCCATCTCCTCTCCAAACAACAACTTACCCTTGAAGGGAAGGAAGCCGAGTTGAGACTAGGAGGAGGAATCCGCGGACCCAGGTCCTGAGCCAGAGAAGGCGCCAAGCTGAGACTACGGAAACCATAGATCTGGCCAGCACCCGGCTTCTAGCCTGACTGTTGTGCCTCCCCTGGAGGCAGGTCCTGAGTCCTGAGTAGTTGTTGGACCCACCGGAGTCATGCACGCTGCATCAGGGAGCTAAAACCAGCAGCCCAAACTCCCAAGGCGGACACCTCAAACACTCTCTTCAAAAACACCTCAAGTTTGCAGTCCTGCAAATCCCTGAGGGCTGCTCCTCCAGTCACAGGAATAGGTGTCCTAGCCGTGACTGCGGATACCGATGCATCCACCTTCGGTCCCTTAAGTAGTTCCAGGGACTCCTCGGGGAGTGGATACAGTCTGTCCATCACTCTGCCAACCCTCAGAGAGGCCTCCGGAGTCTCCCACCCCATGGACAGCAATTGGAGGAGCACAGGATGAAAAGGAAAGTCTTCGAAAGTGGCTTGAGCCCTGGTAGGACGGGATCCCCTCTCTTCGGTGCAGTGCTGGCGGCAGGAGCCTCCTGGGGGGCCTCAATATCTAATCCAGCCAGGACATGTGTGATAAGCGGAACCATCTCATCGCTCTGGAAAAGGCATAGAACCCGAGGAACTTCCCGTCGACTTGCGCAGAGGGCGTTGGGTCATCTAGATCAGGGTCCACTGCAGGGTCCGTCAGGGGTGGAGGGTCAGGACCGGTTGGATGGGCAACCGGCTGAACCCTAGAGGATCCCGAAGGGGCCACTGGAATGGCAGGGCCAGAATACTGGTGCTGTACCGGGCCGTGACAGTACCGATCCCCGAGGCCCCCCCACCACATCCGGGAGCTCCCCCAGACTGACTACTTTAGACGAAGGGGGAGCCAAAACCGTATCCTGGTGCTGGCTGAGCCTTGCCAAATAAACCCCATGCATCAGCAGAATAAATTCTGTGGAAAAAGGCTCCGGGGGAGGGATGGTCGGGGGGGGGGGGGGGGGCGGAGGGTCCTCTGAGGGCAGCTCTGTGTCGGGGCGGTGCACCGGAAAGAGAACTGGAGGAGAATGAGGTCCGTCTGAGTCTGAATCCCTGGGAGGCAGCACTGGAGCAGCAAGTAGTGGATACAAGAAGGCCACCGTTCCCACGTTGGACGGAACGGGGCCAATCTCCTCAGAGCCTGGGCTTGAGATGCCCTCCCTACGAGGGAAGCACCGAGCACACGGGCATTCCCAGGAGAGCTGCGATCCAGGTTCCCCTCAGGTGTTGCATCGCGTCAGCCGCGGCATGGAGGCAAGTAAAGAAGGGCTTGGAACCCAGACCTCTGAAAACCTTCGATAGCAGGAACGAAATCAAAGTCCTGCTCTGCCTAACTTTAACGACCCGTTCCGTTTTTTGTTTTGTTTTTTTTTCAAGCCAGAAGGATGTCGCGTCTCTGAAGCTTAGGGGCTGCCCTGAGGAAACGACATCTCCGGGCAGCGGGTCGATATCAAGGGGGAGAGGTTGGACCACCAACTTCACCCCTAAAGGCAGCAAATGACAGCCCTGTAAAAGGAAAGTTAACAAACTTACCCCCAAAACGATACAGCAATAAATAAAAAAGATGACAGATCTGCCACTGAATGAAAGCTCTGCCTGCAAGCCTGCAGCAGGACAGCCCATAGAAGTAGAGCAAAGCTACAAGGAAAAGCCTTTGCTGGTTTTTTTTTGTTTTTGTTTTTTTTAAATAAGATCCATCTAAGTAAAAAGTGTTAACAAGAAAACAGGAGAAATAAATCAAAGACTATTCTCACAGAAAGAAAATGGAAGAACCGAAGGTGCAACCCGAATCTGCTGGAGTCAGAGAAATACTGAAGGTTTACAGAGGGCGCACCAGTCATGAGGGACCACCCTCTCAGTTTTTGCTCTGACTCCATCTGCTGGAAGGGGGACTGATCCTGGTACGTACAGGGAAATTTATATATATAGATATATATATATATATATATATATATATATATATATATATATATATATATATATATATATATATATATATATATATTTTTTTTTTTTTTTTGTAAAACTTACCTGAGCTCAGCCTTACCTGGTTGAGTACAGAGACGGTCTCCGGCTGCTGGGGGAGATGATATATGTTGTCACCGCCACAATTGGCTTCCTGCACCCGCTGCCTTTCAGCCACTTAAGCAGCTAAGTCCACACTGGCTGAATAAAACAGCTACCAAGACATTCATCAGAGGGACCATGGAAATCACCTCAGTAATTCTTAACTGTGGGAGGGACCTTATGGTATCACCACAGGAGAGTGAGGCAACTGTAATATCCTTAATTTTCCTTTTTTCAAAATGAAGCAATTCTAGTAGTGAGATGCATGTCCATCTGCTGGAGACGGAGAAAACTGGCAAGCTGATGTCACTGCATGGGTATATGTACTGTGCTGTCAGTTTTCTCTGTCTCCATCTGCTGGTAGAGGTGCATAACCCACTTGTTCTGGATTCATCTGACTGGATGCTTTGAAAGGGCAGGCTGAATTCCCTGGCGGCTGTAGGTCCAGTCATGAGTGTGAATACTTACGCCAAGGCTCTTTCCTGCCCATGGCTTGGTAAATTCTAAGCTGCTGAAGGACTGCCGCTGGCTATACTCTTTTTGTTTTCTTTTAATAAAAGCTGTTTTACTGCTGCTTCCTAGTCAAGTTAATCCAGAGGTAAGGGAATTAAAATGAAGCATGGGAGGATATGGCTTGAAGGAGGGGAAGGCCCACACCTACACCAACGAGCCTCAGATAGAGAGGTCCTGCCAAAGGCTTTTCCTACCAGACCTTTCAAATCTCAACCACATTTGGTTGGAGTGCGAGGAGCCATCCACAGGATCCTGAGCCACCTGCCAAGCCATGCCTAACCAAGCCCAAAAGGAAACCCATCAATCACTTACCAGATGCTGCTCAAACAGGCCCAGAAGCGAACCTGGGAGTCCAGGTTACTACTCAACCAGGTATGAAAGAGATTCCTGGAAGCCACAAGCCAGGCCCTGAAGGGAACCCTGAGAATTATGATCCAGGCTGGCTCCATTACGGAACAATCACAAAAATTGTTATCCTAGGAGCCAAGATCCTGCTGCAACATGGAGATGATGTCATTTCCGGGTGGTGCAGTTTTTAACAACATGAATCTTTGAAGAACTCCGTTTGAAAAATAGGCAATGATATAGAGAGATTTGCAGGCTTTGGTTGAAGTTGTATTTTTGTTATAGATGCGGATTCGAATTAAATTAGCTGGGAACTACCATATGGAGAAAAAACTTTTGTTTTGAAAGAAGATGAAGTCCCGCTCAAGGGACTATATTTGATATATTTAAGAGCCTGGAGAAAATTTGTCTGGTAGAAGACTTTCAGCATATGGATGAGATTTACAAGCACACCCGTTGAGAGATATACAGGGCTTGTTGTATTTTGACGCTTTAGTCCATCCCTGAAGAAGCCTTTGAGAGATCAGGCGAAACAAAGATCTTTGTTGGATTTTATGTGGACTAACATCTATGTAAAGTATTATTTAAAGAAAAAGTAGTTACACTTTAGGATTTTATAAGGATTACCATCTGTGTCGTGATTTATGCAAATTACTATTTAAAGCAAAAGCAGTTGCACTTTATATAAATTGTTTAAGATTAAGATAAATATATTTGGAGAAAAGCATTTGCACTTTATGTAATTTGTTTTTTGAATAGACACTGGGGTAGATTTTCAAACCGCGCGATTAGGCGTACTTTTGCTGGCGCATCAGGCGCCAGCAAAAGTACGCTGAATTTTAGTAGATACGCGCGGAGCCGCGCGTATCCGCTAAAATCCGGGATCGGCGCGCGCAAGGCTATCGATTCTGTATAGCCGGCGCGCGCCGAGCCGCGCAGCCTACCCCCATTCCCTCCGAGGCCGCTCCGAAATCGGAGCGGCCTCGGAGGGAACTTCCTTTTGCCCTCCCCTCACCTTCCCCTCCCTTCCCCTACCTAACCCACCCGCCCGGCCCTGTCTAAACCCCCCCCTTACCTTTGTCGGGGGATTTACGCCTCCCAGAGGGAGGCGTAAATCTCCGCGCGCCAGCGGGCCCCTAGCACGCCGGGACGCGACCTGGGGGCAGGTACGGAGGGCGCGGCCACGCCCCCGGACCGCCCAGGCTGTAACCACGCCCCCGTACCCGCCCCCAAAACGCTGCCGACACGCCCCCTAAACGCCTCGACGACTGGGCCCGCCCCCGACACGCCCCCCTCGGAGAACCCCGGGACTTACGCGAGTCCCGGGGCTCTGCGCGCGCCGGTAGGCCTATGTAAAATAGGCTCACCGGCGCGCAGGGCCCTGCTCGCCTAAATCCGCCCGGATTTGGGCGGATTTAGGCGAGCAGGGCTCTTAAAATCCGCCCCACTGTGTATAAAATTTACATCTTGATATATGTGATAAAAACATTTATCAAAAAACAGGAATGATGTATGTGGGTGTATGTATGAGATGGATGATTGTGCTAGATAGATTTTATTGTTAGATAGGTGAATGTTACATATGAATAAAACAAATTTATTTGTTGAAGAGACCCTCTTTTTTGTAGTATTTATGCAACAAGGAAAACAGCATGAAAGCTGTTGCCCTGGGTGCAAGCTCCACCAGAGACCGGGTCTGAAGGCAGGGGACCTGGAAGCCAAGAAATCCTACCAGTCCAGCATGTGTTCATCATCTGCTGGAGACAAATACTGGCTATTGCCTGTGCAGTTTATATACCAAGTGATGATGTCACTGATAAAGGGTGTATCCTCTGTCTCTGTCTGCTAGTAGGCGGAGATAATAATCCTGCTATACCAGTCTGGACTGGTATAGCAGGATGATAAGAAAGTAATCCTTACCCAGTGATGTCAGAGTCTCATAAATCTCTTTCATGGTCTCCTTGTAAAGATCCTTCTGCCAGTCTTCTAACATCTCCCATTCCTCTTTCCAGAAATAGATGGCAACATCCTCAAAAGTCACAGGGACCTGGAACACAAATTATTACATATAAACACAGAATATAATGGCTGATAACAACAACAAAGTCTGCTCAGTTTGTCCTGTTCCTTTTATACTGCAATAACTCAGATCCTGAGGTTTTATTCTCACTATCTAGGAAAAGAATCTTGGAGTCATTAATGTTGAAATTCAAAGGGTTTTTCCTCATAACTTGGGGAGTGAATCAGACAAAACCCAAGATTTGAATACTTTCACTCACTCTCTGGCTACAGTTTGACCAGACAACTCATTACCACACAAAATTTAGCTGGGTACGAAGAAGTGTTGCTGGAGACCTTCCAAGGAGAGGTGCAACTTTATATAGTGTTAGCCAGATAAAATTATCTGGGTAAGTCTGATCGGAAAAATACAGTACCTGTCCTAACGTTATCCAGATAACTTTATCCAAGCATATTCAGTAGAAGACTTAAATTTTTTCAAAATTTTTTCAAAATTAGACTATTGTAACACCATCCTACTTGGTCTTCCCGCTTCTTATACCAAACCACTTCAGATGGTACAAAATGCAGCTGCACGAATACTGACCAATTCCAGGAGAAGGGATCACATAACCCCCATCCTAAAGAGCCTCCATTGGTTACCTATACACTTTAGAATAATATACAAGGCCATCCTTACCACATACAAAAATATCCACCTATTGGCTCCCATCGACCTACAGATCCCTCTCCAACTACATAATTCATCAAGACCAACAAGAGATGCATACAAAGGAACGCTACAGGTACCACCGCCCAAATCTACCAGACACATCACACTAAGAGATCGGGCATTCTCGACAGCCATTCCACCGTTATGGAACTCCATCCCCTCAAACCTCAGACTGGAAACATGCATCTCAACCTTCAAAAAAAGACTAAAGACATGGATATTCACACAAGCATTCCCGGACTCAAACTGATCTATTTCATCCATACCAATCCCTACCTTCACCTACACTATGATTAACCATCTCCGCTATCGTTTATATGTTTGAATTAATGACCTGTCCTTTCTCTTCTTCCTCTGCCAAGTTCTAATCACCCTGTTATATGTAACTGCCTTTTTCTGCACCATTGTTTTAGTTTATGTTTACGATACACCCTTGTTTTATGTGAACCAGCATGATGGGACTGCGTTCTCGAATGCCGGTATATAAAAACCCGAAATAAATAAATAAATAAAAATAAAATCCCGATAACTTTATCCAAATATTGAGCAGAACTTATCTGTGCAAAATTATTCAGATAACTTATCTACTTGCTGGCTTATTGAATATTGATTGCAATGTTCACAAAACATCCAGATCCTCAGAGATGGTCAATAAAGCAAAATATTAGGAATTATTTGGAAAACAATGGGAGAATAAAACAGAGAATACCATAATGTCTCTGTATTAATCCATGATTTTGCTGCACATTAAATAGTGTGTTCGGTTCTGGTCACTCCATCTCAGAAAGATATAGCATAATTAGAAAAGTTACAGTAGAGAGCAACAAAAAATGAAAATTGGTTCTTACCTGCTAATTTTCGTTCCTGGAGTACCACAGATCAGTCCATATGCATTGGGTTTTCTCCCCTTCCAACAGACAGAGACAAAAAGCTTTACTGACACTGCGCTACTTAAGTTAGCTTGCCACCTGTAGTACCTCAGTATGCATTGTACCCAAGCATAGATGAGATTAAACCAAAAACAACACTCTTATCCAATATGAGCAGGGGAAAGTTTGGACCCCCAACTTGGAGCCCTTCAACCTGTGAAGGAGATTGAATACTCCCAACCATAAACTACTTCTTATCTACACACAGAATAGCATGGTCTTTTCCAAGAGACCAGGGCTGTGGACTGATCTGTGGTACTCCAGGAACGAAAATTAACATGTAAGAACCAATTTTCTTTTCCTCTACATTCCCCAGATCACTCCAGATGCATGGGATGTACCCATTCTCTCCTAAACTGGGTGGGAACCTGAAAGATCCACTTGTAGCATACTCTCCCCAAGCCAGCCGCTTCAGGACATAGTAGCCAAGTCCCAACTTCAGACTGGCAGCCCCGGTGCTGCCTTGGAGGAAGAAGGTCTCATGATTGAAGAGCATCAACCTGGTGTGGCAGGAAAGGATCCTGTAGCAAGGACCTGCTCTCCAGGTGATGCACTATCCTTTCGTACCAAGGATATCTCCCCAAGGCCTACTGCCCAGGAGGGAAGGGTTAGGTTGGCCGTCATAGTTGGTGATTCAATTATTAGGAATGTAGACAGCTGGGTGGCTGGTGGGCGTGAGGATCGCCTGGTAACATGCCTATCTAGTGCGAAGGATTTTAGACACTGCTGGGGAGGAGCCGGCTGTCGTGGTACATGTGGGCACCAACGACATAGGAAAATGTTGGGAGGGAGGTTCTGGAAGCCAAATTTAGACTCTTAGGTAGAAAACTTAACTCCAGAACCTCCAGGGTAGCATTCTCTGAAATGCTCCCTGTTCCACACATAGATCACCAGAGGCAGGCAGAGCTCCGGAGTCTCAATGCGTGGATGAGACGATGGTGCAAGGAAGAGGGATTCAGTTTTGTCAGGAACTGGGGAACCTTTTGGGGAAGGGGGAGTCTCTTCCGAAGGGATGGGCTCCACCTTAACCAGGGTGGAACCAGACTGCTGGCACTAACCTTTAAAAAGGAGATAGAGCAGCTTTTAAACTAGAACAAAGGGGAAAGCCAACAGTCGCTCAGCAGCGCACGGTTCGGAGAGAGGTATCTTCAAAGGATACTAATGATGCATTAGAATTAGGGTATCCCGACAGTGAGGTTCCAATAATAAGAAAAGTAGTCCAAGTGCTTGTAACTAAAAACTCACCTGAGCTAAAAAATTCTAACTTATCCCTATCAATTAAAAAGCAGAATGAAAATACAAACAAAAAACAAACTTTGAAATGTTTGTATGCTAATGCCAGAAGTCTAAGAAGTAAGATAGGAGAATTAGAATGTATAGCAGTGAATGATGACAGACTTAATGTGCATCTCAGAGACATGGTGGAAGGAGGACAACTAATGGGACAGTGCTATACCGGGGTACAAATTATATCACAATGATAGAGAGGGGCACCCGGGAGGCAGTGTGGTGCTTTATGTCCGGGATGGCACAGAGTCCAACAGGATAAGCATCCTGCATGAGACTAAATTCACAATTGAATCTTTATGGGTAGAAATCCCTTGAGTGTCGGGGAAGACTATAGTGATAGGAGTATACTACCGTCCACCTGGTCAAGATGGTGAGACTGACAGTAAAATGCTAAGAGAAATTAGGGAAGCAAACCAAATTGGTAGTGCGGTAATAATGGGAGACTTCAATTACCCCAGCAAAAAGTGCAGAAAAGGAATTTAGTCCAAACCATAGGATTCAGCAAAGCTCTACAGAGCAGCGAGGTTTTTATTCATTTTTAGGCGGCAACTCCACAATTTCAAATTAGCAAGCAGATTAGAATGCGTCCCCCGACACGGTCCCGTGTTTCGCCGAGGGCTGCATCGGGAGGGAGCAAGAATTTTCACAAAGCACTGTAAATAAAACATACACTGGTAAGGACATAAAATGGCAGATAGTCGACTTAAATTACAAATGATTACACACATACCTGAATGCTGAGGAATTCAAAAATGGCAGGGAGCGCGTCCATCTTAGATGCAGACAGGCATTTAAACCACACGGAGTTGGCGCGAGCTCAGGTTGACAGGTCACATGGTCAGACGGGGCCAATCACAGTTGCCCCCGTTCCTGACGCGCAACTAGCAGTGCAAACAGCAATTGACCTAGGTGGCCCTGACAGGTGTTCAAGTGAAGAGATGCCACTCTAATTCCCGATTTAGACCATTAGGAGCAACTGAATCAAGTTGAAAGATCCATCTCTGTTCAATGCGTCCTAGTTGCTCATTGTAGTTGCCTCCCCGAGGGGAACGGGGGACAACCTCAATGACACAAAAGGACAGATCAGAGATGGAATGTGCCTGTTGGACCCAGTGTGTAACTAGAGGCTCGTTCTCACGAGTGTTGCGGATGTTGGAGCAATGCTCAATTATGCGAGTTTTAACCATTCTAGAGGTCTTGCCCACATACACCAAGGGACAGGGGCAAACAATTACATATATTACTTCCTTTTGAGGTACAATCTGAGGTGGCCCGGAGGGGAAAATTTTGATGTGTGATAGGGTGTACAAAAGAAGTGTAAATCCCTGTGTGTTGACACATAGTACATCTACCGCAAGGTTGATGTACAGCCGCAGAGACGGGGACCTGCAGTTCCGGGTTGATATCTGCGTGCACAAGTCTGTCACGGAGATTACGGCCCCTACGGTATGTAAACCGAAGGGGACCAGGGAAAAGACGATTCAAAGAGAGGGATTGCCAATGTGTACGAACAATGTTGGTAACCTGACGGCTCAAAGTGGAGAATGGTAAAATGCAATTACTGACAGTCTCTGTCGATCGGGAACGTGAAAGAAACAATAAATCCCGATTAACAAACAGTGCCCGTTTAAAGGCGTTCTTCACAATCCGTGAGGGATATCCCCTTGATATAAACCTCATAGTCATAGACTTGGCCTGTGACAGAAATTCTTCCCTAGTTGAACAGAGTCTGCGCAGGCGCAGAAATTGTCCAGTGGGGATATTGTGACGTAAAGTCCGCGGATGGCAGCTATCAAAGGAAAGTAATGTATTCCTATCTGTCTCTTTACGAAAAATAGTAGTGATAAAGTGATTATCACGTACAGATATAAGAATATCCAAAAAGAAATTTGTACCGGATGTATGGAAAAATTAAACTGAATATTAACATCACATGAATTTAACCAATCAAAAAACAAAAAGAATTGTACATCGGTCCCTTGCCAGATGAAAAAAATATCGTCAATGTAACGACACCATAAAGAAATAAAATGAGACCAATCAGATGGGTATACAAACTTTTCCTCAAATTGAGCTACAAAGAGACAGGCCAGACTGGGGGCCTGTCTCTTTGTAGCTCAATTTGAGGAAAAGTTTGTATACCCATCTGATTGGTCTCATTTTATTTCTTTATGGTGTCGTTACATTGACGATATTTTTTTCATCTGGCAAGGGACCGATGTACAATTCTTTTTGTTTTTTGATTGGTTAAATTCATGTGATGTTAATATTCAGTTTAATTTTTCCATACATCCGGTACAAATTTCTTTTTTGGATATTCTTATATCTGTACGTGATAATCACTTTATCACTACTATTTTTCGTAAAGAGACAGATAGGAATACATTACTTTCCTTTGATAGCTGCCATCCGCGGACTTTACGTCACAATATCCCCACTGGACAATTTCTGCGCCTGCGCAGACTCTGTTCAACTAGGGAAGAATTTCTGTCACAGGCCAAGTCTATGACTATGAGGTTTATATCAAGGGGATATCCCTCACGGATTGTGAAGAACGCCTTTAAACGGGCACTGTTTGTTAATCGGGATTTATTGTTTCTTTCACGTTCCCGATCGACAGAGACTGTCAGTAATTGCATTTTACCATTCTCCACTTTGAGCCGTCAGGTTACCAACATTGTTCGTACACATTGGCAATCCCTCTCTTTGAATCGTCTTTTCCCTGGTCCCCTTCGGTTTACATACCGTAGGGGCCGTAATCTCCGTGACAGACTTGTGCACGCAGATATCAACCCGGAACTGCAGGTCCCCGTCTCTGCGGCTGTACATCAACCTTGCGGTAGATGTACTATGTGTCAACACACAGGGATTTACACTTCTTTTGTACACCCTATCACACATCAAAATTTTCCCCTCCGGGCCACCTCAGATTGTACCTCAAAAGGAGTAATATATGTAATTGTTTGCCCCTGTCCCTTGGTGTATGTGGGCAAGACCTCTAGAATGGTTAAAACTCGCATAATTGAGCATTGCTCCAACATCCGCAACACTCGTGAGAACGAGCCTCTAGTTACACACTGGGTCCAACAGGCACATTCCATCTCTGATCTGTCCTTTTGTGTCATTGAGGTTGTCCCCCGTTCCCCTCGGGGAGGCAACTACAATGAGCAACTAGGACGCATTGAACAGAGATGGATCTTTCAACTTGATTCAGTTGCTCCTAATGGTCTAAATCGGGAATTAGAGTGGCATCTCTTCACTTGAACACCTGTCAGGGCCACCTAGGTCAATTGCTGTTTGCACTGCTAGTTGCGCGTCAGGAACGGGGGCAACTGTGATTGGCCCCGTCTGACCATGTGACCTGTCAACCTGAGCTCGCGCCAACTCCGTGTGGTTTAAATGCCTGTCTGCATCTAAGATGGACGCGCTCCCTGCCATTTTTGAATTCCTCAGCATTCAGGTATGTGTGTAATCATTTGTAATTTAAGTCGACTATCTGCCATTTTATGTCCTTACCAGTGTATGTTTTATTTACAGTGCTTTGTGAAAATTCTTGCTCCCTCCCGATGCAGCCCTCGGCGAAACACGGGACCGTGTCGGGGGACGCATTCTAATCTGCTTGCTAATTTGAAATTGTGGAGTTGCCGCCTAAAAATGAATAAAAACCTCGCTGCTCTGTAGAGCTTTGCTGAATCCTATGGTTTGGACTAAATTCCTTTTCTGCACTTTTTGCTGGGATATTTGTGAAGTGCAGTAATTCGCTCTATTGGTTTGTTAGACTTCAATTACCCAATACTGACTGGGTAAATGTATCATCGTGACATGCTACAGAGATAAAGTTCCTGGATGGAATAAATGATAGCTTTATGGAGCAATTGGTTCAGGAACAGACAAGAGAGGGAGCAATTTTAGACCTAATTCTCAGTGGAGCACAGGATTTGGTGAGAGAGGTAACGGTGTTGGGGCCGCTTGGCAATAGTGAACATAATATGATCAAATTTGAATTAATGACTGGAAGGGGGACAGTAAGCAAATCCACGGCTCTCGTGCTAAACTTTCAAAAGGGAAACTTTGATAAAATGAGAAAAATAGTTAGAAAAAAACTGAAAGGAGCAGCTACAAAAGTAAAAAGTGTGCAAGAGGTGTGGTCATTGTTAAAAAATACCATCCTAGAAGCACAATCCAGATGTATTCCACACATTAAGAAAGGTGGAAAGCAGGCAAAACGATTACCGGCATGGTTAAAAGGGGAGGTGAAAGAAGCTATTTTAGCCAAAAGATTTGTATTCAAAAATTGGAAGAAGGAGAGGGGGATCCAAGATGGCGGAGTAGCAGCACCACAGAGGCGTCGCTCTGCAATTGTGGATTTGAAATTACTTTTTCCCCTTGAAAAATGCCGCATTCGGTCCGGAAAAGAAGGGCCAAGGAGAGGGACTCGGTAGAGATCCCCCCAGGAACCCCCAAAACTGGACCGATGGACGCACATGTGGTGCCTGGACTTACCATGCCGGGAGGACGCCCGCAGGAGTTGGTTCATGAGAGCCCTATTCCAACAGAATCGCTCCGGGACCTGGAGACCTCATTGTCCCCGGTGATTAGAACACCGCCAGCAAACCCCGCGGAGGTCAGGGAGGCCCATCGGGAGTCGACTCCGACGCGACCTGATGAGGTCACTAGCCCTGGAAGCACGGGGGGAGAATTAACAGCAGACACCGCGGCAGAGCCCGAGGCTATCGGAGGAGCTGAGCGGTTTACAGCGCGAGGAGAGGGGATGACTTCAGGAGGAAATAATTCGGAGAAAGAAGTTAAATTACGAAGAAATCTCATTCCATTGGTGAGACCTCCTGATATAACTTTAAGTACAATTTGGGAAACGCTAGTAGTTTTGAATGAAAATATTTTTCTCCAGTTAAACCCTGTAGTAACTAAAGTTGAAGATCTGGGTTTGCAAGTTAAAGCCCTACAAGAAGAAAAAGTTAAACAACAAGGTGTAATGGATTCGGTGCAAAAAAATATAGGAAATTTAAAAGATTTATACACAAATTTGATTAAAGAAAACCAAATCCTAGATAAAAGGCTTGAGAATATGGAGAACCAAGCACGGGGGAAAACTCTGAGATTGATAAATTTTCCAAAGGTTCCATTGGTCTCAGCAAGAGATATGTGGGTGAAATACGCTCAAGAAATATTGAAATTTTCTGATCAGATAATGCCTCCATTAACAAAAATTCATTATGTGATACCATGGAAGGAAAAACCTGCTGAAGACCAGGAATTTAGAATACTTTCCCCCTTAAATATTTCAGAATTACTAGAGACGTCGGACACTAACTTGGCCCAACCTGCAACATTAATTGTTTCCTTCCTGTTGGACTCAGATAGGGATCTTGTAATGAAAATGTATTTCAGAAATATAAAAGAGTTATTTCTTCAGATGAAGGTACAAATTTTTCCTGATGTAGCGAAGAAAACACAGGAGAGAAGGAAGCAATTTTTGTTGATGAGACCTCAGGTTTTAAATATGGGAGCAAAATTTAAACTGAAATTCCCTTGTAAATGTAATATAAGGTACCTAGAAGTTAATTATACATTTTATGTTCCATCCCAACTTGTAAAATTTATATCAGATAGAGTGACTCCCAACATAGAAATAAATCCTCCTGATGTATCCTCACCTCAGTAAGCTATTGTTCTATTTAATTAAGTAGTAAGTCCAACTACTAATTCTTCTGTAATGTTATATTATGAATGAGCTCTCATGAGAATTGGATCCCCCTATCTTGAGAACTACGATGTTAGCCGGTAACTTGGATGGAATTTTTTTGTGTTTGTTATAATATTGAAATATGGAGAAAGGCTAACTTTTTGTTTCCTGTTCAGTCATGTTTATTTTGATTGTTAAGTGTAATAATATCATAAATAAAAAATTAAAAAAAAAAAAAAAATTGGAAGAAGGATCCAACAGAAGGAAATAGGATAATGCATAAACATTGGCAAGTTAAATGTAAGACATTGATAAGACAGTCTAAGAGAGAATTTGAAAAGAAGTTGGCTGTAGAGGCAAAAACTCACAGTAAAAACATTTTTAAATATATCCGAAGCAGAAAGCCTGTGAGGGAGTCAGTTGGACTGTTAGATGATCGAGGGGTTAAAGGGGCACTTAGAGAAGATAAGGCCATCGCGGAAAGATTAAATGATTTCTTTTCTTCGGTGTTTACTGAAGAGGATGTTGGGGAGGTACCCCTACTGGAGAATGTTTTCATGGGTAATGATTCAGAAGGACTGAACCAAATCACGGTGAACCTAGAAGATGTGGTAGACCTGATTGATAAACTGAAGAGTAGTAAATCACCTGGACCGGATGGTATACACCCAAGAGTTCTGAAGTAAATAAAAAAATGAAATTTCAGACCTATTAGTAAAAATTTGTAACCTATCATTAAAATCATCCATTGTACCTGAAGACTGGAGGATAGCTAATGTAACCCCAATATTTAAAAAGGGCTTCAGGGGCAATCCGGGAAACTACAGACCGGTTAGCCTGATTTCAGTGCCAGGAAAAATAGGGGAAAGTGTTCTAAACATCAAAATCACAGAACATATAGAAAGACATGGTTTAATGGAACAAAGTCAGCATGGCTTTACCCAGGGCAAGTCTTGCCTCACAATCTGCTTCACTTTTTTGAAGGAGTTAATAAACATGTGGATAAAGGTGAACCGGTAGATATAGTATACTTGGATTTTCAGAAGGCGTTTGACAAAGTTCCTCATGAGAGGCTTCTAGGAAAAGTAAAAAGTCATGGGATAGGTGGCGATGACCTTTCGTGGATTGCAAACTGGCTAAAAGACAGGAAACAGAGAGTAGGATTAAATGGACACTTTTCTCAGTGGAAGGGAGTGGAGTGCCTCAGGGATCTGTATTGGGACCCTTACTTTTCAATATATTTATAAATGATCTGGAAAGAAATACGAGTGAGGTAATCAAATTTGCAGATGATACAAAATTGTTCAGAGTAGTTAAATCACAAGCAGATTGTGATAAATTGCAGGAAGGGAGCCTAGGCTGACCAAGTCAAGGGGCAAGCCCCCCTAGGCCCCCCAAGAGCGAGGGAGACAGATCTGTCTCCCTAACACAGAGGAATAAAAACAATCTGAATAAGACTTTTTTTTTTTTTTTTTACTGAGAATTTACAGAAGAAATACTTGCTTGAACTTGCCCCACAAGAAAGAAGAAAACAGAAAAAAAAACCCTACAGGGAAAAGGCAAGCTAACGGGAACCGCAGGGTGAGCTGCCTGGCATCTGCTGGAGACAGACAAATACTGAAGGGCTGCAGGGTAGGCTCTGTCCTGATATAGGATACCCTTTCAGTTTTGGTCTGTCTCCATCTGCTGGACAGGAGGCTCAACCCATGGTTTGGACTGATCCGGGTACGTACAGGGAATGTTTTATCTCTCTTGACTTTATTGCTTAATGTTTTATGAGGAATGATGTTTCTGTTTTTCCATTGTTGCGATGCATAATAGTGAAAATATAAGGGAGTTTGTGTGAGAATGAGCATATTTATTTTATTTATTTATTTAAAATTTTTTTGTATACCGACATTTGTTAAGCAAACATCACATCGGTTTCCATGTAACAAAGCCCTGGCCAACAGGGCTTTACAATGAAACTGATAAGGGAACTGGGTGGTGGGAAGAAGGGGGGGAAAAATGGAAAATACTGTACAAATATATAAGCGTAATAACATGGTTAGATATAAGCAATAAAAATTATATACAAGTATTATATACAAGTAAATTATTTACAATAAAAGTTCTGGGTTTGAGGGGCGAGGAGAAGGGCAGGGGAGGGGTGTGGAGAGAAGGAGTAACAAGCAGGGGGGGGGTTCATGTGTAGGCTCGTGCGAAAAGCCAAGTCTTGAGATTTTGTCTAAATTTTTTGGGGCATATATATGTTAGAAAGTGTGTATATATAAAAGAGAGAGAAGAAAGTTTGTGTATACCTCCAGTCCCTGACTAATCCATAACAATCTGAGGGTGACTGGAATTTAAAGTTCACAGGTATGAATAGCAAGGGATTCTTTTAGCCTTCATTTTAATTATTGGGTGTTATTTGCTGTGTCTGCTGTTTTGAAAAAAACAATGTTATAGATTTTTAATTAATCAATGATCTAATTCATCAGCTGCTTTGAAATATTTATTTTTTATGAGTATGGCTTTACTATTATCATATCTTGATTTTATTGTTTGATGTTTAATGAAGAATGGTGATGTTTCTGTTTTTCTATCATTGCACTGCATACGGAGTCTGTCTTGTTATGGTTTCCAATTCAGTTTTTGTTTGCACATTTCTAGTTCAACTTTATTGTCTCTTTATTCTGTATCTGGTGAGGGTCTGAGTGTCCTGCATGTGTGCCTGAGGTGAGGTATTCTGCTAGCGTGTAGTTTCTTTGTAGGGATCTATATCAGCTTGGCTTATTCTGTTATCCTAATATCAGATATATAGGAAAATTAGGCCTTACCTGATAATTTTCGTTCCTGTAGTACCAAGGATCAGTCCAGACTGCTGGGTTATGCCTCCCGTCCAGCAGATGGAGTCAGAGAGAAACTGAAAAGGCACCACCTGTCTGGACTGATCCTGGTATGTACAGGGAATGATGTTTTAGGGCCTGCTGTAACAGAGTAGGAAAGCAGTGCAGAGCTGCAGACTCTGTGGCACTCAGTTAAAGAGAATGTACTGGAATGAAGTGGGAGGGGGGGGGGGGCGGTATGGAGAAGTGGAGGCAAGCTACACTCACAAAAAGGGATGGGGAGAGCCAAGAGGAAGTGCTGATGCAGTGTTGGCTTCTGTAGGCTGGACTTTCCTCCTGAAAGGGTCAACTGGCTGTAGAAACAGTGAGTCTCCTGGGAATGGGGAAGGGAGAGGGTTAATGCACCTGCAGGCTGGGGAAGGGCTGGCAGCAAGCAAAAGTTATTAGATAATCATGTGGCAGTACTGGAGCAGGGGTACTCACTATGGGGCGGATTTTCAGAGCCCTGCTCGCCGGTAAGCCTATTTTACATAGGCCTACCGGCGCGCGCAGAGCCCCGGGACTCGCGTAAGTCCCGGGGTTTTCGGAGGGGGCGTGTTGGGGGGCGTGTCGGGGGCGGGCCCGAACCGCGCGGCGTTTTCGGGGCGTGTCGGGAGCGTTCCGGGGGCGGCCCGGGGGCGTGGCCGCGCCCTCCGGACCCGCCCCCAGATCGCGTCCCGGCGCGCAGGAGGCCCGCTGACGCGCGGGGATTTACGCCTCCCTCTGGGAGGCGTAAATCCCCCGACAAAGGTAAGGGGGGGGCTTAGACAGGGTGGGGGGAGGGCAAAAGGAAGGGGGTGGGGGGAGGGTGGGGGGAGGGCAAAAGGAAGTTCCCTCCGAGGCCGCTCCGATTTCAGAGCGGCCTCGGAGGGAACGGGGGTAGGCTGCGCGGCTCGGCGCGCGCCGGCTATACAAAATCGATAGCCTTGCGCGCGCCGATCCAGGTTTTTAGCAGATACGCGCGGCTCCGCGCGTATCTGCTAAAATCCAGCGTACTTTTGTTTGCCCCTGGAGCGCAAACAAAAGTAGGCCTATTCGCGGAGTATGAAAATCCGCCCCATTGTGAACATACGAGTAACAGCAGCACAATGACAGAATTGTGTTTCAGAAAGAGAGAGTGCGTGTGTGGAAGTCTCTCTCCATGACAAAGAAAGATATCCATATACACACTTTCTCTATGACACATGCATACACTATGAGCTAGAGTGCGTGTGTGAGCGTCTTTGTGTCTTAGAGACTGTGTGTGTCTGACACTGGCTGGCAGTGTGGTTGTCACATTACTTGGCAACTGGTTCATGAGCTGATTGGGTGGCAAAAGACTTTAATAGAAGACCAGGAATCCAAGATAAAATTATGAGAGATGTAACCAGACTTGCGGGCAGATGGCAACCGATTCCATGTATGGAAGAGGGCACGCAACTCCGTTTGCTCACCTCTAGTCTAGGGTGTGTTCTACTACTTAGTTATTTAGGAAAAAATGTGACATTTATGTTGGAGATTTTTTAGCTCAATTCTGCCGGGCTCCAGGTCACATGATATACCTATGAAGGGTCAGTTTGGTGTGCTTTTGGGAACTGTTGAAACATATGCTGCAGGGAAAATGCACAAGGAAGTCAGACAGATACCTTGTGGTCCAGTTTTGAAAAAAAATCCCCCAGGGCTGATATTTTCCTGCAATCTGCCCCTGGGGATGCTCCCCTCCCCAGAGTTAAAATGTGCGTTCAAGTCTGTGCTGAACGCACATTTTAAAGTCAACCAGCTATTTTTTAAACTCCAGATGCATTAGCATATTTATTTATTTATTTATTTATTTATTTATTTAGGGTTTTTATATACCGGCATTCGAGAACGCAGTCCCATCATGCTGGTTCACATTAAAACAAGTGTGCATCGTAAACAAAACTAAAACAATGGTGCGGAAAAAGGCAGTTACAAATAACAGGGAGATTAGAACTTGGCGGAGAGAGAAGAGAAAGGACAGGTTATTAATTCAAACATGTAACGATAGTGTAAAATAATATAAAATTCAAACAAGAAGGTTAGTCATGGTGTATGTGAAGGTAAGGATTGGCGTGGAAGGTAGATCAGTTTGAGTCCGGGAATGCTTGTGTGAATATCCATGTCTTTAGTCTTTTTTTGAAGGTTGAGATGCATGTTTCAAGTCTGAGGTTTGAAGGGATAGAGTTCCATAACGGTGGAATGGCTGTAGAGAATGCCCGATCTCTTAGTGTGATGTGTCTGGTAGATTTGGACGGTGGTACCTGTAGCGATCCTTTGTATGCATCTCTTGTTGGTCTTGTTGAATTATGTAGTTGGAGAGGGATCTGTATGTCGATGGGAGCCAGTAGGTGGATATTTTTGTATGTGGTAAGGATGGCCTTGTAAATAATTCTAAAGTGTATAGGTAACCAATGGAGGTTATATATCAATAGCTTGCTCTACTGGAAGTTAAAAAAAATTTAATCTGAGCATTAAAACTGTGTGCTGATATTCAGTGTACAGTGTTTTAGCACCCACATTGCTGCATCAGCTTGTCAGGGAGGTCTAGGGACTAATTACTCCTTAAGGCAGCCACAGAAGCTTCCCAACACAGCTGCACAATCAGCATGCATTTTTCCATAGTGTGCACACAAGGGCAGGCTTTAGCAAGAACAAGCATAGGCTTTGGCAAGAACAAGCATCATTTCTGGTTCCCTCCCTCCCTCAGTAAAAGAAAGCCGGAAGGGTATATACCCCAGCCTGCCTTATCACAATGATCTGGTGATCTCGCCTTTGAAATGGCTCTCTCCTTCACAGTCTCAGCACAGAACTTACAAAAAATGTAATGATGATTTGCTGCAGCAGTCAGCACTGTCTTCCCCCTCCCTCCCCCCGTTTGAACACTCTTGCCATAGTAACAATCTCATCTCTGTTTTAAACTCTATAATAATTAGAGATCTCTCTTTCCAGAAATTATATTCCCTTATGCAGGTATTCTGTGGTGAAATTTCCTTTCCCCCAAGCTCTCCTCCCCCAGCCGTATAATGAAAGCTGCGGTACCTGTGCAGGCGCTGCCTCAGCCATTCTCTTTCCTGCTTTTCTTGGGAAGGAGCTGCAGGAGGATTTGCTCTCTCAGCTGGAAGATGGCAGATAAGGAGGAATGCTCTCTTTCTTTCTTGGGATGGAGGCTTCAGGCTCTGCTTGTCTTGCAATGGCTGATGCATGCAGGGAAACTGCAGGAAACGTTACCGGGTTAGGAAGGAGGGGAAAGGAAGCTGGAGAGGGACCTAGGCAGAGAAAGAAAGGACCTGATATAATAAAAACACGAGTTAAAAAATGTTCACTGAACGTAAGTGTACCCCCATGAACTGTATTTACAAGTGAGTATCTCTTTAAGAAGCTATGAGAGAGAGCGCGAGCGAGAGACAGACAGACAGATGAGGGCATAGAGCATGCTCAGTTGGATGCCTTTGTTTTAAAGCAGCCATGCTTAAGGGCAATGCATATGCTCAGTAGAGAAACTGCAGGTGGAATAAATGCATATTGCCAACAGGCGGGTGGGGTTTTCTCTGTCTTGCATAGACTGCTAGAGGAGGCAGCAATCCTGTGCTACCGACAGAATAGCTAAAGGCCAGAGGAAATCTGAGTAGGTTGCAGGTTCCAAGCTGTGTACCCGTAAAAGCTGTGGCACCAGAATACATCTAAAGAAGATTACTTCAGGAATTAGACCCCTATCAAGGAATAAAATTGCAAGTAACAAAAAGTCTGGCCTTTAAGGAAAGGGCTGGGCAATTAGGAAATTGTTGGTTTTTCTTATTACCAAAAAAAAAAAAAAAAAAATCAGAAAAGCAAGTTTGCTTCCCGTAAACAGTGTTTTCAGTAGACAGCAGGATGAATTAGCCAATGCTGTCTGGCAGCGCCCCCTGGCAGCCCAATGCAGGAACTTCTCCTAAAATGTTGAACGATGTGCTCCTACATGCCTGCGCAGTACCTTCCCGCGCGACTGCCTGCATTGCACTGTACTGTACTGTATTGGCCTGAAACTGAGCGCACTGTTAACCTGCCCTTGGACGCACTTTTTCCCTTACCCCTTATTCAGTTTCCTGCCCCATGGATGCATCGGCAGTGGCATGTTGATGGAGGCAATAATGAGACGTGAAGGTATGCAAGGAAGACCATGTAGCCGCCTTGCAAATGTCCTGAATTGGTACTTGCTGTAAGTGTGCGATTGAAATAGCTACAGTGCACAGTTAATGTGCCTTTACCCTTGAAGGTAGTGTCTCTGATCTGGTAGAATAACAGAAATGGATGCATTGAGTTAATCAGCTTGCTAGTATGCATTTGGTTACTGGCAATCCTGGAGCATTCGGGTTGAAGGAAAGAAAGTTGAGTATGCCTGCTGGGCATACTAGTCCGTTTCTTGTAGTAGGCCAACACTCTCTTGCAATCCAATGTGTGAAGTAGAGCTTCCCGGCTGGAAGCATGCAGTCGTGGAAAGAAGGTCAGTAACGTTATAATCTGATTGAGATGGAACGCCGAGACCACTTTCAGGAGGAAGGAGGGATGCGCCAAAGAGTAACCTTGTCATGGTAGAACTGGAGATAAGGCACATAGAGCACCAGTGCCTGAAGCTCGCTCACCCTCCGTGCCGAAGTTATTGCTACTAAAAAGAGTACTTTCCATGTGAGGAACTTCATCGAGGAGATTGAATCGGCTCAAATGGAGGGTACATCAATGTCTCCAGGACCACGTTCAAGTCCCATGAGATTGCTGGTCATGAAACTGGAAGACGAAGTCTCAAAGCCCCATTCATGAAACGAGAAATGAGGGGGTGCATGGAAATGCAGGCTTCCTGAATGGAAGGGTGATAAGCCTCAATGGCACTGAGGTGCACTCTGATGGACGAAATTGCTAGCCTGGACACATACAGTGAGTGTAGGTACTGAAGCAAGTGTTCTGGAGAGGAGTGAAAGGGGTCCAGAGATGCCGATACACACCAATGGTGAAATCTAGACCACTTGGTTGCATAATTTCTTCTTGTGGCTGGACTGCATGAGGAAATGATAATATCTTGCCCCTCCAGTGAAATAGGCAGATGGCTCAGTATCTCCCTTTCAATCTCCATGCTGTCAAATGAAGGAAGTCCTGCATGGGATGAAGAAATGTCCCTTCCTCCTGTGTGAGGAGAACCAGTGGTTGCATGAGGTAGGCATACCACGGTTGCCTGGGCCACACTGGTGCTATGAGGATGAGATCTGATTCCTCTGCTGTGCCTTTCTGTTACATGCGGGCAATAAGCAGAATTGGGCGGAACGCATACATCAATGACCCCTCCCAGCGAATCAGAAATGCTTCCTGAGCCTCTCGCCAGGAGCTGGGGTACAGGGAGCAGAACTCCAGCAGCTATGCATTGCATTTGGTGGCGAAGAGATCTATTGTCGGAAGACTCCCACCTGCAGAAGAGGGAGGTCACTAGCTCCGGATGCAGTTCCCACTCCTGCTGAGCCGGTCTGCTTCCATGTTCCTTACGCCGGGCAAGTAGGTGGCTTGCAGCTGTATGGAGTGAGCTAGCGCCCACTCCAGAATTCGCACCGACTCCCTGCAAAGAGGTTTGGAACTGGACCCATCTTCCTTGTTGATGTAGAACATGACTGCCTGATTATCCATGTAAATTATGACTGTTTTGTGCTGGAGAAGCTGAACGAAGGCGCGGATTGCTTATCGAATGGCTTGGAGTTTTAGCAGATTGATTTGGAATCGTTTTTCTGAGGGGGACCAAAGGCCTTGGTGGAGGCGTCCATAGTTAGGATGATCTGGTAGGATGCAGTCCGGAAAGTTGCACCTAAGTGGAGATTCCTGGGTTGAAGCCACCAGTTCACGACCAATACAATCGGACAAGTCAGATTCACCGCCCTCGACACAGGGTGGAATCTCTGGGACCACTGGGACTTTAAACCCTACTGAAAGCAGCGCATGTGAAGAAGTGTGTAGGGGATCACATATATCGCCACTGCCATGTGACCTAGCAAGGTGAGAACTTGACACACCGTGGGGCCGGAAAGGCTCTTTAAAACCAAAGCAAGGGTCCTGAAGGTACAAATCCTGTCCTCCAGAAGGAAGGCCTTGCACAGGCGTGTGCTGATGATGGCGCCTATAAACTGTAGAGACTGAGAGGGTCCAGATGAGATTTCTCATAATTTATGATGAATCCCAGCTGCTCTAGGCAAGTTATAGTCTGAAGTTGGTGGGTGCGCAGCCGTTCCAGGTTCGGAGCGATGAGCAGCCAGTCGTCCAGGTAGGGGAAGAGCTTTATTCCTTGTTTTCAAAGGTGGGCCACAGCTATTGCTGAACATTTTGTGAACATCCTGGGCACTGAGGAGAGGCTGAACCACAGGACCTTGAACTGGTAATACTCGTTGACTTGGAAAGAAAGGTAGTGCCAGGAAGAGGGGTGCATTGGTATGTGGGCATAGACATCTTTCTTTGAGGTCCAGTGAACACATCCAGTCGTTGGGTTGCAGAAAAGGTAGAATGGTTTTTAGGGAAGTCATCTTGAACTTCTCCCACCGAACAAAGAGATTGAGGGCTCGCAAGCCCAGAATCGGGCATAGTCCCCCACTCTTTTTGGGGCTAAGGATGTATTGGGAATAGAAACCCTGGATCTGTTTATGTGGAGGCACCACCTGGATGGCCCGCTGGCGGAGCAGCATGTGAACTTCTTGCAAAAGGAGAGGAACATCTCCCACGCCTTTGGAAGGAGCTAGGTGTGGTAATGTGAGCCTGGATCTGTAGTTCAGGCGGTAACCTTGATGGATGATGTTCAGAACCCAACAGTCTGTTGTGCTTTGAGTCCATGCCCGAGCATAGGAAGCTAGACAGCCACCCATTGTTTCCTGCAGCTGTGGCATTACCGACTTCAAAAAGATTGCTGAGTCTTTTGCTCCACACTTTGCGCTGATTTCTGCTGGCACTGGGTGCAACCACGGCTCAGTTGTTGGGATTGTTGTTGTTGTTGCGACTTTTGCAGCTGGTATGGGGGAGGCCTATATGATGAAAATGGCCTGTACAACCGCTTGGGTTAGAATGGCTTCTGAGTGGTTGAGTAGTATAGTTTCGGCTGTGTCTGCTCAGCTGGGGACGTGAGCGAGGACACCAGTAACTCTGCTCCTTGAGCTGGGAAACTTTCCCTGAGCTTGTCTCCAAACAAGCTGTCCTCCTTGCAGGATAGGTCCACAAGCTTTTCATGAACGTCCTCACAGAGGGCATTCACTCTCAGCCAGGCTATCCTCCTGGATGTGATGGCTTCTGCAGATGTCCAAGCTGACCTGTCAAACCCCTCGTAAACTGTGCGAAGCAGATGACGGAGCCCTTCTTCCATGTCAGTGATGCCCCATCTCTGGGGTCTTTCAGCTGCTCCCTGGTCTTCTTCTGACTTCAGGGTCAAAGGCATTTGTAGAGATACTGGGTAATGTAAAATTGGTGTTACTGTATTTTTGCATTTAGCATCGATCCCTGGAACACCTTTTTCCCCAAAGTCATCTAGATAATGGTTGTTTTTGCCCGGAAGTGTGTTTTTGCCCGTTTCATGGCAGATTCTACTACTACAGACCTGTGTGGTAACTGGACTATGTTGTAGTGGATCGACTTCTGTATTCTAAATTTGAGATCCATTTTCCTAAAGGTGGCAGGGGCCAAGAACGGAGACTCCCATGCCCTGTCCATAACAGTATCTAGGACTGACAGTAAGAGCAGGACTGTGGGTTCTGTTGGAACATCAAAAATCTTGAGCAAGCCATGGACTTCAGCCCAAGGGTCCGGTAGCTTCTTAGTTTCCAGGTTGAGGACGGTACCCATTTTCTTGATAAACCTGGAGTAGGAGAGATATTTTGGTGGTGACATAGGTTCCAGAGGGTCCTTTGGAGGATCCGAGAGTACGCCTGTCGAAGTTCCAGTAGAGGGCAGGGAAGAATATACCTGAGGGGTCGTGAGCTGTCCTCCTCCCTCGGTTGTATCTAATCCCCGGTTTCCCCATGCGGGGAAGAAGCCAGAGAGTATTTCGAGCTGATAGCAGTTGGACTAGATGGGGGCTGCTGAAGCTGGGAAGACACCTCAGTGTCGAAAAAGATTTGAAGAATTCCAGTGATCTGGGACATCGATTGAGTAGCTGCAGTGTGAAGCAATGGTGTCCTAGATGTGTTCTTCTTCTTCTTCTTCCTCTTGGCCAGAGGAGGTTCCTTGCTGTCATCTCTAGGTGAATTAGGTGTTCTGACCTGGTCTATAAAACGATACAGGTGACTCATGTCACGGGTATTGTCATCTGGGGACCCCAGGTCCTGAAGCCTTTTCCACTTCCGGGCAGCCACACGCTCATCCGAAGTGTGGCTGCCCGGAGTGACCTGAAGTGCATGAAGCATCCACATCTGATACCCCTGAAACTTCTATGTTGGAAAGGGTGAAGATTCCGGTGAAACCTAAGGATGGTGCACGGTTTTCCTATTTATGTTGTGCGACACATGGAGCTGTTGAGTCAGGTGCAAAGAGGAATGGTGGGATTTTGACTTGACTTGCCCTGCATCAGGGTCGGTAGCAGTTGCGCCATAGGCATTGTTGCGTGCTTCAGCACTGTCTGCTTCGATGGCTTGGGGGAATGCTTCGGTGCTATAGGGTCCGATGCCATGACTCTGTGCTTTGGTCGACACTCAGTTTTGGGTTTGCACTGAACTGTTTGATGCATTGGCATCAGTGCTTTGACTCCATGACTGTCCTCGGATGATGCATCCGACACAGGAGGGGTGGCATGTGGCCCAGCCTCCGAGGCCGCTTTGGTGTGGCTTGATCCCTCTTACCAGTCTTTCGGGAATTTGGCCCCATGTGACTTACTGGTCCGGCCTCCTGAGCTCCCGACCTGAAGAAGAGTGGGTCGACCATTGGGAGGGAGCATATGACCCCGAAGCTTCCAAGTTCCTGAGTTCGGCCAGTTTAGTGGCTCGCTGACGCTGGGCCCAAGGAGACATCCTGCCGCAGTCCTGGCAGGATGCCTGATCATGGTTCGGCCCGAAGCAGATGTAATAAACCTTATGACCATCAGTAATGGACATAATTTTGTCACACTGGCAAAATTTAAACCCCAGAGCTTTAGGGGCCATGGCAGCACTGAAATGTGTTTTTGTGGGTTCACGTAGGCGAAGAGAGAGAGACAAGAAAGAAGGAGAAAACTGAAGAGAGGCGAGAGAGAGAAGAACCTGCGACCGTTTGCTGCGCGGGAAAGCAAAAAACAGGCGATGCAGGCAGTTGCGCGGGAAGGTACCACGCATTCGTGCAGGAGCACGTCTTTCAACGTTCTAAGAGAAGTTCCCACATCGGGCCACCATGGTGCGCTTCCAGACAGCATAGATAATTCAGTCTGCTTATCTATGGGGAAAAAGATAATCATTTGCATTCTTTTAATGAATACTTGATTTAATGTTCTTTTCATGGTTGATGAAGAAACAACTTTCTTTCTCAAGTAAGTTACATAAATAAAGTTATATCTTTGGTTAAAACAAATACTTGTTTCTCCATCTCTCTGTTTCCTCAGAAGCTGGTCAATAGCTACCAAAGGGAAAATGAAAACAATCCAGACCCTGAATTGAATTCCGAGTACCTATTACACAAGCTCCTTTTTTCACTCATGCACTTGGAGTTAAAAAAGCATGTAAACTTTAAAATGTATGTAAAAAATGAATACCACACATAAATCACAATTTAATGCAAACAAACCATGCATTACGCTTATAAAACATGATTTATATGCTCAAACAATGTTTTGTATGCATAGAAGAACCCCAAGTCAGAGTATCTGGGCAGGTGAGGGTTATTTGGTGCCATTGACCACCCAAGGAAGGGCTCCCCTTGTGGTGGTCACTTCTTTCCATCTACAGGATGCAAGGGAAGGTTAATGGGAAGGGTCCACAGGTGGAGGCTGGCCAGCAGGTAGGGGTATAAAAGAGAGCAATCCAGTTGACTCACCCTCTTTTCCCTTTCCTGCTGGCCATGGAGTACAATAAGCCCACCTCAGATGTCCATGTCTCACCCATGTGATGGCTCTATTGATCCAATCCCTATCCTTGGCCCCACTTACCCCCTTCCCCTCTCCTTTTTTGGGAATTCTCCAGTCTGCCCTCATTTGGAGGCTCTTTGGTCTTCCTCTCATCCTCTTCCTCTCCCTGCCATCACCAGCTGAGCTGTTCCGCGTGGCTAGCAGCGGCCCTGCAGCTGTGCTGTCTCTAATTTCTGAGCACTGAACTCTCTGCACTACAGCCCAACTTGTGGATTCTGGGCCCACCAATCCCACGACTCATGTAGCGTCTCCTGGACCCAGAATGACTCTGAGAGATCATGTAACTACCAGCCATCTTGTAGCCCTGAGCCCGGTGATCATGCCATCTCGAGTCTTCCTCACAATCCTCTGTGGTTTGAGGTAGCACCAGGGGAGAGCCAGGATGTTGAGGAGTAAGTATTCACTCCCTTTGCGGGGCTGGCATCTGCTCTCGGCTCTGCAGTTGGAGCACAGTTTTCTAGCAGCCCCCTTCCCCTCTGCCCAAATGGTCTCCTCCTTTGCTCCAGTGGTGGAGCTTCTGTGGAGAGGAGGAGAGGGCCTCTCAGGTACTGATGTAGGTTCAGCAGTCAGCTCTACCCCTTTTTAGACTTATCTATTGCTCAGTCCTAGTGCTAGCAATCCTGCTTGGTTGTGCATTAGGGAAGAAGGATCCAGCAGTGCAATACTTTGGACAGCCAGAAATGTGGTCCCTGCCCCTTCACAACCACCATTCATGGCCCCCATTGTGTCCCCAGCCTGAGGAAATGCTGGAGTGGTGGGATACAGCAGCCCACCAGCATGGTTCTTATGGAGTGGGCTTCGTAATCTATTGATGCTTCAGTTCTCCTCCAGCAGTCTCAGTAGCTTGGTGTGGCACCAGGGGCACAAGCCAAGTGTGACTCTAATAGGAGCCCCCTGTAGCAGTTGATCGTGAGGCAATAGAAGCATTTTACCCACAGAAATATTGGCATCAGTGAATAAGACACCCTAGCTCATACAGTAGATTATGAATAGAAGGCGATCTCGCCTACATTTGTGATGCTTTGGCCAGAAGAGGGTGGGATCCCTGGGAAGTCAAAACAGGGGTGGGGTCTATCCTAGGAGCTATCCTAATAGATGCAAAATCTGGCTCAGGCAAGGGACTGCAGATGCATCAGGAAGGCTGAAAGTCACCCCCATCCCATCACAGAAAGATTCAGTGATTACAGCGTTTTGCCTGCCAAGTGCTAAACTGGTTGAGTTGTGGCATTTGGTGCAAACAATGGGGACATGTAAGAAGGTTACCCTAGGACAGATGCAGTCTGTACTTGACTATTTGAGCTTCACATGCAGAGAAGTCATAGTGGGCAGGATGTTTTTGCACAGAATGGTGGTTGCCATGGCAGGGGGGTCCATTGTCATCCCCATTACATCAAAATTAAACAATCCATTTGGGAAGATCTTTTTAACCATTGCAAGGTATATCCATCTGGCAGATGACACCAGTATCCAGAAAAGATCTAGTGCTATTCTTGGATGCCTTGGGAGGGGGATGGCTTTGGTATGTATTTGCCAAGAAGCATGGTGTGTGGTGCCCTTGCCCACACACTGGAAGAAGGTGGAGGTGACTAGGGACATAATCTTCCTTGAATTATTTCCAATCATCATGGTCCTAACAATTGGGGCCCAAGACTGACCAACAAAAGGTGGCGTTCTGGTGTGACAATCTGGGCAGTGATCAACAAGCAGTGGTGGCAGTGATCAACAAGCAGTAACCTAAATACAGAAAGATCACTGCACTACTTAGGACAGAGGTGGCCAATCTTTCAAGCACCAAGAACCAAGAAATTGGAATGCACGGTACCAAACAGCCTCACATTTTCAATAGACAAGAGCAGCAAGGAGGGGAGTACACCCTTCCAACATTATCTTTACCTTTCTCAGTCCTCTCATTCTGTCCCTATTGGTTTCTCTCAACCCCATTCTGTTCTCAGCAGTCTCTTATCGATCCCTCCACCATCTTTTTTAGGACAGCCTATAAAGGAAAACTGGTTCTTACCATCTAATTTTCGTTCCTGTAGTGCCACAGATCAGTCCAGACTCCTGGGTTTTGCCTCCCTGCCAGCAGATGGAAACAGAGAACGTTTCCCTGACAATGTAAATAACCAGTGTGCCACCTGCAGTCCCTCAGCATTGACCTGTACCCAAGCCAAGATGACAACAACCACCATAAATTTCTAAGCAAACTTCTAAGGAAACTCCCTCCCCTCCAACGAGCCAGAAGAAGGTACAGTTGCCCAAAAAGATAATGGAAAACTTGTTTCCCAAATGTAACATAAGCGATCAGCATTGAAAACCTCCAACAATTCTGCATTATACACAAAGCAACAGTATGAGCAGTGGACTCTCTCCCCCAGTAAATGGGCAGGTCTCTGGACTGATTGGTGGAACTACAGGAATGAAAATTAGCAGGTAAGAACCAAAATTTTCTTTCCCTGTACCTTCCCAGATCAGTCCAGTCTCCTGAAACCTAAGCTCCCCTTAAATCCGGTGGGACCTGGAAAGTTCTGCTCATAGAACATTCTCACCAAATTGTCCTGACATCCAAGCAACAATGCCTAGCAAAAGTGTGCAATGATTTCCCAATAGTCACCCATCAAATTTCACGTGGATACACCTGTTGTGACTCAGCCCAGAGAGTCGCCTGAGAATGTGTCATGTACCCTAAACCCCCCAGCAGCAGGTGCCCTTTAGAAATGTAAGCCAACTCAATTGCTTACTTCAGCCACCGCACAATTGTAGCCCTAAATGACTTATTTCCCTTCTTTGGACCACTCCACAGTACAAAGAGGTGATCTGATCTATGGAAATCATAAGTGACCTTTAGATACCTCAGTAACTCAGAACTCAAGAAAACCTAAAAACTTTCAAAAAAGATCTAAAAACATGGATATTCACCAAAGCATACCAACTCACCCAATGAACAAACAACGCCAACCCCCTCCAGTGTAACCTGAAGAAAATTGAAACTCAACACAAGTACATATTATAACAAAGAATTTGAAACATGAAAAAAGTGAACAGCAACTACCTTGTATATGATTTCCCTATGTTAAAAATCTTTTGAACCTTTTTGAAAACCTTGTTATCCTCCTTAACCTTGTAATCCTTCGTATTTTTGTAAACAGTTATGATGGCGAAACCGAATGACGGTATATAAAACTTGATAAATAAATAAATAAGTAATGCATGCCTCCCATCTAAAATCCTAATCTCCCCGGTGTGAGGCATAGAGGAATCCACATCCAGAAAAGCTGGAAGCTCCGCTGTCTAACTAAGATGGAACGCCAAGACAACCTCAAGCAGAAAAGAAGGCACCTTACCCCAGAGACAACCCAATGTCGCTACCTAGACTCTCAAGTTCTTTGACCAGAACCTTGCTGTAGAAAAGCCAAAATATGTGACACTATAGCCTGAACAGTCTGAGGCTGCACTCTGTCAACTGCAGACCAGGACTTGAAGATCCTCCAAATTCGCACATATGTCAAGAATGTAGAAGGTTGCCTAGCCTGCAATAAGGTGGAAATGAATGCTTTGGATTATCTCCTCCATCTCAGTCGTCTCCTCTCAGAAGTGAAGCCGCAAGACAGAAGTGAGCCGCCTGACCCGAAAATATTGGGCCCTGGTGGAAAAGAGTAGACCGATGTCTGAACCTCAGAGGTCCGTATATGGCCATGTTAATTAGATTTGGGAAGCATGGTCAATATGACCACTCTGGAGCTACCAGGATCAAGTTGCCTGGATATTTCTCTATCCACTGTAATCCCTTGTCCACCAGAGGCCATAGAGGGGAGACAAAGAAGAATCCCTCAAGTCCACAGCAGCAACAGAGCTCAGATTCCTTCAGTACCTTGTTCTGTTCAGTGGCTGTAAAACTGCAATGCCTTGGTGTTTTCTTTGGTTGGGATACCCCTATCTTCCATGAATGACACACATCACTGCCTCCAACAGCTCCCTTTCCCCGAAGTCTAACTTTCTCCGACTGAGAAATTCTGCCCGAACGTTGTTCACTCTGGCAATGTGAGACACTGCCAGCTGTTTCAAGTGCTGCTCTGCCCAGAGAATCAACTTCCGGGCCTCTCAAGTCACTGCCTGATTCTTGATTCTACCTTGACAGTTGATGTAGGCTACTGTCGTTGCATTGTCTGATAGGATCCTTACTGGATGGCTGCGTAACTTTGGCAGATAGGCAAGCAACGCGAAATGCACCGCTCTCATCTCTAACAGATTGATAGACCATGAGGCCTCCTGTTTTGACCACTGGCCATATGCCAATTGATCTTGCCACACCATCTTCCATCCGGAGAGACTTGCATAGGTGGTGACTATTATGCAATTCGGAACCTCCAATTTCACACCATGTTCAAGATTGGTGCTTGTTAGCCACCTTGAAAGACTGTCCCTGGCTTCCCCCTGTAATGGAAGAGGAAGATGAAACTCTTCCAATAATGGATTCCTGCAGGAGAGAAGAGCCCCTGCAAAGGCCCCATCTGAGCGAATGCCCAATGCATTAATTCCAATGTCGATGCCATGGGACACAGGACCTGTGAATAGTCCCAGAACTGGGCACTGAAAGCTCTGGCTGAAGCCTAATCTGACTCTGCAATTTTAACAAACATAGTGAAAGCATGAGGACTGAATTGCTATCAGAAGGCAAGCCTCACAGATAGCAAATTGCTTGGACCTGTTCGTCCCCGGCGCCTAGCTCTCCTGAACTTCAGCTCTAGGTGGCCTTCTGCGCACAACCAATGCCACCTGGGCATACATGCACAGCCTTCCAGGATGTGTGCAAATATGTGCTCAAGTTTAGGTTGCAGTGTTATGCACACAAGTATTGTTGCGATCGTCGCTGCCCGACGTCTCCACTCCGCCCTCCTCACCTCCTCAGCGACTCCCTCTTGCTCAAGTGGAAGGTTGGCTGCCGCGGTGCCTTTTGGCCGACTCCCTCCTGTGTCCCTGGAACAGCTCGACGCTGCATTCCGCCATGATTCACAAGAGCCTAAGGGCGCGTGCAGTGCGGCCCCGACTGATGTATCAGCAGTGGCGCGAACCTCAGGGGCGTCCCCCTGAGATGACATCATCAGTACCGGATATATAAGGTCTCTGAAATAGCTAACTAATCGAGTTAGCAAGGATTCGTTCTAAGCTACTCTGCCTCCTCGGATTTACCAGGGGTACCTGCTCCTCGGGGGCCTCGCTCTCTCTTTGTTTTTCAGGTCACAGTCTGGAACCGGTACTCGCTCCTCGAGAGCCCATGTTCCCGGACTGGTTGCTGAACATCTCTTCTGCCTGGAAGTCATCGCTGCCTACTACACCAGTGAGTAACCATCTCTCTCTCAGAGCTTTCCCTGGAATCAGGTACTCGCTCCTCGAGGGCCTAACTCATTCCAACACCTGGACTACCTCTATGAGACTATTGTGTGAGTGTTACTATCAAGATTCGGTACCGGAACTCTGCATACCCTGCCTACTCACTATATTTAGTTTCTCTACAGCTCAGCCATCCTGGGATCGCTGTTAGAAATGAAACATAGAAACATAGAAATGACGGCAGAAGAAGACCAAATGGCCCATCCAGTCTGCCCAGCAAGCTTCACACATTTTTTCTCTCATACTTATCTGTTTCTCTTAGCTCTTGGTTCTATTTCCCTTCCACCCCCACCTTTAATGTAGAGAGCAGTGATGGAGCTGCATCCAAGTGAAATATCTAGCTTGATTAGTTAGGGGTAGTAGCCGCCGCAATAAGCAAGCTACACCCATGCTTATTTGTTTTACCCAGACTATGTTATACAGCCCTTATTGGTTGTTTTTCTTCTCCCCTGCCGCTGAAGCAGGGAGCTATGCTGGATATGCGTGAAGTATCAGTCTTCTCCCATTCTGTTGAAGCAGAGAGCCATGCTGGATATGCATCGAAAGTGAAGTATCAGGCACATTTGGTTTGGGGTAGTAACCGCCGTAACAAGCCAGCTACTCCCCGCTTTGTGAGTGCGAACCCTCTTTTCTTCTCCCCTGCCGTTGAAGCAGGGAGCTATGCTGGATATGCGTGAAGTATCAGTTTTCTTTTTTTCTCCCCTGCCGTTGAAGCAGAGAGCTATGCTGGATATGCGTGAAGTATCAGTCTTCTCCCATGCTGTTGAAGCAGAGAGCCATGCTGGATATGCATCAAAAGTTGCATATCCAGTATCTGAGGGACTACAGCCCAGCCGGGCGCTTCCAGCTCACTACTGCCACCTCTGGTGGTTCTATATACTGTTTAATAAAAGAACTAGTGTGTGTCTGTCTCCAACCTCTGAGCCTGACCGGTGGTCCCTCTCGGGATCTTCCCCCGGGGCGTGGTCATCTGCCACCGGCCCAAGGATCCACCCTCAACTACCACAAATAATAACAAGTATCCACACAAATACATGCTCAAGTCTAGGTCGCAGCCTTATGCATACAGGTTCCTGCGCATGCAACTACCATAAGAACATAAGAAATTGCCATGGTGGGTCAGACCAAGGGTCCATCAAGCCCAGCATCCTGTTTCCAACAGAGGCCAAACCAGGCCACAAGAGCCTGGCAATTACCCAAACACTAAGAAGATCCCATGCTACTGATGCAATTAATAGCAGTGGCTATTTCCTAAGTAAACTTGATTAATAGCCGTTAATGGACTTCTCCTCCAAGAACTTATCCAAACCTTTTTTGAATCCAGCTACACTAACTGCACTAACCACATCCTCTGGCAACAAATTCCAGAGCTTTATTGTTTACTGAGTGAAAAAGAATTTTCTCTGAGTAGTCTTAAATGTGCTACTTGCTAACTTCATGGAATGCCCCCTAGTCCTTCTATTATTCAAAAGTGTAAATAACCGATTCACATCTACTCGATCAAGACCTCTTACATATCATAAGAACATAAGAAATTGCCATGCTGGGTCAGACCAAGGGTCCATCAAGCCCAGCATCCTGTTTCCAACAGAGGCCAAACCAGGCCACAAGAACCTGGCAATTATCCAAACACTAAGAAGATCCCATGCTACTGATGCAATTAATAGCAGTGGCTATTCCCTAACTAAACTTGATTAATAGCCGTTAATGGACTTCTCCTCCAAGAACTTATCCAAACCTTTTTTGAACCCAGCTACACTAACTGCAGCGAGAATGCACACACATGCCTACGCATGAGAGAAAAGAACCACTGCTGCAGCCTACCACATTGCGAAGCAAAGCCTGCCTACACCTTCAGTGCATTTAGGGGCTCATCTGTTCAATATGAGTCACTGAAAATCATCAAAGGTCTGAAGAGCTTCCCAACAGTTCAGGCCTCTTAACTGGCCGAGAATCCATAGAGACTGGAGCTGAGAGACAGCATCCCGCTAAACAAGCTTTGTGCATAAGCAACTTAAAACCAGCAGAAGACCTCTATCAGTACCAGAGACTCCTTCTTGGTGCAAGTCCCCCTCTGCACCTCCGCAGAACAGGGAACCGCCGGCCATCATTGAGGAGAGGATTTCCCTGCCTCTCCCGCCGATGCTGCTAGGGAATTGAAAATGACCACCATTTCCACACTGACAGGGAAAGCCTTAACGATAGACCCCATCACCCGCGAGGCTTGTTCTACCAGTTTGGCCATGCTTAATGCAGATCCCCAAACGCCATGCTGCTTTTGCCGCATGCACGTGCTGTTCTTATGATACAGACTTTCAGATACTTGAAAGGTGTTAATGATCAAAAGACAACGACAAACCTTTTCCGAAGGAAAAAAATCAGCAGAACCAGGGGTCACGATTTGAAGCTCCAGGGAGGAAGATTCAGAACCAATGTCAGGAAGTATTTCTTCACGGAGAGGGTGGTGGATGCCTGGAATGCCCTTCCAGAGGATGTGGTGAAGACCAGAACTGTGAAGGACTTCAAAGGGGCGTGGGATAAACACTGTGGATCCATAAAGTCAAGAGGCTGCCAATGAAGAGTGGGTGACTCGCCAGAATGATGGCTACTGCCTGGAGTCAATACCCTTATTAAATAAACATACACAGGCTTGACTCCAACATCGCTCTAAGCTTCAACAGCAAGAGGAAATGTGGAAAAAAGGATTCACACTCACAAAGAGGGGAGTAGCTGGCTTGTTACGGCAGTTACTACCCCAAATCAAATAAGCCTGATACTTCACTTTCAATGCATATACAGCATAGTTCTCTGATTCAACGGCAGGGGAGAAGAAAAACTGATACTTCACACATCCAGCAGAGCTCTCTGCTTCAACGGCAGGGGAGAAGAAAAGAGGGTTCGCACTCACAAAGCGGGGAGTAGCTGGCTTGTTACGGCGGTTACTACCCCAAACCAAATGTGCCTGATACTTCACTTTCGATGCACATCCAGCATGGCTCTCTGCTTCAACGGCATGGGAGAAGAAAAACAACCAATAAGGGCTAATAACATAGTCTGGGTAAAACAAATAAGCATGGGTGCAGCTTGCTTATTGCGGCGGCTACTACCCCAAACTAATCAAGCTAGATATTTCACTTGGATGCAGCTCCATCACTGCTCTCTACATTAAAGGTGGGGGTGGAAGGGAAATAGAACCAAGAGCTAAGAGAAACAGATAAGTATGAGAGAAAATATGTGTGAAGCTTGCTGGGCAGACTAGATGGGCCATTTGGTCTTCTTCTGCCGTCATTTCTATGTTTCTATGTTTCTATGTTCTTCCCCACACCTGCGACACCACCACACCTCAACGGCAAGAAGGGTAAAGTCCCTCAGCACCACGGAGCCAACACCTGGTCTCCTCTGAAGGTAGAGTAGCTGCCGAAAAACCCTATTGTTGAACTCCTCAAGCTGCTAAGGTAGCTCCCCTCCTGGAACCCACTGCTGCACAGATTCCTCTAACTAGTTCCTTGTTCTCTTTTTTTTTTTACTCTCTGAGAACAAAGATACATAGAAACCAATACTTTCCTTTGGAGCAGACGTTCCGGTTCCAGCAGCGCAGGCCGCATGGCAGATCAGAAAAGAGCCAGACCACTGGCTATATCTGTCTCCTTACGCCAAATTTTAGTGACCCAGCCCAGGACAACCGGTATAAAAGGGATACTTCCCTGCTCTCCCGGGCTTGCAGTGCAGAACTGCTAACAGGTTCCACCGCTGTCTCATGGGGGATAAGGGATCTGGACCACCAGACGTTCACCCTGTGGATCTCAGGATCAGAGGCGGATTGTCCTATCGGGGGATCGGGCATCCCCTGGTGGGCCGATCACTCCAGTCACGTGGTCTGCCATGCACGGCCGTGACACAGCCGCGCTTGGCAGACCACGTGAAGTGTCCTGGGCCGGCAAATACCTGGGCCGGTCCAACATCGTGAGTCTGCCACTGCTCAGGACTGAGCTATCAGAAGGGTCACCAACCCCCTGCTTGTCCGCCTCTAACCGAGGGGATGGCCCCACCAGGACCTCACAACCCCCTGGGAGGATCTAGAAATTTTGTCTTAATTTTGTTTCTCTCTCTCCAGACTGCAGGTTTTACACCATCTACTATCTGCTGGAGATTGAGGGACTGCAGGTGGCACACTGGGTTATATACGTCAGTGAAGCTTTCTCTGTCAACATCTACTGGCAGAGAGGCAAAACCCAGGAGTCTGGACGGTTCTGGGTACATACAGAGAATGCTTCTTACTTACCCCATGTCCCTTGCATGTCTGTTTATTAGATAGTTTCTCATACTCAGGCCCATACAGTAAACTGCGGAGAGCCGGCGCTCCAGGTAAGTGCCCGCTTTCCCAACACGCGCCCAGGCACCTCTCCTGGGCTTGCAATTCAGTATTTAAATTAGGGCCCATGCTAATAAGGAGGCGCTAGGGACACTAGCGCATCCCTAGTGCCTCCTTATTGGCAGAAGCGGTGGCTGTCAGCGGGTCTGACAACCGACGCTTAATTTTACCGGCGTCAGTTGTCAAACCTGCTGACAGCCATGGGTTCGGAAAACGGATGCCGGCAAAATTGAGCATCCGTCTTCCAACCTGCGGGCCACAGGCAGATTTTTTTTTTTAAGAAGATTTTTATTTTTTTTATTTTTGGGGCCTCCGACTTAATATCACTTGCCCGGTGCTGTCTGAAATTAACTCCTGCCTTTGGATACCTAATAGGCTCATCAACATGCATTTGCATGTGTTGAGTGCTATTAGTTTCGGGGGGTTGGCTGCGCGTTTTCCACGCGCTAGTACCCCTTACTGTATAAGGGGTAATAATAGCGCGTCAAAAACGTGTGTCCAAACGGGGGCTAATTGTGCACTTGGCTAAGTGCACCCTTCTGTATTGGCCTGATAAAGCACTACTCCTACCTCCTTCCTGTCCTCTCTGTCCTTCCTTAATAAGTTATAGCTGTATCCCAATCATGTAACTCCCTGAGCCATGTCCCTGTAACGGCAATGATGTCCAAAACGTCTGCTTCCACCATTACAGCCTGCGGGTCTGGGATTTTATTACCCAGACTACACGCATTTGTGCTCATAGCTTTCCATTATCTCTCCTTCAACTTGCTGCTCTTCTTGGACTAATGTATGCACCCAATGTGTGTCTGTGCACTGGTTTGAAAGTTACCATCCTTGCGTTTTTGGAAGCCTTGTGAATCCAGGAATACCTACACAGACAGAAGACTCTGACATGCCTCAACACAATAGTCTTATGGCCTGGCAATTCAATCAGCCCCACGCCCCCAACAAGTACAAAGCCAGAAATAAAGGTTTGGGTTTTTTTCTCAAACCTACAAAAGCAATCTAGATTCCACAATTTTTGGCTTAAGTTAAATCTACCCCTCCAAAAACCAAAGCCACACACAATAATGCAATTATACACAATTCTTATACTTGGCTCTAAAGTATTTTAAACAGTAAATGTTCATTTAGCGGTTTTGGAAGCCCTGTGACTCCAGGAATACCTGTAGACAGAAGAGCAGAGCTCTGGGTGACTCCCTCCTCCTAGCTGCTGTCAGCTGAATTCCAAGTCTCGGGAGCACAGTGAACTGCTTGACCTGGCTCCTTGTGCATTCCAGCCCTAAGGGTTGGAAAGGATGAAGAAGGCTGAAGCAGGGAGCTGACTGCTTATTCTTTGCTGTCCTGTCAGCAATAGCCTCAACTTCTCCCTTCCACTGTTGCTGATTGAAGGTGGATGTGGGAGAATAGATTTGGGATGAGCAGAATAAAAAACCCTTTGATCCTTGCTCCAGCCTCTCCTTTCAGTCTCTGCAGCCATCAGCAGCACTGTGAGGTCATGAGTGGGGTCGGAGCAGAACAGCTCTTCTCTGTTCTGTTCTATTGTGTGTGCGCTTCTTGTTACAGCCCCTACTCTGCAGTGCTAGTCAGTTGCCATGTGGCCAGCAGGAAAAAAAAAAAAAAAGCCTGATTTTACACATGAAAGAACCGCATGTGGCTCCTGAGCCACCCCTGGGGAATTTATGCTGAACTGTTTGAATAGAAGTTGATTTGTTTCTGCTCTTGTCCATTTCACTTCACTTATTTAACATTTTTATATACCGGGATTCATGTAAATTTACATATCATCTCGGTTTACATTGTAACTCAGAGAACAGGCATGTAAGAATGCAATTACATAGAACAGGGCAGAAAACTTGGAAAAACATGGACAGAAAACTTATTTGCAACTCGGCTACTGCTAATTTCAAAGGTGCATTCCTCTCACTCAGAACTTGGGCTGTTACTGTCTGGAACCGGGACAGGAAGTATTCCCTTCATTCAAAAGGAACAACCCCACAGCATGTCTTCTTTTCAGCCAATCAATTTTTTTTTTGCCAGATTATCACAATTAAATTAATCCGGGAGAGAGTAATTTGAACTGGTATTGAAGGGGTCTGAACGCTTCAACCTGACAAAGGACTTCATGTACCAGAATTCCCTGCTTCATGACGGGTTTACTTACAGTCTGCAATACAGCTGTAATTAGGACATTGAGAAACTTTCTGTCAGCACATTGCACATTTTCATTTTTTTGGCTTCGCTGTTCTTATTCTCTGATAAGCTTTCACTGCTGTAACCTAGATTAGAACAATGGATGTATTATGTGATGGGCTGTATTACTGCAGACTCGCGAATTCCTTTCCAGAACTGCAAGTCCCAGCAGCCTCTCCTGCAGAACTTGGGAGAAGTTTCACGAAAGTTCCAGGGTGTCTAGGGAGGGGGTCAGTAGCCCCTTCAGCCGGAATATGCTTGCTCAGCAATGCTTAGAACGCATGTGTAAAAGATAAGAACTGTAAAGTGCATAAGAGTCTGCTCCTGGAGGGGAGGGGCATGCAGTTGTACTGAGCCTTTGTCTTAGCTGCATCTTGCTGGCAATAAAAGTCTATCTTTACGGATCAGTTGTCTGGACCTCCTTACTGACTAAAAAGAGACGGTTACATTTGGCGAGCCTCAGCCAGGAGGTACCGGGGATGCTATTTTAGCCCCCCAGTTGGTCCAGGGGATTTTGTGGCGGAGTGATCCCCCAGACTTGCCTGGTGAGTGGCCACCGCTGAGTTCAGTGATCAGGTATCTGAGGGGGTCATTCCACGGAGATCCTCTGAGACCTTTGGGCTGGTGATCTGGGAAGAAGGCTTTCGTGACGTTCGGAAGAACCCTGCAGGCGAGTATTATGGGAATGATGGGAAAAGTGAAGAATAGCTAAAAGAGTAGCAAATAACCGGTCCATCCGTGAGGGGACCGAGGGGGCTTTGATCACACCCCAAGCGGTGGTTTGGTAGGAATTGCATTCCGAAAGCCACGCGCATAAAAAGAGGAAAAAGAAGTAACGCATACGATAGTGGGAATAGGTTTCTTGTTGTGTGAAAGTGACCCTTTTGTGTCTGACGGATACGGACCCCTTACCTATCCGTCTTCCCTTCCCTCCTTTGTCTGTGAATTCTATCCTAATGGGAGGGGGCGGTTCTACTCCATTAAAAGTCATGACGGAACACTATAGGGAAGTGTTCGATAGACATAAATGTACTAAACCCGGAATGATTCAACGATGCACCCATAGGTGGCCCAGTTTGTGTGTAAATTGGCCTCCGGTAGGAACTTTCAATTTCCAAACGGCCACAAGGGTCCAGAATATAGTTATACAAGAAGGGAATCCGGGTTGCCCTGAGGATAGACCGTACATAACTGCTTGGATTGCAGTTATTGAAAATCCTCCGTCGTGGGCAAAGAAGCTAGTAGAGGGAGCCGCCCTCGTAATGGTGGCTCAGGCGCACAAAATGGGGAACTGGAAGTCCCCATTATTAATTAAGGATTGTAATGTATGTAACTGCTATCTGTGAATTGCAAGCACATGTACCAGGGATTCTTTGTTTTTAATTGTTTTAAACCCTAATAAGAAGAGATTTTGGGTTACAGATGCTGCACAAGACTACTATACAACAAATTAATTTACAGTGTTAAGTTAAAATACTGATTTGATTACTGGAGAATGCATTTACTGGTGTTGAAGTTTAGAACTTGATGGCAGTTAAGGGTTAACGGCAGAGATAATTACAGGAGAGAGGAGGGGATCGAGCCAGAGAGAGAAGAAAAAAAAAAAAAAAAAAAAAGGGGACATTGGGCTAGCCTGGGTGAATGAAGACAAAGAGAAAGAAAAATTGTTTCGTTTGTTTTAACAGAACATTATTGAAAGTTAGTTGATGGTGTGCGTATGTGAATAAAGATAGAATTGTGGTATGTTAATTAAAAGAAAGGAAGATTGTAGCTCCAAGTTTCTGCTGATTAAATTTATTCTCCAAGGTCCTTGCTAAAACTGTCTGTAATCTGACAAAGGATTGCTACTTGCAAAGAAATACCAGAACCAAGGGTCCCTTACAAATCATTTAGTGCCTTATGATGCAGGCTATTTTTAAGACATTTTATAGCAGCAAATTAATTGTTACAGTACAAAGTGGAATGGTGGTGCGTCCCACTGCGTGCCAGTACGTAGTGCGTAGGCATTCAATATGGCTGTGCGTTTCAATGCTGGCATTGCTAATCAGAAGTTTTAGTTTTCTCATATCTTCTATCCCAGTGTCCTCCCTATGCTTATCTTTCTATTCTCTAATACCATGTTAATTATTGTTCTTACTTGTCTCCTATATATTATCTGTTATTTAAAAGTTACATTGGAACGCATGATAAAGTATGAACTCTCTTTTGCTGACGCAGTTTATTTTGAAGCTGTCTCTGGGAAATTTAGAGAAATGATTAAGAATGGGTTCTTTGTTAAAGTTTTTCTTGTTGCTTCTTTGGCTAGCAGTAGTTAAATATGCAGAGTTACTCCCTGTTTTAAGGAACTGGCAAGATAAGACAGCCAAGCATGCGCAGCGCTGACTGTGAGAATTACAGGATGCCGTTTGTAAAAAAAAAAAAAAAAAAAACCGGAGAAAACAAAGACTTAATATTAAAAATTTTGATTCAGTGGCAGGCGCAAGATAAGGATTATTGGAAGTTGTGGGCAAGAGAAGGGGCCACTATGCAAGATTAGGAACAAGAGCAAATATGAGTCGGCCCAAATGATAAGTAGTGGCCCCCACACACATATATATATATTGCAATTATGTTCTTTTACCACTGGTGGGGGCTGGGCTCTGGCTATTACCATATGTTCTTAGTGTTTGCAATGTAATTGATACAAGGCTTCCAAGGGTTTGATCATCACTCCTGCACACCTAAAGCGCCCCCCTTGGATCCTTGCCTGCAGATCCAGGTTTACTTTATTGAATTAACCCAATGCCAAACTTACAAGTATGAAGGAAGCAATGTTTTGCAGCTTCTCAGCCTCGTCAGAACTGATTTGCCTCCAGGCGCAGGTCACCTATTCAATTTCCAGATGGACTGTGATCTTTTCATCGTATTTTGAGATGTATGGGAACAGGGATCAGGAAGAGAAGAAAAGGGCCCGTCCCTGCAACCAGGAACTTAATAATAGAGACCTGACATCCGAAAGAACCTGCAGAAGGCCGAAGGCTTTGAGGGCATGAGCCTCAGCCAGTTAAAAGCTATAGCAGACCAAGTATGTGGAAATAGAGAAGTGAAAGAGAAAAGAGAGAAGCAAGTAGAGACATGAAGGAGAAAGTGACTGTTAGCCGCCGCTCTCGAGGACACGCGGACGGGAAGGAGCCAAGACAATGGCAGACCGCGAAGAGGAGGGGGAACAAGACCCCCTTTGGGAAAGAATCAGTGTGCGTACTACAAAAATGAAGGCCATTGGAAGAGAGACTGTGAAGAATGGCAAAAGAAATACGGGAGCCCTGCAGTGAATACTAACGACAAAAATGGACCTGCACCGACACAAAGGGGCCGAGGAGGAAGGAGATCGGACAACCCCCACTGGCAGATGGCGGAGGAGGCGACAAGGAGCATACAGCCTGAAGAGACCGGGAGGGAAGAATCCCCACTGACCCTCTGGTGGAGATCCACGAGGTAACACAACAAAAATCAGGGGCCTGTTGGACTCAGAGGCCAACGATCTGTCATGACTGCACCAATCGGCCCCCCCGACGAAAGAGACTGTTTCTATAGTGGGCGCCTCAGGTCAGGTACTCACTGCCCCTCTGCAGAAAGAATGAACTATACAAGTAGGCGGGACCATGGTATCCCTTATCGGATGGAACCTGCTGTGTAAGCCTCAGACCACATTGAGATTTCAACCAACAGGGGAAGTTAAAGCCTCCTTCGGGGACCATCCAGTGATACTCATCTGTCCCCTCCAAGAAGAATGGAGACTACATCTTCCCACAGTCGAACGAACCATCGAACATCGATATGAAAACAACACCCCCCTCAACAAAAACGAAGACAACTGATGGATAGTGTACCCCAAGTATGGTTCGAACAGAACCCGGGAGGAATAGCTATCGACGCTACCCCCATATGGATAGAGATGAAACAGAATGCACAGGTGATTAATCAACCTCAATACCCCATTCCATATATGGCCAGACAAGGAATCCAGATACACCTGCAAAGACTGTATGATTTGGGCATTCTTCGGCGAATCCGATCTGCTTGGAACACTCCTTTGTTGCCCGTAAAGAAGCCTGGATCTAATGACTATCGACCAGTACAAGACTTAAGAAAAGTGAATAGTCAAGTAGCAGATCTAGTAGCCCTCGTCCCAAATCCGTATTCAATCTTGGCTCAAGTCTCTCCTGCATCAAAGTGGTACAGTGTCATTGATCTCAAAGATGCCTTCTTCTCCGTCCCGGTGGCGGAGGAATGTCAAAAGATTTTTGCTTTCACATGGGAAGATGCAGATACTGGAGTAAAGCAGCAGTACACATGGACTCGGTTGCCTAAAGGGTTTAGGCACTCACCTACGCTGTTCGGTGAGCAACTGGCAAAAGACTTAAAGATGTATCAAGTAAAGTATGGGCCAGTCATACAATACGTGGATGACCTTCTGTTGTTTCGAGAGACGTACCTCGAATGTGCGGTATCCACTCTTCAGCTGCTAAAGACGTTGTACTCAAAAGGGTATCGTGCAAGTAAAAAGAAAGCGCAAATCTGTGAATTGGAAGTAGAGTATTTAGGCTTCCAAATACGTGGAGGAACCCGATGTCTGGGGATTTCTCGCACCAGTTCTATAAGAGATCAACCTGTACCCACTTGCAAGAAAGAGCTCCGGGCGTTCCTTGGAGCTGCAGGATACTGTAGGCTGTGGATTGCTAACTATGCTGTTATGGCCCAACCCCTGTACGACAAGTTGCGGGGTAAAGAGGCAGAATCTCAACCCTTCCAATGGGAAGGAAACGAGCTGGCAAGCTTACGTCAACTAAAAGAAGCCTTAATTGAACCACCTGCCTTAGGATTGCCAGATGTGATGAAACCATTCCATCTATTCGTCGATGAGAAAAAGGGAATGGCCATTGGGGTATTGACTCAAACTCTAGAATCATAGGAACGACCTGTTGCATATCTGTCAAAAGGAATGGACAATGTTGCAAAAGGATGGCCAGGTTGTCTTCGAAGCATTGCGGCTGCATGCTTACTAATTCCAGAAGCAGTCAAATTAACTTTTGGACAAACCTTGAACGTAACAACTCCTCATACTATCCAAGGACTACTAGAAACTCATGGACCAAAATGGATGACTAATTCACATCTCGTCAAGTATTAAGCCTTACTGTGTGAAACACCTGAAATTCAAATACAAGACAGCAAAAACTTGAACCCGGCCACTCTTATGCCGGCACCTGAACCAGTTGCCCATGACTGTGAAGAAGTCATGACTACAATACATTCCAGTAGACCAGACCTGAGGGATCAACCCTGGCAAGGAGCTTGGACTTTATTAACTGATGGGAGCAGCCAAATCATTCATGAGATACGTTCTGCTGGATATGCTGTTGTATCCAAAGATGAAATCGTTGAGGCTCAACCTCTTCCCCCAGGAACGTCTGCACAAAAAGCTGAACTAATTGCCCTTACTCGAGCTCTGCAGTTGGCAGAAGGACAAACTGTAAATATCTATACAGACTCTAAATATGCCTTCCTTACAATTCAAGTGCATGGAGCATTATAGAGGGAAAACAATTGAACAATGCATCAGAAGTACGTGAATTACTAGACGCAGTTTGGCTTCCTCGCAAGGTGGCTGTAATGCATTGCAAAGCACACACCAGGAAATCAAACCCTATTGTCAAGGAAATCAGAGAGCAGATGAAGCAGCAAAAAGGGGCAACTCGGGAACCCTTCCAAGCAGTATTAATTGCATCGAATCATCAGGCTTCAGGCAGTCCTGGAGCTCATCACCAACGACTGCTTTCGCTCTTAAACTCTGGGCAAAACAAAATACCAAAATTATGACTGCAGTGTACCAGAATAGATTGGTTTTAGATTACCCTCTGGCCCAGGAAGGAGGGTTTGTGGAACATTTAACCTCTCCAATTGTTGTTTACAGGTAGATGACCAAAACAAGGTTATCCAAGACATCACTGATCGCATGGTCAAGATGGCACACGTCCCTGTCCAGCAGTGGAATAGTGCTTGGGACTGGACCAATGGATTCCGTGGTTGGTTTTCCATGATCGGTGGATTTAAGAGCTTGTTTGTTATCCCAGCCAGTTTAATTCTGTTTTGTCTTTTAGGACCCTGAATTATTCCTTTCTTGCTCAAACCGCCTTCGTCGGGTGATGAAGGACATTGCTGAACGCAAAACAGCCACGCAGCTTCTGTCACTGTACATGTATTCCTCTGAGCCTATAGAACCTGTTTAACCATCCTCATGTTTTATCCTGGGCCATCTTCCCATACATGACAAGTTCGGGCTACAAAGGGGGGTGGAGCCATTAGGGCCCATCCGTCTCAAACCCGTGAAGAAACCATCGGACTGTTTGGGAAATTAGGGCCCCCTGAGAACTCAAATTGCTAATTTTTCTTGTTTCTGTTTCTTTCAGCTCCACAGTTGCGTTGTGATGGTGTGATACTTTTCATAAAGAATGATAAGTATCAAAGGGGGGAATGAAGGGGTCTGAACGCTTCAACCTGACAAAGGACTTCATGTACCAGAATTCCCTGCTTCATGACGGGTTTACTTACAGTCTGCAATACAGCTGTAATTAGGACATTGAGAAACTTTCTGTCAGCACATTGCACATTTTCATTTTTTTGGCTTCGCTGTTCTTATTCTCTGATAAGCTTTCACTGCTGTAACCTAGATTAGAACAATGGATGTATTATGTGATGGGCTGTATTACTGCAGACTCGCGAATTCCTTTCCAGAACTGCAAGTCCCAGCAGCCTCTCCTGCAGAACTTGGGAGAAGTTTCACGAAAGTTCCAGGGTGTCTAGGGAGGGGGTCAGTAGCCCCTTCAGCCGGAATATGCTTGCTCAGCAATGCTTAGAACGCATGTGTAAAAGATAAGAACTGTAAAGTGCATAAGAGTCTGCTCCTGGAGGGGAGGGGCATGCAGTTGTACTGAGCCTTTGTCTTAGCTGCATCTTGCTGGCAATAAAAGTCTATCTTTACGGATCAGTTGTCTGGACCTCCTTACTGACTAAAAAGAGACGGTTACAGTATGATAGTTTTCAAAAGGGACTGTTTTCGTCTTCAAATTAATTTTTTTTTTTAATTTCTCATTTAATTCGGACGGACGCAATTACCTTTCTTGTGTCATTCAGAATTCAATTTGTTATATAACATTCGTCCAATGTCAAGCCCTCCTCTGAAAAGAAGCAGAATTTTACAACCCCGGAATCTCTGCTTTATTATCCTCTCCTATCTCCTTACCTTTTCTGGTTCTTTGAATTCAGTTTAAATCAAGATCTCACACATTCTTGCCATTCATGCTTCTTAGCATTTAACCAATTCCAAAATTTTAGTGTGGAATTAAAATATGGTTTTTACTTTAAACCTTCTTGACCAGGCAATCTCTCCTCAAGGGTTTCAATTTCTGAGCCATTTGTGCGGAGATTTCTAATCAGGAAGCTTTCTTTTATCAGCTTCTCAACTGACACTCTCCAACTGTAAAATAATGACTGCCACGTTTTCACCTCGCTCGGGATTCATACACACACCACAACATCATCCAAAAAAAAAAAAAGTTCCCTTTTTAAAGGTCCCAATTATCCTTACATAAAACTCTAGAACAGTTCTAGATGGTCCTCCCAAGGTGACAAATTGTGTTTGTTTAAATTCCTTTACCACAAGGCTCAACAGTCCTGCAAATGCAGTTACCCTGGCAACGCCCTGTCTTTGCTTGTGGCCGGCTTTTCAGCCTTGCTGTGCAGCGTCCTGTCAGAAGCACCGCGCAGGCGCTAAAAGTGACGCTTTCGCGGGAGACTCCTCTTCTCTTAGCAACCTCCTTAGTTACAGGGAGAGAAAGGACAGAGAGCTGTGCTATGTCCCTCCCCGCCCCCCGGCTACTTCCTTTCCCGTGCTGTGATTGGATGGCATGAGGCGGGGAGGCGGGAACAGCACGGCCCTCGGGTCCCAATGGCTCCTTAGATCTCCATAGCAACGGTTCTCTCCTGCACGGAGTGCTAGGCCGAGACCCGAGAGGGCGGCCCCCCCAGTGGCAAGAGCCAGCCGAGATAGACACAGGCACAAAAGAGGGGATGTAGAGAAAGATAGACAGAGGGTCAGAGGAGGGAGGACACAAACAAAAGGGGAGATAGACGCATGGGAGGGAAGAGACACAGAGGAGGCATGGAGGGAAGGAGAAATATATATTTGGGGAGCAAGGTAGAGAAGACCTGGCATGGAAAGAAGGAAGGTCACAGGGAAGGGTCGAGACACCATGGGGATATAAGGGAAGGAGGGGAAGATAGAGGGAGGGGGGGGGGGAAGAGAGAAACAAAAGAGGCATAAGGGAGAGAGGGGGGGACCTGGGAGGGGGAAGAGATAGAGAAAAAGGAGGGCACTGGGGAGGAGAGGGAGATGGGAGGGCACAAGGAGGGAGAGAAAGATGAGGGCGGAGGGAGGGAGAAAGTTAGAGACAGGAGGGCAGCACAAGAGAGAGGACATAGAAGAGGGAAGAGAGAGCATTTTGAGAGACAAGTGGTACAAGGGAGACAGATTTATTTATTTATTTATTTAGCACTTTTATATACCGACTTTCCAATAACAGAGTTACTGATCAATTCGGTTTACATTCTAAACAGAAACATTGACAAGTTAATGTCTTACAATGAACAGGTAGCAGGAACTTGGATACAGATATACGGGGTTAATAACATAACGTAAATGCTACGGAGCCAAATGTTGGCTAAGGAAATAGGTGATAGGTATAAGGCTGGGTATTTGATTTTTAGACTGCCAAGGATTCATAGATGAAAGGCTTGGGAAAGATTTAAGGAAAGGGAAGAGAACCAGCTTGGGGGGGGGGGGGGGGGGGGGTAAGGAAAAGAGGAAATAATGGCTGGATGGGAGAGACTAGAGAACAAGGGCTGAGATGAGATGATGGAAAGAAGAATAAGATAGGAGATAGAGATACAGGGGATGAAAAAAAGATTTTAAAAATAATTAAACGATAAACAATAAAAAAAAGTGTGAAGCGATGGATGGAAGTGAAGAAATGGGAGAAGTGGCACGGAGGGGAAATAATGTCATCTCTAGTGGGGAGAGTCATAGAAGGGACAAGTACAACAGAAAAGAAAAACCAGGGAAGGAGATGAAAAAGGATAGTGAACAGTATGATATGGGGAAAAAAGTAACAGAAGAAGTGTCTTTTATTTTCAAATTAATTATCTGATTATATGAGTGGAAAGGTTTTAGAACGATGTATATGTATTTTTTA